>NC_132917.1:31130668-31444954 GCF_047675955.1 Chlorocebus sabaeus
CCAAAGATATTAAAATGCTCCTACCACATAGTCATAGGCTGCAGTAACACATAGCTGAAAAAAACCTTTCCCCATCCGATATCCATTAACTGTCAGTGTAAACACAGATGTGCACATCCACTGGAGCAGCACTAATGGGCTCTCTGCAGTCCAGCACCCTCCCAACTGCCCCTACCAGTTCTCCTGTTCAACACACACACACACACACACACACAGTCTCTCTCACACACACACTCTCTCTCTCTCACTCTCTCACACACACTCTCTCACACACACAATCTCTCTCTCACACACACACACTCTCTCTCACACACACACTCTCTCTCACACACAATCTCTCTCTCACACACTCTCACACCCTCTCTCTCTCTCACACACACACACTCTCTCACACACACACTCTTTCTCTCTCTCACACACACACTCTCTCTCACACACACACAGACACACTCTCTCTCTCTCTCACAAACACACACACACACTCTCTCTCTCTCACACACACACATTCTCTCTCTCTCACTCTCACACACACACTCTCACGCACACACAATCTCTCTCTCACACACTCTCTCTCACACCCTCTCTCTCTCTCTCTCTCACACACACACACTCTCTCTCTCACACACACACACACTCTTTCTCACACACACACACAGACACACACACTCTCTCTCACACACACACTCTCACACACACACACACACTCTCTCACACAAACACACACACAGACACACACTCTCTCTCTCTCTCTCACAAACACACACACACACGCGCACACACACACACATACACACAGAGGCCAGCATTCACTCTGGTCTTCTTCTGTCCTGTAATGACCCATATAGTGGCTCAGCCAGCCTTCCTTAGGTAGGACGCCTCCCCTACAACCCTAGCAGGCTACCGGAAGGGGAAGAAAGGAGTATTAGGCAGAGGTACTTGATATAGCAACAGCTTAGAGAAACTAAAGACTGCCAGGACAAGCACACAATCAACACAATGCCCCCTCCCAGCACAGCCTTAATTTAACCAGGAGATGAAACTTTACTTGTTGGTTGACCAAATATCCCAGTTTGCCCTGGACTATCCTAGTTGCAGCCTTGAATCCCTGAAATATGCCTCAGAGATCCTAGTAAATCTTTAATCCAGGGCAAACTGGGATGGTTGGTCACTATAAAACTGGTTGTTGGCTAGGCACAGTGGCTCACACCTATAATCCCAGCACTTTGGGAGGCCAAGGCAGGTGGATCACCTGAGGTCAGGAGTTCGTGACCAGCCTGGCCAACATGGTGAAACCCTATCTCTACTAAAAATACAAATATCATCCGGGAGCAGTGGCCCACCTGTAGTCCCAGCTACTCTGGAGACTGAGGCAGGAGAATCACTTGAACCTGGGAGGCAGAGGTTGCAGTGAGCCAAGATCGTGCCACTGCACTCCAGCCTGGGTGACAGAGTGAGGCTCCATCTCAAAAACAAAGACACAACCAAAACCGGTTGTTAAATCTGGGAGATTCCCTACCCCAGATGCCATTTGGCAATGTCTAGGGATATATTTTATTGTCACAACTGGGGAGGGATGCTACTGGCATTTAATGGATGGAGGCCAGTAATGCCACGAAACACCCTACAAACCACAAGACAGTCCCACCCTGTTGGGGGCCGCACCGGGGGTGGTGGAGAATGAAAGAACACACACAAAGACAAAGACACACAGAGAACATGGCGGCCGCACTCAGAGCCTCCGCCTCACTTTATTTATATTCCATAAACTTCAGGTCAGCAGAAAGAATGCAATGCAAAACAAACTTTCTTTTCCCACATGTAACCTTCTACTCAGTACCTTGTTTCTATATTCTTTCTTATCTACCCGCCTTCTTGGCGCCTACGGGAGTTCATTAAAAGTTCAGTTGGAGATACTGTCCTTGAGCCTTATCTATTCTCAGCATACTGTTTTCAAAGGCCCCTGCATTTCCCCCCTTTTAATTTTGTTTTGCCTCAATCCTAAAAAGGTAGCCCATATTTGTTCCTGTGTTTTCTTTTGTTTTTGGTGGCGACGGAGGGAGCATTGAATCACCAAAAGAAGTAGACACAAACCAAGTGCCCAAAGCAATATACTTCCAGAGATTGTAGAAATCCATGTTTTTATCTGAGTCCATGGGTTAAAGGCAGCAAGGCGCTGCCCCAGCTCCTGCAAGGTTACAGTTCCAGACAGCACATGTAATTGTTGTCGAAATGCTTTGGAAATGTTCTGAGTGAGCTCTTGAATGTCCAAACTAATATTTTTATGGTCAATTAATAATTTTCGGATTACAGTCCAATTTTGAGAGATGTTAAAAGGCACAGGCATTACACAAAATTGAGTGGAATTCCAATCACATTGTAATGTTACCCGAGTACTGAGTACAGTGAGCTGATCTCCAAGCCATGTCAACGCTTGCTCCATGTTGTCCAATCTTTCAGCAAGTTGAGAATCAAAGTTTCGTTGTTGAAGCCATAACCAGTGAGATTGTTCATGCCATTGCTGCACAAATTCAGCATTTTGTATGCTTTGATGAAGAGCGAGCCCTGCTACAGCCGCAGTGGAGGCAATGGCAACAAGACTCATCACCGAGGCAATTATAAGTCCAAGGGCACGGAGGGTTCGCTGAAGAGAAGTCCAAATATAAGTTTCAAGAGGTGATGCCCCCCACGGTCGCGTAAGATTAACAGGTAGCCAAATTTCCTTACGAGCCCTGAGGATATAAATATCCCCAGCAAAGTTGTGCCACCAAGAATGATTGAGGCAAGACAAAAATGTACACGTATTTGTACAATTAACAATTCCCGTATTATTATCCCATATCAAATTCCCTGCTAATAATAGGTAGGGCTTACGGACACAAGCAATAATATATCGAGAGGTATTCCGATATAACTGAATATGAAAGGAATTAGTTGGGTTAGAAAGATTAAGAGACATATTCACCACAAAAGTGCTAATGGCATCGCCTGCAGCTAACAACTTCCAAAGATGACTCTGTACTTAGGCCTCCTTCACACCATACCAAGGTTTCATTATTGTTAGCAGCAATACTTTTATTTACCCGGTGCCATTTCAAAGGTATGTGACTAAATTTTATTTGAAAATCACTGTGCACACTTCAATCAGTTATTTGCATCCCATTGTATTCTAATAAAATCCGGGTTTTATTTCCCCGACATAGTTGCCACTCCAGCACCTCAATATTAGGAGAAACCTCTGGAATAGGACAAAAAGGTAAAGAACTAGGAATAGTTTCATTACTATATACAGTATGATTATAATAACAGTATTAGCAGCCACATAACTATGATTATAGCGAACAACCCAGGCTTCATACGATTTTCGGAGACAATGAGAATTATTTCCCATGCATATTGGAAGTTCTTCCACTCCAAATTGGTATGTGTTGTTTATAATTTCCATTTCCCGTTCTATATTGTCCTTGTCTATATAGGGGGACGGCATTCAAGTAGTGTCATTGGTGAAAACCTTAATTTCCGCCTCTCCCCAGGCGACTCCCTGATACAAGGGTGGAAAGGGAATATAAGTGCAATATTCATACAAAGCCTCACTAAGGGAAATAAGTCCCCCGCCGAGGCACATCCAACAAAGGAAGAAATGCATGCTGAATCCAGTTTTCTTTTCAACAGGGTTTCAATCATCTTGTAGGAAACCACTCAGGTCCGCTCCCTGTAAGGACAAGAGCATAGCCCCATTCCTGTTTTAGAACTTGCCCTTGAACATACTTACCTTCTTCATTAGGATACCAAATCTTTAAATTGTCAGTGGGGACTATCACCGAGAGAGGTGAGGAAAGATGAGTTACGACAGCGGAGTCTTGCAACTGTCTCCATTGATTCAAAAAATAATTAAAGTAAAAAGAACCTTCAAAATCAAAAAAATTAAGGTAGAAAGGTTAACCTTCAAAAAAATGTGGTTTTTTGGGGGGGCTCATTTCCCCCTTTTTGTTTTAATAGTTGAGTTTTTAAAGTTAAATTTGTGCGCTCGATGATGGCTTGACCTTGACTGTTGCCTGGGATCCCGGTGATATGTCGAATATTGTATTGCTGTAAGAAAACTTGTAATTTATGAGAGACATAGGCAGGGGCATTATCAGTTTTAAGTATAAAAGGAATGCCCATAATGGCAAAACAAGCTAAGAGATGTGTAATAACAGAATCAGCTTTCTCAGATGGCAACGGAGTGGCCCATTGAAAATGAGAAAAAGTATTAATGGTATGATGAACATACTTTAATCGTCCAAAAGAAGGAATATGTATAACATCCATTTGTCAAATTTGATTAACTTGAGTACCTCTCAGGTTAACTCCAGGATGGAAGGATGGAATGCTCAAAGGAGCACAGAAAGGACAAGCTCGAATAAGAGAACAAGCTTATTTATGAGTTAAATGAAACCGTCGTTGAAGGCCAGAACTATTAGTGTGATGTAGAACATGTTCTTGTTCTGCAGCCTGCAAGTGGCCAATTAGAAGTGAATCAATCTGAGTATTTCCATGAACTAATGGTCCAGGCAATTGAGAATGAGAAAGAAGATGAGTGATGAATAAAGGAGCTCGACGTTGGCTCAAAGTAGAAAATAACAAGGAAAAGAGTTTTTGAAGAGAAGAAGTAGCACAAAGAGGTAAAGTGGCCTGAGAAATATAAGAAGTAACATAAACGGCATATTGAGAATCACTAACAATATTTCAACCAGTAGTAGGGAAATTAAGTAAGACCATGAGAATAGTAAACAATTCTCCCTATTGCACCGAGGGATAAGGATAAACTGTAACTCAAGATTGATGAAGCTTCTTGCCAAGAATCAGAAGTTGCAAGAAGATAAATGATCTGACTATGAGTGAATTGAGAGATAATTAAGGAAGGATCTCCTCCCCAAAGTTGTCGACAGTGATGCCGTCCTTTGATGATCAGTTCAGCTAAACGATCGATATAAGTAGCCAAGTGTTTAGATGTTTTATTGGACAAAAAGATCCATTTTAGCGGCTGATTGGTCTGATGAATCATTCCTGTAGGAGAATGTAAAGTATGAAATAAACAAAGGGAAAGGGGAACATCGGGAAGGATATAATGTAAATGAGCCTTTTGAAGTTGCTCTTCCACAAGCTGGAGTTCTTGTAAAGCCAAAGGAGTTAAATGACGTGAGCTGTCCAAGTGACTGTCTCCTTCTAGAATAGAAAAAAGATGTTGTAACTGAATAAAGAAAAAACAATTTTTGAGATCTATGACCATTAATTTTTAACTTTGTGGGATAAGGGCAGGATTAGGAAGACCAGGCTGTAAACTTTCCCTAGGTTTAATGTAAACATTTATAGTTTTAAGACAAGACAAAGACGGGAATTCCATGCAGAAATACGTGGCTTTATATTCCTCTCGGCCATTTGTTTTTTGACTTACTCTTTTAGAGTCCTAAGTATTTCTTTAAATAATGGTCACTGTTTCACATAAATAGGAGTGGTGGCTATGAGTTTAAAGGATTGTAGCCCATTTTGAACATCGTATTTTTGGCAGCTGAGGAAATATGAGGAATGTTTTAAAAAGCAGCAAATTGTTGTGAAAGATCTTGTTCCCAAAAATTAATATTGATAGGAACAATATAAAAATAAAAAAAAACACTTGACCTTGTTAACCTTTAGGACCGACACAGGTTAAAGGTTCTACGTCTTGATAAACCACAGAAGCAGCACCCAAGCCAGTGAGTATAACTGCAACTTGTCTTTTTTCCTATTGTATAGGCCTCTAATTTAAACAAATAATAGACATATTTACCACCGTATCAATTAACCCTTTAAAAACTATTTCATTAACGTGCAAAGAACATAAGGGCTTTTGATTAGAAACTAAAGTTTCCCAAAAAACAGTTTTTTCTGTGCTACCAAACCCTCCCTATTGAGAATACATTCCCCTGCCTCTAGGCATATAAATTGTGAGACTTAAACCATAATAAGACTTTTATTAGTAACATTATGTCCTTTTGGCAAAGGGCCACACTCTCTAATAGCTAATTTATATACTCCTCTATTAGGAGACAAAGTATAAGGCTGAGTAATAACTAAGTCAGCAGCGGCGCTCTGCTTAGTTGCCACATAAAGTTGAGAAACTGGGGTAAGGTGTGGGATCCTTAAGGAGGACTTGAATTTATTCCTTGATGTTGTAGGCCATTGCTCACTGGGTATTGTATGCAGATTTAGTCAATAACAAATATTTGTAAACAAATAAGGTGATTACAGGTACAGAAATTCAGTTCGTAGTTTACTATTCAATAGAGTATCTGCTTTGTAAAAGATGGTGGACCACAAAATACTCAACGGATTTTGGTTTTCAAAACACAATGATGCTATCCAAGGCTAAATGGATACTTGAAATTGGGATTGGATCTGGTGCTGAGATACAACTTTTACTTAGTTATTGATTTTTCTTTCCTCCGATTATTCCAAGGAGGGTGACTACCATTTTTGTACTTTATAGAGCAGTCTAGAGGAAAGGGTTAAGCATGTAAGCTCTGGGGACAGAAAGTCATATTTTCAAAATATAATAGCTATATGACCTTGGATACATTTATAAAACTGTCTTAACTCTGTTTTCCTGTCTACAAAATGGTAATAATTATAAAATTTGTCAGTCTTAAAGGGATGTTGGAAGAACTAAATGCAAGTGAAGATTTTTTCACAGTAGTAGACACATAGTAAGTACTCAGTATACTATGGCTATTATTACTGTTGTTATTGTTAATATTACGTCTATTAATTTTAGCTCTTTAATGTAACAAGTGCAAAACCATAATCTCACATCCTTCAGAGTCATGCTGATCTTGTATTTTTTGGTCCTTGGACTAGTTTAGTGATTTATTACAAGAAACCTAGTTAGTTTGTGCATTCTTTTCCTTTCTTATATTTCTCATTTGTAAAGACTGATAAACCAACTACACTTTCAGACCTGGTGACATAAATTGTTGGGGCCCCAAGCCTGTGGGCCCCAGCTCCCATTTCCCAGGAGAGGAGACAGTAAATTTCCACTTTTATCAGTTTTGAAATGACATTTATTTGTCCAATGTCGACCTTTACCACAACATTTGTACACCTCTGAAGGCAGCTTTCTGCCTTGAGGGATAAAAGTGTTCAATTTTTATGACATTCTTTTTTGAAATGTCTAGGTTTACCACACTGAAAGCAAACACCTTGTTTGTTATTTCCTTTTAAGGCTTTAGACAAAGCTCCAGCAAATAATTGAGCATTATAAATAGCCCCTCCAACACTAACACAAGTTTTAATATATTTATCTAAATTGGCCCCATTGGCCTTTAATGATTTTAACAATTTTTGACAGTCAGCATAAGCATTTTTAAAAGACAACGTTTGTAACAAAATTTTTGAAGCAAGGTCAGCACCCACAATTTTCAAGACAGCATCCTGAAGACGGGCTACGAAATCTGAATATTGTTCATTTGTGCCCTGTAAAATCTTCACAGAGGAAAGGGAAGATTTTCCTGTTATCTCTACCTTATTTTAGGCCCTTAAAAACAAAGTCTTGATTTAAGTAAGGGCAACATCTTCTAGACCAGCCTGAGCACTAAGAGTTGCATATTGGCCCGTGCCTGTGAGTTGTTCCTCAGTGGCTCCTGGGGGATCACACATAACATTTTTTCTAGCCTGTACATGCGCCTTGTTCATTTACCAGCTGTGCAATTGTAACCACTGAGAACGATCAAGAAAAGCCTTCCCCAAAGTCTTCCAGTATATAGAAATTATCAAATTTTCTGATGAAAAAATATCAAGAAGACCAAGGATAGGGGTTCATAGTTAGAAATGGCAGCTTTCATTTCTTTTTAAAAATTTAATTTGTAAGGCATTAAATTGGACATTATTGCCACCATTTGAAAACTAAGCATTAGGAGCAAAAGAAGCACAAATAATTGGAAACAGATCCAGCTCCTTAAAATTTTTTTTTTTTTTTTCACAGAGAACATTTTTTTTTTAATTCACAAAATGATACATGTTAACTCTAAGCTGGAAAACACGGATCACTAAGTGATTTTGTGCGAAGCAAACAACAAAATCATTAACACAGAAGTTATACCAAAAATGCAAAGGAGCCTTCCCACCTCTGCACAAAACAACAAAAGCCCAAAAGTTGTTAGGCTGAGACATTTCAAAGTAAATTATTTTATGACCTCAAGAAAAAGATCATATCAAAGCTATTTTATCAGTTCCAGGAAAGTTTCCAAAATGTTTAATCAAGTCAGCATAAAAAGGATACCAAAATCTAGGAGAAAGCGCGTAATAAAATAAAATGCTGCAAAACACAGTTCATCCTCAGTTATATCAGTGAAATATCCTAAATTAAAGACTTGCCGATAGAATGCAGCAAAAACAGAGACAGAGCAAGAAAGGACGCCGAGCAGGAGCCCGAGGTTCACGGTAAGAAAACAAGTGGCTGAGCAGCTGGAGAGAAAGCAGCCCGGGGGATTCGGCCACGTGACGTGCGGTCGACCCTGCGGCAGGGACCCGCCAGGCTGCCCGCCCCTCAGCGCCTCAGCCCCTCAGCCCCCTCAGCCGTCTCAGCCTGTTGGGGGCACTGAGAAAATTTTGCCAAAGGTAAAGATGAGGAAGCCCGGGGGTTGGAGGCACTGGAAAATTCTCTTTTAACAGGGCAGAAGGAAAAGAAACAGGGAAAGCTCACAAAGGTGAATTAGAAGAATGTATCTGTAATATTTGTTGAAGCATTTCCATAATACACTGCATGTCAGAATTTCCCTTAGAAGAAGGAAGAGCTGGCTTTTTCTCTTCTCCCCCTTTTGCTACCCTGGCACAAATGGGCTCCATTTCAGATTTATTTTATTTTATTTTATTTTTCCAAATCCTCAGATACCTTTCCTCCTGTGGCTACATTACCACACTCCGAATCAGTCTCAAGTAACTCTAATGTCTGAGTGATAGAGTTACACAAGGTCCACAATTTTAGAGGCATAATATCCCCTAACTGGAGAGCTCTAAGCAAAGCTTTTACTACCTGTAACCATTTTTTCCGATTCAGCTGCACTTTAGTCTGATACTGAAACCAGTAACAATGTTATTCAACATGGGCAAACAATCGCTTCAAAGTCTTTTTTCTTTCACTTCTACTCCCATAGACAGCAACAGTCCTTGAAACAGCCATAAATATTCTGAGGCCAGAGAGATGGAATTCCCATAATGAAAGCTTAAGAAGGTTCCCTTTAACAATATCTGAGCCTTACCTGCTCCTAGGGGGTTCCCCTTCTTGTTCTCCCCTACTCACCCGTGCTGACCCTGCTCGCTGTGCCACTTGTTGGGGGCCGCACCGGGGGTGGTGGAGAATGAAAGAACACACACAAAGACAAAGACACACAGAGAACATGGCGGCCGCACTCAGAGCCTCCGCCTCACTTTATTTATATTCCATAAACTTCAGGTCAGCAGAAAGAATGCAATGCAAAACAAACTTTCTTTTCCCACATGTAACCTTCTACTCAGTACCTTGTTTCTATATTCTTTCTTATCTACCCGCCTTCTTGGCACCTACGGGAGTTCATTAAAAGTTCAGTTGGAGATACTGTCCTTGAGCCCTATCTATTCTCAGCATACTGTTTTCAAAGGCCCCTGCACCACCCCAATAAAATGAACAACAATGAATGTCAATAGAGCCAAGCTGGAGAAATTCTGCCCTGAAAGAAAGAAGGAAGGAGCTGGGGAGAAAGGGACTGAGCCTAGATCATGTTTTGTAATTAGTCAATTCTTCCAAAACCTCACAACTCTTTGATTGAGAGGCTTTTCCTCTATGCACTAATCTACCCAGTTTAATAAGCACTCCCCTTCCTCCTGGGCATTCCCCAGCCAATGTTCCAGGAAAAGCTAAAGGGATGGGCTGAGGAAAGAGCTCAGACTTTGGAGTTCCATAGGCTGGTTTGAATGTTAGCTCCACCACTTCTGTGTGACCTTTGGCAAAAATCTCTCTCTTGGCATCGATATTCTCATTTACAAAATGGAGGTGACCATACTTGCTTTGTAAGGACCAACTCTTTTTTTTTTTTTTTAATTGAGACACCCGGCTAATTATTTTGTGTTTTCAGTAGAGACCAGGTTTCACCGTGTTAGTCAGGATGGTCTTGATCTCCTGACCTCGTGATCCTCCTGCTTTGGCCTCCCAAAGTGCTGGAATTGCAGGCATAAGCCACCACGCCCAGCCTGTAAGGATTAACTCTTAGCAGAATGAAATAAAACATAGATTAAATCTGTTGTCCACAGGAGAAACTAATGTTGGTGTGCTTCTCCCCACTCAGTAAATCTTCAACCCCTCTCTTATCTACAGGTGAAATTCCTCTCTATTACTACGAAGCATTGAAAGATAAAAGTGAAATAAATTTTCAAAAGGGTTTGTATTGTCATGCAGAATTTTCAGCTTTGTAATAACTAGTTGAAACCCCAAATACTGACATTAGACAAAAACTTGAATTAGTATAATTGCTTATTATTTAGCAAAATATTTGCCATCATTTTATTTCTCTGTGACTTGATTTTATTTCTTTAATTAACAAATTAAAATTGTACACATTTATCATGTATAATATGATGTTTTTAAACACGTATACATTGTTAAATAGCTCCATTGAGCTGAATAACATACACGTTACCTCACATATTTATCATTTCTTCCGGTGAGTACAGTTAAATTGTCTTAGAGATTTTCAAAGTACACATCATTATTAAGTTACAGTGACCAAGTTGTACAACAGATCTCTTGAATTTATTCCTTCTGTGTAACTGAAATTCTTTATTATTTGACAAAAATCTCCCCAAAACCCTCCCCCTCTCAGCCGTTGACAACCACCATTCTGCTCACAACTTTTATGAATTCCACCTTTTTAGATTTCACACATAAGTGAGATCATTGAGTATTTGTCTTTCTGTATGTGACTTCTTTCATATAAATAATGTCCTCCAGGAACATCCATGTTATGGCAAATGACAAGATTTTCTTCTTCTCTAGAGATGAATAGTATTTATCGTGTACGTATGCCACATTTTTTATCCATTTATTGATTGATTAACAGGTTAATTCTGTATCTTAGCTATTGTGCATAATGCTGCAGTAAACATAGAAATACAGATATCTCTTTGACATTCTGATTTCATTTCCTTTGGTATATACCCTATAGTAGGATTGCTGGATCATATGGAAGCTCTATTTTTACTTTTTTGAGGACTATTCATACTGTTTTCCATAATGGTTGTACTAATTTACATTCCCACCAGCAGTGTGCAAGGGTTCCCTTTTCTCTACATCCTTGCTAAAACTTGTTATCTTTCATCTTTTTGGTAATAGCTGTTCCAGCAGGTGTGAGATGATATCTCACTGAGCTTTTTTTTTTTTTTTTTTTTTAGATGAAGTCTCGCTCTATCATCCAGGCTGGAGTGTAGTGGTGTGATCTTGGCTCACTGCAACCTCCAACTCCCCGGTTCAAGTAATTCTCCTGCTTCAGCCTCCCGAGCAGCTGGGATTACAGGTATGTGCCACCCACCCAGCTAATTTTTGTATTTTTAGTAGAGACAGGGTTTCACTCTGTTGGCAAGGCTGGTCATGAACTCCTGACCTTAGGTGATCTGCCCACCTTAGCCTCCCAAAGTGCTGGGATTAGACCTATATTTAGCTGTCTCAGTGTTGGGTGCATATATATTTACAATTGTTATATCCTCTTGATAAATTGAGCCCCTTTCTCTATATAATAATTTTTTTGCCTTATTTTACAGTTTTTGACTTAAAGTTTATCTGATATACGTATAGCCAACCTGCTCTTTTTTGGTTTTTATTTGCATGGATATTTTTTTCTATCCCTTCACTTGCAGTCTATGTGTGTCCTAAATGTGAGATGAGTCTCTTGTATGCAGCATATAGTTGGGTCTTGTTTTTTTTAAATTTTTTTTCCATTCAGCCACTCTATGTCTTTTGATTTTAAAAATTTAATCTATTTATTTTCAAAGTAATTATTGATAGGTAAGGACTTACTACTGCCATTTTATTGTTTTCTGGTTGTTTTATAGATCTTTTGTTGCTTTTAGCCTATTTTATTTTCTTACTTTGTGATTAAGTGATTTTCTCTAGTGTTATGCTGTGATTGCTTACTTTTTGTCTTATGTATATCTACTGTAGGTTTTTCCCTTATGGTTGGTTACCATGAAGCTCACATAAAACATCTTAAAAGTATAAAAGTTATAAAAGTTATAATATTTAAAGTTGATAACAACCTAATTTTGGTTGCATACCAAACCCTAAACTTTTGCTCCATCCTTCCTCACATTTTATGTTTTTGATGCCGCAATTTACATCTTTTTATATTGTATATCTCTTAAAAATTATTGTAGTCATTATTTTTAATAGTTTTGTCTCTTAACCTTCATATTAAATATGTAAGCAATTTACACACCACCATTACAGAATCAGTGTCCTGAATTTGACTGTATGTTTACTTTTACCAGTGAGTTTTACACTTTCATATGTTTTTGTATTACTAATTAGTGTTCTTGTCTTTCAGTTTGAAGAACTTCCTTTAGCATTTCTTGTAAGACAAGCTTAGTGATATAAACATCCTTCCCAGTTTTTGTCTGGGAAAGTCTTTATCTCTCCTTCATTTCTCCTTTATTTCAACTTTTGAGGTACAATATTTTTGGTTGGCAGAGTTTTTTCTTCAGCATCCTGAATATATCATCCCACTATCCCTGGCCTTTAAGGTCTCTGCTGATAAATGTGTTGCTAACCTCGTTGGAACTCTATGATATGTTATTTGCTTCTTTTTTCTTGCTACTTTCAGGATCCTCTCTTTGGTTTTTAATGGTTGGATTATAATGTGCCTTGGTATAGTTTTGTTTAATTGAAACTTATTGCAGACATTTGACCCTCTTTACCTACATATTTATATCTTTCCCCATATTTGTAAAGTTTTCTGCTATTATTTCTTTAAATAATCTTTATACCCCCATTGTCTCCATCTTGAGCTTTTATGACTCAAAATTTGCACTTTTGAGATTGTCCCATAAGACCTAAAAGCTTTTTAAAAATTCCTTTTTATCATTTTTTTTTCTCCTTTGGCTGTATGTTTTCAAATAACCTGTCTTCCAGTTCACAGATTCTTTCAACTGCTTAATGAATATTGCTTTTGATACTACCTATTGCATTTTCATTTCATTCATTGTGTTTTTCAGCTCTAGAATTTCTGTCTTTTTAAATAATTTCAATATCACTGTTAAATTTCTCATTTTGGTCATGCATTGTTTTCCTGATTTCTTTGAATTTCTTTACATTTTCTTGAATTTGGCTGAACTTCCTTAAAACAATTATTTTGAAATCCTTGTCAAGCAGTTTTTATATCTCTATTTCCTTGAGGTCAGCTACTGGGAGATTATTCTTTTGGTGGTGTTCTATCAACTTGCTTTTTCATGTTTCTTTCTTCCTTCTATTGATATCTGAGCATTTAAAGAAGTAGTGACTTATTCCAGTATTTGCAAACTGGCTTTGTCTAGGAAAGTTTTTCACCAGCCAGCCCATCCAGCCCATTGTCTGGTATAATCTGAGGGTGGCCTTTCTGCTGCAGTCTTCAGGAAGACTGGCCTAATGCCTAGGTCAGCAGGTGAGTGGGCCTGGGGTCAGAATCCACTGGGGTAGACCTGTGGATTGAATCCAAGGGCAGTAGGCCTAGAGTCTGAGTTGGTGAGCGCAAGCCTGGAGCCTATTTCCACTGACGCTTGATGTCTGGGTCTGTAGGCATTGACCTGGTGCTGGGATAAGTTTTGAACCTGAGTGTGCAGGAGCTGACTCAGGGTGCTAGGGTGGAACCTGAAGCTGTGGGGTCACACTTGGCATCAGAGTGGGTTTGGAGGTTTAATCCCCAAGTGGATTGGGTCCAAGGCAAAGTTTATTGCTCACTTCCCTCTCCCTGGATATCTCCTTGGATATCTTGGAGAGATATCCAAGTGAAGGATATCTCTCTTCACTGTTCTGCCTAGGGTTGGGGAAGTGGTAACACAGATAATGTAAAACTATTCTTCCTACCCTCTTCAGTGCATCTTTTCTCATTTCTATGCTGTACCCAGGTGCTATAGTCTCTCAACTGGTATTCTTAGCTCTTGTGAAGGCATTTTTTTGCATACATATTTGTTTAAATTGATGTTTCTGCAAAAGGATGAGTGCTGAAAAATCTTATTCCACCATCTTGCTGACATCAGTCTCTTCTTTGATACTTTTTCATATAGTATAAATGAAGGGAAAAAAAACTAAAGTCAGAACTTTTTCCATACTGAATATCTACTGTATATGCTTTTCACATTAGGATGAATTCTGAAATTTTAACTGAAGTAATGGAATTTTACCACCTGGGAATAGACCAACTGTGACGTACATTGTGTTACATTAACTTACCTTATTCTCCTAAGAGATGTTTTGGCTTTTAATATACCTTGCATTGGCATGTGAGGTTTTAAGATTCACAGAAAATCCAGATAAGCTCCGAGGCCTTCTGGACACAGACCTCTTCCCAGTGGGAGCCACACTTTCAGGAAATCACAAAAGATAAGAAAAGTAAAAATGTTGCCAAGAGTCATAACTTATTTTTTGAAGAGTAAGCTCCCTCAGGGCCAAGTGCTTTCTGGAGGAAGATGATTCAAGAAAGACTATGGAGTGTTCCCTGAAAGGTTGTTCAGAGCTAGACCAGCAGCTGTGGAGACTTCAGTGCTTTTGAATTCATGCCCTGGCCCTCTGTGCCCTGGCTGTGTCTCTAGCTCTCTTTAGAAGTCACTGCTGGCCTTTATCTTGCCTCTGCAGCAGCTTCTTCCCAGTCTGCTCTGTCCTTTTCAACCAGATGTACATTCTTGTCTGTAACCTAAGGGCATTCTTATTCATTTTCTTTCTTTACAACAAAGTTTACTTTAAAATAAAGAAAATGTTTTTTCAATATATTCCATTGTTCAGATTTTTTTAACCAAGACTGGTTTCACTCCTACATATGTTCACTCTGGATGAAAGATTTTTGCCATATTCTCAGAGCATCACTAGTCAACACCCAATACTCCTTTGTTCTCTCAGACTTCTATGTTATTAACTAATCCTAATAATAGTTCTTAACATATGAATAACATTTCTTTCACATATCTTGATTTCATTTGATCCTTATGATAGCCCTGTGAGGTAAGTAAGGAAGTTATTATTACCTTCCTTTTTCAGACAAAAGCAAGTGGGAGTCAGAGAGGTTGACTTGCCAACTGTCACATGACAAGCAAATGCCAGTTTCTACAACCATCACCCATTTCCCAGCAGAAAAACTATCTCTTCGATAGTTCTTCACTAGTAAAACCACGATTGTTAGCATAGCACTTATGACCCTTCTTAGTGTGGCTGAAATTCAGCCTTCTGGTCGGTAAAGTGTCTCTGTCTCGTGCCTAGACAGTGGGCCTCGGAGATTAGGAGCAAAACTGTGTTTACCACTCTTTCACTGGTGCCTAGCATAAAGCCAGATCTATAGAAATATCAAAAAATGTTTCTTGAATTGTGTCCACAATGCAAGGGATGAGTCATGTTTTCACAAATATCTAAGCCTTTTACTAAACACAGAAGTTTCTTCCATCATTTCGTATATTCTTAGCATCATTTAACTTCCTTTACCAGTTCCTTTCTAACTAAACTTTTGTTAGTTAACCAGCTAGTGTTCCTTAAGATAAAGGTCATATTACTTTATTACTACTGAGGAAATCAATCAATCAAGCAAATGCACATCTGGGAGAATCCTCTTATAATCAGGAAGATGAGATTATGAAAAAATGGACACAGAGTCAAAACTAAAAGCATGTAAACTTCAGCCTGGGTCCTCACTGAAAATACACAAAGGCTGGGGTAATAGAAAAGGCCCAGAAGCAAATGTAAACCCACTTTAATCCTTTTGCATAATCCTTATGTTTTTTGTAATGTATTTCTCACCCAAAAAACTCTGTCACCACAGAGTCATGGTGGCAACCACCCTGTGGGTTTGGTGGCTAGCTAGACACAAAGTAAAGTTTCTCTTTCCAATCTGAGCTGCTCTTGCACAATTCAGAAAGGAAAGTCCTTACCTCTTCACTTATTCAAGGATCAACTCACATGTGATCTGCAGTCAATATAGACCAATGAATAGCCATTGGAGAAAATTATTATTACAACTATTTGCACCCTTAATTCCCATTCCCTGATTTATTTTTCCTATTATCATCTGAAATGCTACATAGTGTACTCACTTATATGTTTATTGTCTGTCTTCCTGCACCCAACAGAATGTGAATGTGGCAGGAATGTCAATCTTCCCACCAAATATTCATGCTCTCCTTCTCTGATGAAGAGTTTCTGCTGGGAAGTCACTGCCCAGCCAGGAGCTACATTTTGCAGCTCCCTTATATATGGCTAAAGCCACATAATTGGATATTGATGAAGGTAATATGGGTAAAAGTGATGTACACAATGTCCAGGCTCTCATTCTATCTTTTCTACTGTCTGACAACAGATGTCAATGTTCAGGGTGACGTTGGAAGTCACAAATTAAAGACGGCAGAGCTTTCAATAAACTCAAGTGCTTAAATGAATACAATGAGCTGAACATTTCCCTCTACCCTTGTTGCTTATTGACTTTACAGGAACAAAAAATAAATTTCTATTGTGCTTGCTCACTGAGATTTCTGGGTTTATCTATTATAGCCTCTAGTATTACATTCACTAATACAATAAATTCCACAAAGGCAGAGATATTATCTGTTTTATTCAATGCGAAACTCTGCCTGTATATGGTTGGCATACTATTATAGTCAAGAAGTATTTGCTGAATAACAAATGAATGAATGAAAACAATATCAGAACCAGGTTTTAGTTAAAGGCAAAGGAGCATAGCTTGAATGTCTGGCTTGGCCCACATGCAAAGCTGTGTGTGCAAATGGTATCACTGGGGTTCACAGGCTCCTCAGGAGAACTTATTTTTCATCCCTAGGTCTTCAACCTTAAGTGTCCCCACTCCCATACTATGTTTTAAGGATGGATTCCAGAGCAACTTCTACACTAGCAAATATTTACACATCTATGTATTGATCAACCATAATGACGCTCTGTCATATGTCAGGCACTATGCTGGGCATTGAGTAAACTCTAAGGCCAGCATTGCAAAAACTGGACCCAAGCTTTTTACTCCCCCTCCTAAACTTCACCACTCCACAGAGCAAGGATGCTATTATGATTTAGATAATTATCCCACCCAAATCTCATGTTGAAATGTAATCTTCAGTGTTGAAGGTGGGGCCTGGTGAGAGGTGTTTAGGTCATGGGGGGCAGATCTCTCATGGCTTGGTGCTGTCTTCATGATAGCGAGTGAGTTATGAGATCCAGCTTTTTAAAAGTGTGTGGAGACTCCCTCTCTCTCTGTTGCTCCCGCTCTCACCATGTGTCGTGCCTGCTCGCCTTAGCCTTCTGCCATCTTTAAAAGCTTCCTGAGGCCGCTCTAGAAGCTGAGCACATGCTCTCACCATGCTTCCTGTACAGCCTGCAGAAACATGAGCCAATTAAGCCTCTTTTCTTTATCAATTGCCCAGTCTCGGGTATTTTTTTGTAGCCATGCAAGAATGGCCTAACACAGATGCAAAATGCAGGCTGATATATTGATATATTTGAAATAGGTATAATATGAAAACTTGAGCACTTCCTCCAGATCTCTTGGGCCAACTTCCTAGTTTTATTACAATGGCCTCTAAGAAGTCAACTCAGAGCACAAAAGGCTACAGGAAGATCACCTGCTGTTCCTGTTCTAAATTTGTTCTTGTACTAGAACTCTCCACAGGAACTCAGTATTGCTAATGCTGTTATTTTCCTTATTTTACTTTTAAAAAGAAAAGAACCCCTTTTCTCCTGCAAAAAGAAGTTCATTAAACTACTGCTTGCATCCCTAGGCATATAACCCCCAAAAGGAGCATATTCCCCAAAGCAATCAGGGACCGAGAGCAAGCTGACAACCTCAGATCTGTTCTCCAGAGTAAGTTTAGTTTTCCCAACACTCAGGGAGAGGAAATGAAAACTGGACTGACATTCTCCACAGAGTCTTCCCTACTGCAGGAATCACTTGCTGGTGGTTTGATCCATGCCTGGCCAATATTGTCTTCTGATGGGACCTTTCCTTCCACCGTTTTTCACACTTTTGGAAAATATCTGCCGCTCTCTCCAGAGCTTTGAACGTAAGTTGATGTTTGGGATTTGTGGGTTAATATTTGAGATTTTGGCTATTCGTGAGTAATTTTGAAAGTTCATAACATAATATTTAGCATTTTCTGAAACATAAATTTTATCTCATGAGCTACAATAATACAGTTGCCTCTCAGCATCCTGAGCAAGCCTTGTTGAAAATTTTAAGGGGATTTCTTGTATCATTAACTTTATTTTGGTGCATTTTATGAAGATTGGGTAAATTAAGACATTCATATCTCTTTATTGATCTAGCAAGTAATGTAAAGTTCTTTTAGGAGACACAATTTCTTGCTTTCAATGCTTCCCCAGGAGGCCTCCAGCCTGCTGGCCAAGGCAAAATCACCTCCATAGTGAGAGACAGTTTGAGGAGGACAAAAGTGTATGAAGATGGTAATATGTGCCAGGCATTCCATATTCATCTCATTTACTTTTCAAAAAATCCCTATGAGAGAGATACATTTTTTAATAAACAAGAAAGCTGGCTGGACTCAGAGTTGTCATAAAAAGTCACATGGCTGGTAAGGTATAACCAAGATTCAAACCCAAGCCCCTGTGATTCTAGAATCTTCTGACAGCAATAGAGATCAGAGGCTGGGCTTTCCTAGCTGGATCCCACCCAGGATGGCCCCTTTACACTGTATAGGCATGGGGGGCAGAGGAAAAACCATCTCATTGAGTCTCACTAACACAGGGTTGGCAGCAGTAGTGAGAAAGTTTGGCCTTAAAGGAATCAGAGTGAGGAGAGTAGAGGATGAAACAGGATGTAGTGTGACACAGCAGGGTACAAGGCTTTCAGGCCTGTCTTAAGAAAACACATGGATGTGGTTTGTTTCTCTGTTTTCAATGTTGCAATCACAATAAAGTGCTTTGAGGAAGGAAATCAAACAAGAATCTTGTCAAATTCTGCAAACCCAAATTAAAATGCACAGTGTAAAAATGTCACAGGGAAAGAAAAGAACTAGACAGTGGGAAGTCGATAGAATCTTAGCTGTCATTCATTTCATAGTTTGGCTCTGGGGGACCTAGAGAAGGGCCCCAGGTTCCAGGTCCACTCTCCCAGAAGGAGCAGATGGCATGGAACTTGTTAGCCACTGCCAACTCCCCCCGGGTCCCTGAGCCCAGGATATGCAGAGAAGGGTGAAGGTGTGGCACTCTTGCAGGGTCTGCCCAGTGCTTGGATTTGCTCCTCGTTCTCTTATGAGGACCAGAGGCTTCTGGAAATTAATGGTCCCTGGTAGCTTGGAAGCTCCCTGGAACCTGGAAGGAACATGGAGTTGGATGGGGAAGGTTTTGACCCTCCATATGTCATATCTGTGGATCTGAGGAGAGGAATCTGTAGACTTAGCACATAAGCAGAGGAGAGGGAAGGCAGAAGACCCAAAGGAGAAGCAGCAGAGGAGGGGCAGGCACAAAGAATGGTAAACATAGAATGGCAACCACAGTCACCTCAGGGATCAGCTCATGGCCTCCTGGTCAAGTTTCCTCTCCCTGTGATTCTTGGCTGTCTTCCATCTGCAGCTAAGTAGCCAGACCAGAATAGTCAATAATTCTAGTGATCTGGCGACTATAATTTTCTAGTCTTGATCAGTGTCAGTATTGTCACTATGTTAAACTTCCCCTATTCATCATGTCTATCTGATCATCATTATTATTCTCAGAATCCCACATGGAAGTAGGAACTGGGGTGACAAGAATCTGGGTGCTGGCTGCTCCTTGAATGCATTCCAAGGCCCCATAGCCATGACTTGGGTGCCAGTGAAGCAGCAGTTCCCAGGAAATACACGGAGTGCCTTGCCTGGGGCTAAATGGGAGGGCTTCAATGGTGGGTCTGTGAGCAAAGATTGTGAACTTGTTCAAGACAAAAGAGAAAAAGAGTACTTTTTCCTGGGAAAAATCTCATCAGCCTCTCCATGCCTTTGTTATAAACAGGCAGAGGCCCCATTTAACTGGTCTAGAGAATTTTGGAACCAAACTTGAGATTGTGATGAAACCATGGAAAGAGTCCCAGTCTAGGAAAAGAGACTCAGGTGAAAGCCAAGGATCTGCTCCTCTCTCTGTCACTTTTGGCAAGCCCCTTTCCCACCTGTAAAACTTCAAGGACCCTTCCAGCTCTAACATTTATGGGTATTATGGCATGAGATAATACTTGTGTGTGTGTGTTTTTGCATCCTCCTTTCTGGTGGCCTGTTTATTCACATCATCTGAGCCTCATCCATTTCTGAGCAGGTTGGGTCTATGCTACAGGATATTCCCACTTGTCCAGCATTGAAATAGCTGGAATGCTAAGGAAAAGAGTATAATACCAGATTATGAAAGTTCTGCAGTCCATATTGTGCTTTTTTTGTTGTTGTTTTTTTGAGATGGAGTCTTGCTCTGTCACCCAGGCTGGAGTGCAGTGGTGCAATCTTGGCTCACTGCAACCTCTACCTCCCAGGTTCAAGTGGTTTATCCCACCTCAGCCTCCTGAGTAGCTGGGATTACAGGCATTTACCACTACACCTGGCTAATTTTTGTATTTTTGGTAGAGCCTGTGTTTCACCATGTTGGCCAGGCTGGTCTTGAACTCCTGGCCTCAAGTGATCCACCCGCCTCAGCCTCCCAAAGTGCTGGGCCTACAGGCGTGAACCACCGCGCCTGGACTATGCTTGTCATTTTCATCTAACTCTTTGAACCAGTATTTCCTAATATAGAATATCCTTGAGCAATCCTCCTTTCCGTAAGCCTCTGAAATTTTCTTGATATTCTGGTAGCATGACAAAATATACTGTCATGCTAAGACTCTTGTCCACCAAGGGATGGAGTGCATTCTGTATCCACTGGGAAATGGAGGTGGTAAGAACACTACCTGCTGATAAAGTCTGATGCTTCTACCAACTCAGCCCAGTAACCTGAAAAGCGGACACACCAAAGATAGAAGTGGCTCATCATAGCCCCACCCTAAGGCCCAGACAAGAGGTGGCTCTGCTCTGGGTCTGCTCTTTAGAGGGCTCTACTTTGGCATGCCTGTGGCTGTGCCTCTCCCCGCTGGGTGAGAAGTTCATTGGGCCTATGGAATGTGACCATTCAGAGCCTATGTCACTTTCTGTTTACAGCATGCCCCGTGGATCAGGGCCCCTGCCCAGTGACCTCCAGCTCACTCCCATGGCCCAGTCTGGCCATTTCCATTGGCCTCTCCCCGCAGAGGGGCTCTGTGCTTCTGGTATGTCCACCACTTGGCTCCCAAGATGAGTATCTCTAGGCGCCCTGGGGTGATGACTGGGGCAGTGGGCATAGCTTAGATATGTGGACCGTATTATCTACCCATGTGCTTGAGAAAGGATTCTCACAGAATGGGGCAAAGCTAGGGATGGGAAGTCAAGTTAGGGAGGGGAGACAGTATGGTGAGGACAGGGAAAACCAGTTTTCTGGAGAGTCTGAAAATGATCAATTATAACCTGATCTTCAGGGTGATTATGAAAGTATACTTGTCAAGTGAGGAGCATAGAACCTTCTGATTTAACATTTTTAAAAGTTAGTTTACAACTGTTAAGAATGAAAACATCTAGCAGATGAGCCTCCATTTGTACCCTTGCCTTGAGCCCTGCAAATGTGGGAGTGGGCCTGGAAAGTGGTACTGTTCCCATAGCTTGAATATATGTAATCAAGGAGGACGGAAAGACGCTGAGCAGTTGCAAAAATGCACAGTTTAGGGGGAAATGCCTCCTAAAACTCAAAGCAATGCAAACACAAGGACTCCAAGGGCACTGAGAACTCACAGAGCCCAGCACAATCCCCCTTGGCCTCAGCACACAAGCTTGTGCCATCTGGACCCATCTTGACCCAGCCCACCTTCCAGCCTCAGTTCCCACTGCCTCACCCACTACCTCATCCACACAAACCATCTTTGGTCACAATAGACTACTCTTTGTTCCCTGAACTTACTGCCAGTTTTACACCTCAATGCTTTTGCCCAGGTTATTTGCTCAGCCTAGAACTCCCTTTCGCCTAATAAAATCATGTAAAACTCAGCGTAAATGCAACCAGCTCTTCAAAGCCTATGGCCTTGGACTCCCCACATAACCACACCTAGGGAAACTTACTGGTCTCTCATTCATGTCCATTGTTATTTTATACTTGTGTCTATTATGGCATATCACACAGAAACCAGATCTTACTTGTTTTTGAATCCACACTAACATGCAGTAGTGATCAGTAAATACTTGCTCAATGACTTCTGCTCAATAAAGAAAAGCCACTGATTCTTCTCAAACAGTCTACCTAAGTTTGCTTCCCTCCCACCTGGAAGAGAAAGTCATCTTGTGCTTATTCTCCTCATCACTCTTCTTTTTTCTTCCTCTTTGCCATTATTATGATCATGCACTATGGTTTAATATAGTATTCTGGTTTATTTATAGACATCACTTCATGGCAGCTTCATATATATGATATTGTAAGTCTCATTTTCTCCTGAAGAAATAGGTTCTGGGAGTGACCAAGCAGCAGAACTTGCACTTGAAGCCCACTTTTTAGTTCTAGAATCAGCACTCCTGCTACTCCACTAGATCCCTGAGGTTCAGACCTGAGCACCCAGGTGGGTCTCACGGCTGAGTAGCTTACACAGGGCCTGGTGAAGGATCCACACAGAGATTTAATCAGCAGTGGATTGGGGTCAAGAAGGAAGAGTCAGGAAGGAAATCCCCAATGTGTGAAAAACAAAACCACAACAATCAGCAATGAAAATCCAGGGACAAGGAAGTGAGTTCTACCTAAATAAACCCCAATCATTGGACATGCTGGCTTAAGTGAACTAGGACTTTCCAGAAAATGGGAGGTCACATGGGAGTGACTCAAGATTTCGACCTCTGTCTTAAGATTGCCGGAAACTATCTCACAAGAACACTTCCGAAGGGATTTGGAAAGAATGCTTGCTAAAGGAAGGAAGCAGTGCAAAAATGGACAAATGAATCCATAAGGAAGGGCTGAGAAAGGGACAGGTGGGAAAAGTGGTCTAGGTGAGGATGAGGGAGGAAGTCAGAAAGTAGTTCAAAAAAGCCAAATCTAGGCAGAGGGAGGGTGAGCCAGCCACCTCTGTGGCCTTGTGGTTTCCTGCGGCGTGATACCAACTTAATTCTACACCAAGCCAGGTGAGTCAGTGCTGGCAAGAAGTCACTAAGAATGGGCCAGACCATGGGCTTGCCTTCCCCAACTCCACCAAAAGCCCTGGAAAGTGAGACACTGTCTCTCACTTCCCGCTGAGAAAGGAAAAGCCCCTCAGCTTGCTGCTTTTCCCCTCTCAAAGCTCTTCCCAGGTTTCCTCTCTGCCCTTCAGTAAGCAAAGGCCTCACACTCAAGTCCCTTGCTGCTTAGACGTGCGGTGGGGCAGCTGTGATTCACTTTTATATTGTGTAAGAAGCATAGTGCTGCATCAGCATTTGTAAAACCAGATAAGGAATACCTACATTCATGCCAACTTGTGTCTGTGAGGGTCAGTTTTCCAGAGCTAAAGAATAAGGCATGAAAATCAGACATCAACTGCAAAAATCAGTCATTTGTCTGACCTAAATTAAAGACTCATCTTCGGGCAGAGCAAGATGGCCGAATAGGAACAGCTCCAGTCTCCAGCTCCCAGCGCGAGCGACACAGAAGACAGGTGATTTCTGCATTATCAAGTGAGGTACTGGGTTCATCTCACTGGGGAGTGCTGGACAATCAGTGCTGGTCAGCTGTTGCAGCCCGACCAGCGAGAGCTGAAGCAGGGCGAGGCATCGCCTCACATGGGAAGCCCAAGGGGGAAGAGAATCCCTTTTCCTAGCCAGGGGAACTAAGACACACAACATCTGTAAAATCAGGTAACTCCCACCCCAATACTGCGCTTTAAGCAAACGGGCACATCAGGAGATTATATCCCACACCTGGCCGGGAGGGTCCCACGCCCACGGAGCCTTCCTCATTGCTAGCACAGCAGTCTGCGATCTAACCACAAGGCAGCAGCGAGGCTGGGGGAGGGGCGCCCGCCATTACTGAGGCTTAAGTAGGTAAACAAAGCCTTGGGAAGATGGAACTGGGTGGAGCTCACAGCAGTTCAAGAAGGCCTGCCAGTCTCTGTAGACTCCACCTCTGGGGACAGGGCACAGCTAAACAACAACAACAACAACAACAAAAAAAAAGCAGTAGAAACCTCTGCAGATGCAAGCGACTGTCTGACAGCTTTGAAGAGAGCGGTGGATCTCCCAACACGGAGGCTGAGATCTCAGAACGGACAGACTGCCTGCTCAAGTGGGTCCCTGACCCCTGAGTAGCCTAACTGGGAGACATCCTCCACTAGGGGCAGACCGACACCCCACACCTCACACGGTGGAGTACACCCCTGAGAGGAAGCTTCCAAAGCAAGAATCAGACAGATACACTCGCTGTTCAGCAGTATTCTATCTTCTGCATCCTCTGCTGCTGACACCCAGGCAAACAGGGTCTGGAGTGGACCTCAGCCAATGTCCAACAGACCTACAGCTGAGAGTCCTGACTGTTAGAAGGGAAACTAACAAACAGGAAGGACACCCACACCAAAACCCCATCAGTACGTCACCATCATCAAAGACCAGAGGCAGATAAAACCACAAAGATGGGGAAAAAGCAGGGCAGAAAAGCTGGAAGTTCGAAAAATAAGAGCGCATCTCCCCCTCCAAAGGAACTCAGCTCATTTCCAGCAACGAATCAAAGCTGGACGGAGAATGACTTTGACAAGATGAGAGAAGGAGGCTTCAGTCCATCAAACTTCTCAGAGCTAAAGGAGGAATTACGTACCCAGCACAAATAAACTAAAATTCTTGAAAAAAGAGTGGAAGAATTGATAACCAGAATAATTAATGCAGAGAAGGCCATAAACAAATGGACAGAGATGAAAACCATGACATAAGAAATACATGACAAATGCACAAGCTTCAGTAACCAACTCGATCAACTGGAAGAAAGAGTATCAGCAATTGAGGACCAAATGAATGAAATGAAGCAAAAGAGAAATCTAAAGAAAAAAGAAGAAAAAGAAATGAACAAAGTCTGCAACAAGTATGGGATTATGTAAAAAGAACAAATCTACGTCTGATTGGGGTGCCTGAAAGTGAGGGGGAAAATGGAACCAAATTGGAAAACACTCTTCAGGATATCATCCAGGAGAACTTCCCCAACCAAGTAGGGCAGGCCAACATTGAAATTCAGGAAATACAGAGAACGCCACAAAGATACTCCTCGAGAAGAGCAACTCCAAGACACATAATTGCCAGATTCACCACAGTTGAAATGAAGGAAAAAATCTTAAGGGCAGCCAGACAGAAAGGTCGGGTTAGGGAAACCCATCAGACTAACAGCAGATCTCTCGGCAGAAACTCTCCAAGCCAGAAGAGAGTGGGGGCCAATATTCAACATTCTTAAAGAAAAGAATTTTAAACCCAGAATTTCATATCCAGCCAAACTAAGTTTCATAAGTGAAGGAGAAATAAAATCCTTTACAGATAAGCAAATCCTTAGAGATTTTGTCACCACCAGGCCTGCCTTACAAGAGACCCTGAAGGAAGCACTAAACATGGAAAGGAACAACTGGTACCAGCCATTGCAAAAACATGCCAAAATGTAAAGACCATCGAAGCTAGGAAGAAACTGCATCAAATAACGAGCAAAATAACCAGTTAATATCATAATGGCAAGATCAAGTTCACACATAACAATATTAACCTTAAATGTAAATGGACTAAATGGTCCAATTAAAAGACACAGACTGGCAAACAGGATAAAGAGTCAAGACCCATCAGTCTGCTGTATTCAGGAGACCCATCTCACATGCAGAGACATACATAGGCTCAAAATAAAGGGATGGAGGAAGATCTACCAAGCAAATGGAGAACAAAAAAAAGCAGGAGTTGCAATACTAGTCTCTGATAAAACAGACTTTAAACCATCAAAGATCAAAAGAGACAAAGAAGGCCATTACATAATGGTAAAGGGATCAATTCAACAGGAAGAGCTAACTATCCTAAATATATATGCACCCAATACAGGAGCACCCAGATTCATAAAGCAAGTCCTTAGAGACTTACAAAGAGACTTAGACTCCCATACAATAATAATGGGAGACTTCAACACCCCACTGTCAACATTAGACAGATCAACGAGACAGAAAGTTAACAAGGATATCCAGGAATTGAACTCATCTCTGCAGCAAGCAGACCTAATAGACATCTACAGAACTCTCCACCCCAAATCAACAGAATATACATTCTTCTCAGCACCACATCGCACTTATTCCAAAATTGACCACATAGTTGGAAGTAAAGCACTCCTCAGCAAATGTAAAAGAACAGAAATTATAACAAACTGTCTCTCAGACCACAGTGCAATCAAACTAGAACTCAGATCTAAGAAACTCAATCAAAACCACTCAACTACATGGAAACTGAATAACCTGCTCCTGAATGACTACTGGGTACACAACGAAATGAAGGCAGAAATAAAGATGTTCTTTGAAACCAATGAGAACAAAGATACAACATACCAGAATCTCTGGGACACATTTAAAGCAGTGTGTAGAGGGAAATTTATAGCACTAAATGCCCACAAGAGAAAGCTGGAAAGATCTAAAATTGACACTCTAACATCACAATTAAAAAAACTAGAGAAGCAAGAGCAAACACATTCAAAAGCTAGCAGAAGGCAAGAAATAACTAAGATCAGAGCAGAATTGAAGGAGATAGAGACACAAAAAACTCTCCAAAAAATCAATGAATCCAGGAGCTGGTTTTTTGAAAAGATCAACAAAATTGATAGACCACTAGCAAGACTAATAAAGAAGAAAAGAGAGAAGAATCAAATAGATGCAATAAAAACTGATAAAGGGGATATCACCACCAACCCCACAGAAATACAAACTACCATCAGAGAATACTATAAACACCTCTATGCAAATAAACTGGAAAATCTAGAAGAAATGGATAATTTCCTGGACACTTACACTCTCCCAAGACTAAACCAGGAAGAAGTTGAATCCCTGAATAGACCAATAACAGGCTCTGAAATTGAGGCAATAATTAATAGCCTACCGACCAAAAAAAGTCCAGGACCAGATGGATTCACAGCTGAATTCTACCAGAGGTACAAGGAGGAGCTGGTACCATTCCTTCTGAAATGATTCCAATCAACAGAAAAAGAGGGAATCCTCCCTAACTCATTTTATGAGGCCAACATCATCCCGATACCAAAGCCTGGCAGAGACACAACAAAAAAAGAGAATTTTAGACCAATATCCCTGATGAACATCGAGGCAAAAATCCTCAATAAAATACTGGCAAACCGGATCCAGCAGCACATCAAAAAACTTATCCACCATGATCAAGGGGGCTTCATCTCTGGGAGGCAAGGCTGGTTCAACATACGCAAATCAATAAACATAATCCAGCATATAAACAGAACCAAAGACAAAAACCACATGATTATCTCAATAGATGCAGAAAAGGCCTTTGAGACAAAATTCAACAGCCCTTCATGCTAAAAACTCTCAATAAATTCGGTATTGATGGAATGTATCTCAAAATAATAAGAGCTATTTATGACAAACCCACAGCCAATATCATACTGAATGAGAAAAAACTGGAAAAATTCCCTTTGAAAATTGGCACAAGACAGGAATGCCCTCTCTCACCACTCTTATTCAACATAGTGTTGGAAGTTCTGGCTAGGGCAATCAGGCAAGAGAAAGAAATCAAGGGGATTCAGTTAGGAAAAGAAGAAGTCGAATAGTCCCTCTTTGCAGATGACATGTTTGTATATTTAGAAAACCGCATTGTCTCAGCCCAAAATCTCCTTAAGCTGATAAGCAAATTCAGCAAAGTCTCAGGATACAAAATTAATGTGCAAAAATCACAAGCATTCTTATACACCAGTAACAGACAAACAGAGAGCCAAATCAGGAATGAACTTCCATTCACAATTGCTTCAAAGAGAATAAAATACCTAGGAATCCAACTTACAAGGGATGTAAAGGACCTCTTCAAGGAGAACTACAAACCACTGCTCAGTGAAATCAAAGAGGACATAAACAAATGGAAGAACATACCATGCTCATGGATAGGAAGAATCAATATTGTGAAAATGGCCATACTGGCCAAGGTAATTTATAGATTCAATGCCATCCCCATCAAGCTACCAATGAGTTTCTTCACAGAATTGGAAAAAACTGCTTTAAAGTTCATATGGAACCAAAAAAGAGCCCCGCATCTCCAAGACAATCCTAAGTCAAAAGAACAAAGCTGGAGGCATCACGCTACCTGACTTCAAACTATACTATAAGGCTACAGTAACCAAAAGAGCATGGTACTGGTACCAAAACAGAGATATAGACCAATGGAATAGAACAGAGTCCTCAGAAATAATACCACACATCTACAGCCATCTGATCTTTGATAAACCTGAGAAAAACAAGAAATGGGGAAAGGATTCCCTATTTAATATATGGTGCTGGGAAAATTGGCTAGCCATAAGTAGAAAGCTGAAACTGGATCCTTTCCTTACTCCTTATATGAAAATTAATTCAAGATGGATTAGAGACTTAAATGTTAGACCTAATACCATAAAAACCCTAGAGGAAAACCTAGGTAGTACCATTCAGGACGTAGGCATGGGCAAGGACTTCATGTCTAAAACACCAAAAGCAACGGCAACAAAAGCCAAAATTGACAAATGGGATCTTATTAAACTAAAGAGCTTCTGCACAGCAAAAGAAAATACCATCAGAGTAAACAGGCAACCTACAGAATGGGAGAAAATTTTTGCAATCTACTCATCTGACAAAGGACTAATATCCAGAACCTACAAAGAACTCAAACAAATTTACAAGAAAAAAACAAACAACCCCATCAAACAGTGGGCAAAGGATATGAACAGACACTTCTCAAAAGAAGACATTTATACAGCCAACAGACACATGAAAAAATGCTCATCATCACTCACCTTCAGAGAAATGCAAATCAAAACCACAATGAGATACCATCTCACACCAGTTAGAATGGCAATCATTAAAAAGTCAGGAAACAACAGGTGCTGGAGAGGATGTGGAGAAATAGGAACACTTTTACACTGTTGGTGGGACTGTAAACTAGTTCAACCATTATGGAAAATAGTATGGTGATTCCTCAAGGATCTAGAACTAGAAGTACCATATGACCCAGCCATCCCATTACTGGGTATATACCCAAAGGATTATAAATCATGCTGCTATAAAGACACATGCACACGTATGTTTATTGCGGGACTATTCACAATAGCAAAGACTTGGAATCAACCCAAATGCCCATCAGTGACAGACTGGATTAAGAAAATGTGGCACATATACACCATGGAATACTATGCAGCCATAAAGAAGGATGAGTTTGGGTCCTTTGTAGGGACATGGATGCAGCTGGAAACCATCATTCTCAGCAAACTATCGCAAGAACAGAAAACCAAACACCGCATGTTCTCACTCATAGGTGGGAACTGAACAATGAGATCACTTGGACTCAGGAAGGGGAACATCACACACCGGGGCCTATCACGGGGAGGGGGTAAGGGGGAGGGATTGCATTGGGAGTTATACCTGATGTAAATGACGAGGTGATGGGTGCTGACGAGTTGATGGGTGCAGCACACCAACATGGTACAAGTATATATATGTATATACTTGTGTATATGCACAAGTATGCACATGTACCCTAGAACTTAAAGTATAATAATTAAAAAAAAAAAGACTCATCTTCACATGCACAGAACCCACCTTCTCCCTCAATTAGGGCCTGGAGATCTATCCCTTTCCTGCCAGCACCCACTGAAAAGAGAGGAAACAGCAAGGAAGGGGTGGGAAGACACTGCTTCTGTACAAAGCTTAGCAGAACTCAGATGTGCCATTCAAATTTCCACCAGGAGCTTCCTCAAGGCCCAACGACGACAAGCCCTGAAATACCCAGCAAAAGCACAAGCTGACAATTAGTCACCATCAAGAGCCAGTAGATCAGCTTGAGAACAGACATGGCAGCAGCCAGCAGGCACAGTGGGTGGCGCCATCTAAGATGTGGGTGCCTGTGGCTGCCCCAGCATATCCCCCTAATTATGGTGTGCTCTTTGACTCAGGAGACATCACCCACAATTAGTTCTGGGACACGTTCTGGAGAGAGGGGCCTGCAGCAGGCTTTTTCTCTTCTGCAGCACCTGTGGTACACAGATGGACACTGGGTGATATCTAAGAAGGTCTTGGGCCAGCAGCTCCAACAGAGCCCTATGCCTCTCTGGTTTCCTATGTGGGCCCGAAGCTTATTTTCGCTGGCACAACCTATGCCGGTGTAACCGGCAGGAATTGGGAAAGAAGGTTCTGCTGTTTTGATTCCAAAAGTTTGCCTCTCAGAGCTCTTCCATTACACTGATAAGAACTGGTTTTTGTCACAAAGGAACTATTTTCAGGAGACTGAAAAATATTCTTCAATACGAGACCAGAAGGAAGAGCTTTCAAAGAAAAAGATCCTAGGGATGAGATTTAGAGAAGGAGCTATTAGAGGTTAGTAGTGGTCTGTGCAGTTTCAGTAACACAGAATGGAAGGGATAGAGAGAGAGAGAGAGACAAAAAGAAGAAGCAAGAATTCAAATATTTGTAAATCTCAGGTTCCCAACTCACTAGCTCTGCATCCTTTGGCAAGATCTTTGTACTCTCTGACCCTATGTCCCCATTATTTAATGGAGACAGTAATAATTTCCTTACCTGGTGGTTGTAAGAAGATAATGTTTGTTAATGCCGGATTAGAGCAAGTATCAAGAAGTGTTTCTGAAAGCAGAAGATGGAGCTTGGCAGTATTTTATACATATTTTATGCCACTCTCCCAAAGACTTCCGGGCCATGTGCACCTACCAATAAAGTAATGATGTTCTTTCGGCACCTTCTAGGGAAAAGGTTCTGAATCCCACACTGAGACCAGCCAATGACCACCAGCAGGCAGAGAGAGAGCATGAACTCCTCCTGTGAGGCCTGTCTTAGGCCAAACTGTGGAAGTAAGTACTCCTTCATATCATTTGTGGACTAAGTGGTCTCAGAGATCGGACTAAGTGGTCTCAGATATCCAGGGATCCGGCCGTGTACGGTGGCTCATGCCTGTGATCGCAGCACTTTGGGAGGCCAAGGCCGGCGGATTACAAGATCAGGAGACTGAGATCATACTGGCTAACACAGTGAAACTCTTTCTCTACTAAAAATACAAAAAAATTAGCCAGGCGTGGTGGCAGGCGCCTGTAGTCCCAGCTTCTCGGGAGGCTGAGGCAGGAGAATGGCGTGAATCCAGGAGGCAGAGCTTGCAGTGAGTCGAGATTGTGCCGCTGCACTCCAGCCTGGGCGACAGAGCGAGACACCGTCTCAAAAAAAAGAAAAAAAAAAAAAAAAAATAGCCAGGGATTCAGGACCCTTACAGATCAGGTCCTATCCAATAAAAATGCTTAGCGGCCCAAAGGCCAGCAGTATGGATTTGGGTTAGAGGATCAAAGTACAGCTGTATTCTCATTCTCTCTCTTTGCTAAGACATACATATCTAATATGCTTAATGTTTTGTTCCTGATTCTTTACTGTCTTACTGCATTTGGGCCCAGAGGCTCTGACTTCTCAAGCCTGGCAAGATTCAACCAAGCTAAACCTGCCTGGAAGTGATACACATGACTTCTCATATTTTGTTGACAGAACCAGTCGCAGATAACTTTAAGGACGTAAGTCGATCAGTCAGCTTAGATTGTGTTAAACTGTGGGAATGATCAATCCCCAAGTCTCAAGGGTTTACAGAAATAGTGTTTTTTTTTCTCTCTCATACATCCTGTGGTCATCTAATGCCCTGGGCTCCAGGCTGAAGGAGCAGCCTCTATGTAGGACAATGTCATTCTCATTATAGATAGAAAAGAAAGTCTGCGGACTGATGTAATAGCGCTAATGCTTCTGCTCAGGAGTGGCATTCTTCACTTCTACTTGTGGACCAAAATGAGTTTCATGGTCATTATCTGATATCAGAGAAGCATAATCTTCCTATGTGGAGGAGCACCACCTCTCACGTGGCCAAGACTGATGGCAAAGGTAGGGAAGTAAAGTAATCTTAACACACAGAGACAGCAGATACCGGGGACAAAACTGAATCTAACACAGCAAGAAAGTACAATCCTATCTATAACTCAAAGTGGAGGGACATGGGATATTAGTGAATATTAATGATATCTCTCATTACTCGCACTGTAAATGTAAACACAGAGGGCTATCAAATAGAATTTTGTCAGAGTAAACCATTCACCCTGCCTGGAGGGGATTTGGGACTGTTACGCAGACAATTGATCCAGGCCTGAGGTTGGAGAATTTATCATTATCTATCTCATATTCATTCAACAAATAATTATTGAGCATCTACTAGGGGCCAGGAAGTGCAACCATTGATATACAATGGTAAACAAAACAGGCCTTGTGGAGATTAAATATCTCTAGAGAAAGCTAGCATTAAATAAATATATATTTATTGTAGTAAACACATATTTATTGTAATCAACACACAAATAAATATATATTTATTAATACAAACTGGCCTACAGGTCACAGTAGGAAAGACTGGGCTCTCAGAACTCTTTCAGAGACAAAATAGCAGAGAGGCCACTTTGAGGAAGTATTGTTGGAACTGAGAGCTGACTCAGAGTTAGCCAGGCAAAGAGTGGTGGAAAGAATGTTCCAGGCAGAGCAAACAGGTTGTACAGACTCGCTGAGACGAAAAGAGTTTGGTATACCTGAGGGACCAATGAGAGGAGGGAAATTACTGTAGCAAGCAGTTCAAGGGGAAGTTGGTGAGGAGAGCTAAAGCACGCCTGAGATCATGTTAAGAGTTTTAGATTGTATTTTACATGACATAAGACACTGATAGTGTTCGGTGGCTGGGGGAGTTTGTGTGTGAGCATGAGACATTATCCTATATCCATTTGTTTAATTACTCTGTCTACCACATGGAGAGTGGATTGAAGAGAGGCAGGAGTTAGTCCGGCAAGAGTCAGTCAAAAGATGATGTGACTTGGGTTGGACCTGTGGAGATGGACATGGACATGTGCATAATCATTTTAAGGCACGTTGTAGGGGCAGAATTGATAGCAATTTGTGATGAATTAGAATATGTCCGGAGGACCAATGAGTCAGAAAAAGGTAGCAAGAAAGATGGGGCTGGTTCTTCCTAAGTCCAATTCACCCAGAAGAGAAAGAAAGAATGATGAAGGGGTGGGAATAAGGGAACCAAAATTTTTCTTGGGACATGTTCATTTTGAGATTTCTGTGAGCCCTCCAAGTTACAAATGTGGAATAAGTCATTGAAAATGAGAGTCTGGGACCCGGAATAAAGATCTGAGCTACAAATATTTGTTAAAGAGTCACAGTGTATAGTAAAATCCAAAGTCATAGGATTGGGTGGACTTTAAATTTAAAGTAAGAAGAGAAAAGGATTGTGGACTGCTTGCTTCCTAGAGAACTCAAACATTAGAGTTTAGATGGGATAGGGGGAAGAGAGGGCTGCTGGCAAAAGACTCTGAGAAGACCAGAAAGCTGGGAGAAAACTTGGGGGTCTGGTGTCATGGAAGCCAAGAGATAAAGCATGTTTCAGGAAAGAAGTGTTTAACAGCCTAGACTACCACAGAAAGGTCCAGTAAGATGAGGACAGAGAAACTACCACTGGCTTTGGCAGCAGGAAGTGCCCTTCGCAAAATCCATTTCTATGAAATGGAAGAGGCAGAAACTAAAATTGAATACAGTGAGGACTAAATGAGAGGTGAGGACGAGACTGCAGACAACTCTTGCAAGAAGTGCGGTTAAGGGAGACAGAGCATTGGGGCAATAGCTGGGGATGATTAGGATAAAAAGGGTAGTGTACAAATGTCGGAATAATTATTGGATAAATCCAATAGAGAGTAAAGATGGAAATGTTAACGATGGAACAAAACCGCCTGATATGGCATAAAGGACATGGGATCAGAGCACAAATGTGGTGTCTGACTTTGCAGAGGAAATGGAATCTCTTCCCAGAAACAGTAAAGAAGGAGAAAAATTGGGTGGTGATGCCACCAGGTGTTTGAATTTGGTAGTGGAGAGAAACAGGTAGAGTTTCTGTATTGTACATTGTCGGATTTGGGATGAGGGTGAGGTGGTGTTTGTGTGTTTTGTTTTTAGTTAATAGGAGACAAGATCATTAACTGAGAGGAATACAGGGTAGGATGAATACAGCTGGAAAACTGGAGAATGTGCAAATATTCCTTGAGGAGAGTCAAAGAATGGGCTTATCTCAGCTATGTGGTGACTGGCAGTGCCAATTTCCCATTTGAGGTTGGAAATCATGAGCCTAGAGTAATAGAAGTGAAAAGTCATGTCTATCTACCCAATTGTGGGATTTTTGCCCAGTTTCAATTGCATGGAGGCAGGCATGGAAAAGGCAGTGAATAGGTTTATGCAGAATTGAGTTGCAACAAGCACATGTAATAGAAGGAAAGAGGTGAGAGAGTTGAAGGTATCTGCAACGGAGGGCCTATAGTAATGGCCCATGGACTTGCACCTGAACAAGAGGGTAGTGTAGACAAAAAAAAAAAAAAAAAAAGGTGGTAGATACAGAAAAAGTGTAAGGTCATCAAAGTGGAGTGCTTCATGAGGCCAAAGAGAATGTAATCGGACAATAGGATATTTGAGTTCATGATTTAGGCATTGGTAAAATTATAAACGGCTACCTTATAGAGTTATTTCCTTCTTTTAAATTTATATACCATTAAATGCACAAATCGTAAGTATACAGTTCAATGATTTTTGGTAAATAATTACACTTATTTTACCCCCACCATTTGTGTCATTCTAGAGAGTTCTTTCATCCCCTTTCCAATCAATCCCCACTCCCTGTCCCCAACAGTAGCAGCTACTGTTCTTATTTCTATCACTATAAATTACCTTTGTCTGTTATAGAATTTCATATAAATGGAATCATATTTATTATTTTGTATTTGGTTTCTTTCACTCAGCACATTTTTGAGAATTCATTTATTTAGTAATTCAATTTTTTATGGCTGAATGGTATTGTATTGTAAGAATACACCACAATTTACTTATTCATTCTTCTGTGATGCTGGGTAATAGAATAGATGTGTGTTTAACATCGTAAGAAACTTCTAGGTAGTCTTTCAAGGTGGACATGATATTTTATACTCTCACTGGCAATATATAAGAATTTTTGCTACTCCACATCCTGTCCAATATTTATTTTCACCAATCTCTCCTTTTAACCATTTGAGTAGGTGTCAAATGGTATCTTGTGGTTTTCATCACTTCCCTGATTTTGAACATGTTTTCATGTGCTTATTAACCACTTCTATATCTTCTTTTGCACAGTGTCTGTTTTAAATTGAGATTTTTGTCTTTGCATTATTGAGCTGTACAAATTCTGTATATATTCTGAATTCAAGTACCTGCTTGAGGTATACATTAATCTTAAGCATCTTTTCCCAGTCTGTTGCTTGCCTATTCACTTGCTTAATGATGTTTCTTGATGAGAAGTTTTCAATTTTGTTTAGCACAACTTATCAATTATTTTATGGTTAATGGTTACTCTAAGAAATTTTTTCTACTCCAAGATAATGAAAATATTCTGTTTTCTTATAAATCTTGAAGTTAGAAAGCAAAGGTTCTTCAACCCTGTTCTTTTTCAAGATTGTTTTGGATATTCTAGGTCTTTTGAATTTTTATGTCAGTGTTAAAATCAGCTTCTAAATTTCAACTGGGATTTTGTTTGGTATTATATTTCTATAGACCAATTTGGGGAGAAGTAACAGCTTAACAACAGTGGGCCTTCTAATTCATGGACATGGTATATTTCTTCATTTACTTAGGTCTTTAATATCTTCATTTACTTAGGTCTTTAATATCTTACTTAGGTATTTAATATCTTTAATAAAGATTGCCATGTAATCTTCAATGTAAAGGACTTGAAGATCTTCAGTTAAATTTATTCCTAAGTACTTTATATTTTTGATGTTATTATAAGTGGTATTGCTTTGAAAATTTTGTTTCCCAATGCTTCATTACTAATATATAGAAATACAATTGACTTTTGCATACTGACCTCATACCCTATGACACTGATAAATTCACTTGTCCTAGTAGTTTTTGTCTGAGAATAAAGAGTTTTAACTATTTATCTCCAATGTTTATGCCTTCTACTTCTCTGTGATGTCCACCATATTACACTGGTTAGAGTTTTTGGAACAGTGTTGAGAAGAAGTGGTGAGAGTAGACATCCTCGCTTTGTTCTTGCTCTTAGAGGGAGCAGAGTTATTTTTTATACCTGCCTGATTCCTCCCCCTAAACAGTAAGATTCTCCAGAGTAGGAATCACAACTTATTCATAGTTGTATTCTCGACCATTTCTGAAATAAAAAACAGTGTGACATTTCAGAAGCATTTAGTAAATATTTACTGGTATATTAAAGGAATTACACATGACAAAAATGCACTAAGGTCTCTGTTTTGATTCCTGGCCATATTTGGTGCTGATCCCTTAAAATGAAGTAGGAGCTCATAACCAGGCAGCCACTGATAAAACAATGTTTTTTTAAGTTAGTAGTTTCCTATTCTGAGTTTTATGCAAACATAATGTTAGAATGCCTAGTAATGTGGAGGGGGGTGGGAAGTGGCCATTTTTACCAGGATGCTAAGTAAGACACATGCGTAATCTGATTCTTAGGTTCTGAGCACACAAAGAACTGTCAAAAGCAACCATAGGCAGGGCGTGGTGGCTCACACCTAGCACCTAGCGTGGTGGCTTATTCCTAGCACTTGGGGAGGCCAAGGTGGGTGGATCACTTGAGGTCTGGAATTCGAAACCAGCCTGGCCAATGTGGTGAAACCCCATCTCTACTAAAAATACCAAAAAAATTAACCGGGTGTGGTGGCAGGTGCCTGTAATCCCAGCTACTCAGGAGGCTGAGGCAGGGGAATTGCTTGAACCTGGGAGGCAGAGGTTGCAGTGAGCCGAGATCGTGTCACTGCACTCCAGCCTAGGCGACAGAGTAAGATTCCATCTAGAAAAAAAAAAAAAAAAGCAACCATAGCATTCAGTTTCACCAACCACAAGTCCCAAATACGCAAAACTATGAAGTTGGCTAAAAAGAATAAAAAACTGGAAACTTAGGATTTGTGGGAAAATAGATTGATTCATTCAATACTCATCCACAAAGTACCATTACTTATCAATCAGGGTATTATTAAAGCCTGACCATCTGGTTCAGCAGCAACTGTTGATTAAAGCTTTTAGCAAAATGACAGGTAATGATAAGTATTATCAATTACTGAGAGTTTATGCCAAGCATTGTGCTAAGAGCTTCAAATACCCTATATAATATTATTCACCAGCCCTTGGAGATAGGCATTGCATCCGCTTTATACACGAGTGGACAGAGATTAAATGACCGTCCCAAACTATGCAATTCCTGTGTGCTAGAGACAAGGCCCAAAAAGATCTCCATTCAAAGTGTGCAAACTTAACCACTAAACTATACCTCCAAATTCCATGTCATGGTAAGGGGATGTCATGAACATCCTTCTCCATCAGCCTTAGGACCTGGACTGTCAGTCCCATGAGATCAGGGACCATATCTGTATGTCTGGAATAGTGCCTAGAACTAAATAGGCATTCTATCAAATTAAAAAGCTAAATGACGCACATTATCAGTTTATCATAACCACACCCTAATATTTGTCTGTTTCACCTCTCAATAATTGAACTTTTTAAAATTAAAATCCTCCATTCTGATGCTGAATTTGTTCATTTCTCATGGTAATTCTAGGTACCTTATCAATTTTTGCTTTATATTTTTGAAATATTTTAAGGTAGCTTTTAGGTATTAAAGCTTTTTAAACATTACACAGAGACGTATTTATTCCTAAAGATGCTTTATATCTTAAAGTCTATTTTATCTGAGATTAATATCTTGTTGTCAGCCTTTTTTGTTTAGGATGTAGGTATTTTATCTTTTTCTAGCCTTTTTACTTTTAACCTTTTCAGGCCTTTAAGCTTCAGGCATGTTTTCATAAAAGCACACGGAAGAATTTTGTATTACTGTTTTCAAATCCAGTCTAAGTCTATTTTAACTGGCATGTTTAACTCATTTTCATTTTACTGATTATTAAAATATTTGGGCTTGTTTCTACCCTTCTACTTTGTTTTGTTTTGTTTTTTTCCTATGATTTTTCTTTTCTCATTTTTAAAAGTATTCCATTCGTGGCATGTTTGGTCTGGAAGTTTTACACTCTTCTTCAATTATTTTATTGATTGTCTTTGAATGTTACCACTTATAGGTGTTTTTGAAATTTCACTTTGTTTCATTTAAATGTTCTGTTCACTTCTGAAATAGCTGAGCTTTTAACATTTTTGCCTTTTCTAAGAGCAATTTGTCAAAAACCAGTGACAAAAGTGTGGCAAAAGAACAACGTAACTGTTGTTGTGTTAAGAAAAATGTTCTGTGAGTATGAGAGATATAAACACTGTATGCAACCACATAATAGCAAGAGGGTCAATTCAGCAAGAGGATATAACAACTTTAAATATAGCCAACACTGGAGTACCCAGATGTATAAAGCAAATATTATTAGAGCTAAAGAGAGAGATAGGCCTTCTTAATACCATAATAGCTGGAAACAACAGCACCCCACTTTAAGCATTGGAAAAAACTTCCAAGCAGAAAGTCAACAAAGAAATATCAGATTTAATCTGCACTACAGATAAAATAGCCCTGTAGATATTTACAGAACATTTCATCCAAAAGCTGCAGAATACACATTCTTTTCCTCAGCACATGGATAGAACACATTAGGTCACAAAACAAATCTTAAAACATTCAACAAAATTGAAACAATATCAAGTACATTCTCTGACCCCAGTGGAATTAAACTAGAAATTAGTAACAAGAGGAATTTTGGAAACTATACAAACACATGGAAATTAAACACTATGCTCCTGAATGACCAGTGGTTCAACGGAGAAATTAAGAAGGAAACTGATAATTTTCTTGAAACAAATGATAGTGGAAATATAACATACAAAAGCCTATCAGATATAGCAAAAGCAGTACCAAGAGGGACATTTATAGCTATAAGTGCCTACATCAAAAAAAAGAGGAAAATCTTCATATGAATAATCTAATGATGCATCTTAAAGAACTAGAAAAACAAAAGCAAACCAAACTGAAAATTAGAAAAAGAACAATAATAATAAAGATTGGAGCATAAATAAATGAAATTAAAATGAAAAAAAGAATACAAAAGATCAACAAAACAAAAAGTTGTATTTTTTTTTTCTAAATAAAGAAAAGAGGTTTAACTGGCTCATGGTCCTACAGACTTTACAGGAAGCATGGTGCCAACATCTGCTCAGTTTCTGGGGGGGCTTAGGAAGCTTACAATCATGGTGGAAGGCAAACAGGGAGTAGGTGTATCATATGGTGAAAGCAGGAGCAAGAGAGGGAGATTGTGCAGGGGTTGTTGCCACATACTTTTAAATGACCAGATCTTCTGGGAAGTCATTCACTGTTGTGAAGACAACACCAAGTCATGAGGGATCCACCCCCAGACCCAAACACCTCCCATCAGCCCCACCTCTTGCATTGGGGATTACAATTCAATGTGAGATTTGGGCAGGGACAAATATCCAAACTATATCTCATGGTTCCTAGAATATGATCCAATAATAGAATTAGTTAATCAATAAATATCCAATCTTTGTCTTTGTTATCTGAGACTTCTATCTTTAAAATCTACCTTATCTACTTTATAGAGTCCTTGAGGATGCAACAAAGGAGTTAATGAATTCAAGTATGTTTTATACAATCTACATTCCTCAATAAGATAGTATGTAAGCTCTTGGAAGAAGTAAATCTTCTTTACTCATTATGTTTTATTTTTTATTTTTAGTTTTTAAACTTTTATTTTAGGTTTGGAGGTACACATGAAGGTTTGTTACATAGGCAAACTCAAGTCACCAGGATCTGTTGTACAGATTATTTCATCACCCATGTATGAAGCCCAGAACCCAATAGTTTTCTTTTCTGCTTGTCTACCTCCTCCTCCTACCCTTCACCCTCAAGTAGACCCCAATGTCTGTTGTTCCCTTCTTTGTGTTCATGAGTTCTCATAATTTAGTTATCGCTTATAAGTGAGAGTGTGTAGTATTTAGTTTTCTGTTCTTGCATTAGTTTGCTAAGGATAACAGCCTCCAGCTCCATCTATGTTACTGCAAAAGACATGATCTCATTCTTTTTCATGCCTGCATAGTATTCCACGGTGTCCATGCACCACATTTTCTTTATCCAGTCGGTCATTGGTGGACATTTAGGTTGATTCCATGTCTTTGTTATTGTGAATAGTGCTGCAATTAGCATTCACTTTCAAGTGTCTTTATTGTAGAATGATTTATATTCCTAGTAATAGGATTGCTGGATCAAATGGTAATTCTGCTTTTAGCTCTTTGAGGAATCACGATACTGCTTTCCACAATGATTGAACTAAACTCTCACCAACAGTATCACACCAGTCAGAATGGCTATTGCTAAAAAGTCAAAAAATAACAGATGTTGGCGAGGTTGCAGAGAAAAGGAAATACCCACAACTCTTTGAGTCTGGGTAGATTGAGGCGAGTGTCTTGATATCCAAAAGACAGGCAATAACAAATGCTGGTAAGGAGTGAAGAAAAGGGACTTCTTGTACACTGTTGGTTGGAATGTAAATTATTATAACCACTATGGAGAACAGTTTGGAAGTTTCTAAACTAAAAATTGTGCTGCCATATGATCCAGCATCCCATGTGGGGCGTAAACCCAAAAGAAAGGAAATCAGTATATTGAAGAGATATACTGATCTCCTATGTTTGTTGCAGCACTGTTTACAATAGCTACGATTTGGAAGCAGCCTAAGTGTCCATCAACAGATGAATACATAAATAAAATGTGGCACACATATACAATGGAGTACTATTCAGCCATAAAAAAGAATGAGAACCTGTCATTTGCAACAACATGGATGGAACTGGAGATCATTATATTAAGTGAAATAAGCTAGACACAGAAAGACAAACATCGCATGTTCTCACTTACTCGTGGGATCTAAAAATCAAAACAATTGAATTCATGAATGTATAGAGTAGAAGGATAGTTACCAGAGGCTGGGAAGGGTAGGGGTGTGGTGGGGGGAGGTGGAGATGGTTAACAGGTACAAAAAAAAATAGAAAGAATGAATAAGATCTACTATTTGACAGCCCAATGGGGTAGCTATATTCAATAATAACCTAACTGTACAATAATAACCTAACTGTAAATACTATTTGCAATTATAAATTATATTTATTTTAAAATAACTTAAGCAGTGTAATTAGATTGTTTGTAACTCAAAGGATAATGTTTGAGGTGATGGATATTCCATTCTCCACAATGTACTTATTCCACACCACGTGCCTGTATCAAAATATGTCATGTACCCCATAATACATACACTTACTATGTACCCACAAAAAATTAATTTTTAAAAATTCAATAAACACAGTATTGTTGTAGACATTAAACAATACTGATTTTTTTTTTAACTTGAAAAAACCACTGTATTCAAAACACTAATTCTTATAAAACAAGAAATATCTAGGTCTGAAATTTTAATAAGATAAAGAAATATTGATTTGCCAAGAAGGAAAATCATGCTTTTATCTGAAAAAACAAAAAGTGATTTTTAAAAAGATAATAGGGACTTTTGTCATCTAGTCGAAGTTCCTTATTTCCAGAAAGTAAAAATAATTTGTTCAAAATGTTGGTTCGTGAGTATGAGATACACTGTGAGAGAATTTCTTTTTTGCAACTATTCATGATCTGAGATGTAGGGAAAAATCTAAGCGTAAAATAATAACTATGAGAATGAGACTGTTCCTCACATAAACCTCTCCATCCAAGCAGGACCTATAGACACCTCGCAACAGGCAACTTGAAGGGAAGCCCTGGCAGATAAGGAAAGCCATTTGGGTGATGGTTACTGTCAATTGACTGATTTGTATTTGCAGGTCACATGCCTACAATCCATGTAGCTGCCACTAAGGTGACAGTGGAGGTGCCTCCATTTTCAGCAAAAATCAAACAACTGTTCATTAATAGTTGAATTTTGAATAGTTGTTTGAATTAACAACTCAAAATTTTCAAGTAGTAGCCAAAGGACCTTTCAACTCACAGAGAGCTTTTTCTTGTGGTCTCTTTAATGAAACAACAAAACATAATAAAATAATTAATCTCTAATTGTTGTCACAAAGTTCATGAGGTATTTCTATAAAGAACTGCACTTCCAAAGTCCATGAAGAAAATCTCTCATTACTGTCTAGACACAGTTACTGTACAGATAGGAGGATAATTTAAAATGGTGCTTTCCAAACTGATATTTCGCAGAATACCAGTTCTGATGGGTGTTTAAGAAATCTTTGGAAAGAAGTGTCCAAGAGTCAAATATACATATGAAATGCTAGGTTAAACAATGTAGTATAATTTCAATGCAGGTCTTCTCAGAGACTTTTCTGTGATTAATGTGCTTCGTGTGAAGCGTTTCTTGGTTGATTCAAACAACAGAACCTTTTTCTCATGAGTGCTTCCCCCAAAATATGATTTTTTAACATGCAAACTTTTACAAAATAACACGATATTATTCCCACTAAGCTTTTTTATTGTGGTAAAGTATACATGACATAAAATTTACCATTTTAGCCATTTTAAAGTGGACAGTTGAGTGGCATTAAGTACATTCACATTGTTGTGCAACCATCACCATCATCCATTTATCTCTAGAACTTTTTTCATCTCTCCAAATGTATACTCTGTACCCATTAAATGATAACTTCTCATTCCCTCTTCCTCCTATCTCCTGGCAGCCATCATTCCACTTTCTGTCTCTATGAATTTTACCACTCTATGGAGTCATGCAGTATTTGTCCCACTTAGTGAAATGTCCTCAAGGTTCATCCATATTGCAGCACGTGTCAGAACTTTCTTCGTTTTTAAGATTGAATAATCTCTCATTTGGATAAACCATATTCTGTTCAGGCATGTATCTGTGATGGGCACATTGGTTTCTTCCACTTTTGGCTATTGTGGAAAATGCTGCTATAAGTCACTAAGCTTTATTTTCTATAAATTTCACTCTGGCCCTATTCAAGAAGTTTAAAAAACTTAGTCCAAAACTTTCCTTTCACCCACAAAATCCTTTCTGATGAATAAGAATTTTTGGCTTTGACTAAGGCACTTAAAAACTTTAGACAGCCTGGTGTCATGATTTCTCATAGGCATTCTGTCTTACTCTTTCAGGGGAAGCATTTGGCAACCTCGTAAAACTTTCCAGAGCGCACACATAGTTATCTGACTATTACCACTCCTCCTGCTCAGCTTTGTCCTCTTCTGTAACAAGAAATCATTTATACCACAGGATTTCTCTCACATGAGTCCATAGAAGCTCTCATGTGGGCACCAGGCAAGAAGCTACGTGACTTAACCTTGAGAATCTGTTTGTTTTGTTTTTTTCTAACTGGAAGAAGATATTCTCCTATCAAGGGAAAGAGCCTTTCATCAAGTATTTAAAGCTCTGTAATTAATATCTTTACTGGGCTGAAATTTTATTGCTCTCCATCAGAATTCTTTTAAGAATTAAAGAACAAAGAGGAGATACCGTGCCTTTTTAAGTCAGAGAAGCATGAATTGACATGACTTCATGTACAATGAGAAGAGTGTGCAGGGATGCTTTTAAAAATTAGAAGGCAACCACATTGGCCAGTCAGAAAACATGGGATGGATGACAAGAGTCTAAGAAATGCCAGAGGAAAAGCTTTTCCTTTGGCTTCTGGAAAGTCAAGTTATTGACAATTTTCAAGTGGGGAAGAAGAATATTAATAAGGTGAAATATCTGTTCTACATGCAAGACACAAGGCTCTACATTACATTATCTTCTACTTAACCCCTTCCTTCTCCCTTAACTGCATTTATTCTGGCCCAGGTTTTTGACTTCACTGATTCTGGCCCAAGTTTTCCAGGCCATCCCAATTGCCCTATCCTTTGAGATTTAAGCAAAAGTGGATTAAATGACCCTGTCATGCTTATGACAATTTCTCTCCACCCTTCCTCCACTATGGTTGCTAGGAATTCTTAGAGATTTACGTTAATATTTCTCCTGGTCATCACTTGGTCCAACTTTCTCCTCTCACAGAATCCTTGTTCTCTGCTATATCTTCCCTCTTGCAGCTCTTTTCTTCTCTACTTTACATAAACCCAAACCTGGAGCTCAGTCCCTTTTTAAAAACATTTTCCCAAGCATCATTCATACAGGGAGATATGAAGAGCAGCGATGTATTGAAGATCTTGGAATACTAGCAGAGAAGTCACAGTCCTGACAAACTCCGGAAGATTGAATATAGAACTTCTCATCTGCCTTCTCTTCTCTGTTTTGTGCATCTTGCTAGGACCTCTTTCCAACACACCCTCTATCTTAGGTTATTCCTTGTGTCTTTGGTGAGGGGAGGAAGATGGAAGGAATCATGAGGCAGGGTGGGGTTGGAGGGGTACTGTCCTCACCTCGTCTGCTTCGAAGTTGCCCTTGAACACTCAAAATTTTGCTTTTATTATTTGTGAAGAATGATTTAGTCTTCTTTGACTGATGCCAACCAATCTAGGAAATTCTCCAAGCGCTACACTTTCATGTCAAAAAATAGCACACCCAGATGCTTTGTTAAATACAGCCTCTTCTTAAAGACGTAGAGTTTATTTCTTGTTTATCAATATTCAGCCTAGTCTTCCTGACCAGAGCTGACCTTAGCTCAGCTGTTGCACACCTTTCTGAAGATAATGAGGGTTAAACAGAAATTAGGCCAAAGTCCTGTTTGAGGAGTAAACTCTTCAGATTGGATCTCTTGTTGGCAGATTACGTAGGAAGGCGCAATCAGTGTTCACACTGCAATTTATTCCCTTGCCTGCCTGCACCTCTATGTTTAGGATCAGAAGGGAAATGGATATGCTTTGAAAGAACAAAAAAAGAGGAACCCAGAGACATCATTTTGGAAAATGCATTCAAGCACTCTCCAGGGGAGAGGGTGCCCAGGACCCTCGGTTAGTCTGGTCCAGGGGGCAAGTCCTTCCCTGTGGTGGCTCTTTTGCTTCCATTGCCTACTTATATGGTTTGGCTGTGTGCCCACCCAAATCTCAATTTGAATTGTATCTCTCAGAATTCCCATGTGTGGTGGGAGGGACCCAGGGAGAGGTAATTAAATCATAGGGGCAGGTCTTTCCCATGCTATTTTCGTGATAGTGAATACATCTTATGAGATCTGAAGGGTTTATCAGAGGTTTTCGCTTTTGCTTACTCCTCGTTTTCTCTTGCTCCCACCATGTAAGAAGTGCCTTTCACCTCCCGCCATGATTCTGAGGCCTTCCCAGCTATGTGGAACTGTAAGTCCAATTAAACTTTTTTTTCCCAGTCTCAGGTATGTCTTTATTAGCATCATGAAAACAGATTAATACACGTACTCAATGAGAATTCTTTGAAAATTTGAGTTCTCTTGTGTCTCGATCACAATCAGCAAAATTGCTGGTCAGGCCAGTATGCTTCTAGTCTTCCTCATAGCACATCCTTCATTGTAAATAATTAAAACAGCATTTGGGTTTTATAAATCCTCTTCTTGATAGCTCTGTTAGCATTACTGAGCATCTAACCCCCATCAACTCCAGTATATTGGGTCCTTAAGATGGCAAGCCAAGGATCTTAACTGGAACTCAGTGCATTCACCAAGGTAAATGCCACTTGGCAATGTGAGGCTTCTTCATGATGGGTCAATTGGCCTTTCCCAGGCAACACCTCTTATGTCTTTCTATGGGTTCCATTCTTCAGTTCAGAAAGTAGAAACTACTTTGATAATTTTAAGCAAGAAAGGACTTAATTCAGAGAATTAGATATTTTCAAAATCATTATAGGGATTTAAGGATCAGGTTCTAGACTGGTCCTCCTGGAATAATCCCCAGGAATATAGAACCGATCCATCATGGAAATGACTCCTTTGAGACTGACACTGTAGCTACGGATACAAAAAGTCACTGCCTTGCTTGCTGCCTCTCATGCCCAGAAAATTGGACAGTGGACAACCCAGGCTGTAATTAAGATTAGAAGTCACAGAGGAGGTAGTATTGGGGCATGATGTCAAAATATAAGGTTCCATCAATCATGCCTCCAAGAAGGACACCAATTTAACAACTGTCTGCACACCAAAGAAGTACCTTCATGAGAATCAAAATGCAGGTGAGCACTCACAGTACCTGGCTTTAACTTTGCATCACTGAAAGAGGTACCAAAGAGGTAGGAAAAGCAGTAGTGAATCACCAACGCCACCCTCTCCCTATACCCAGCAGTGACAGCATGATGCAGAGAGCGATTCTATGTTGGGGAGAAGGAGAGTGCAGCATTTGTGAGACATTGAACTCAGTTCTTCCCTGTTATAGCAGAAAGCAAAATTGGACCAAACTCAGTTGACACCCACCCATTGAGTTAACATTTAAAAAGACCCTAGTCAGAGAGGAATTACCAATCCCAGTGGTCAGAACTTGAGTTCCCACAAGCCTCTCCAAAATGGCCTAAAGTGCTCTGGGGCTCTGGGGCCCTAAATTAACTTGGATGACAATCTAGGCCACAAAGTCTGAAACTGCTAGATGAGTCCTAGTGCTGAACTAGGCCCAGTGCCTGTGTATTGGATAGGGGCTGGATAGGGGAGGGGTGGGAACATGACCTACTGAGACACCAGCCAGAGTGGCTAAGGGAGTGCTGGCATCACCCCTTTCCTAACCCCAGGCTGCACAGCTCATGGCTCCAAAAGAGCTCCCTTCCTTCTGCTTGGGGAAAGAAGAGGTAAGAGTGAGGAGGCCTTTGTTTTGCATGTTGGATACCAGCTCAGCCACAGCAGGATAGGGCATTGGTCAGAGTCATGAGATACCCTTTCCAGGTCCTAGCTCTCAGATGACATTTATACACATACCCTACACCAGAAAGGGACCTACTGCCTTGAAAAGAAGGACCTACTACTGGCAGGATTCATCATCTTCTAACTGAAGAGCACTTGGGCCCTGAATAACCACCAGTAATACCCAGGTAGTACATCATGGGCCTTGGGTGAGACTCTGAGACTAGCTGGATTCAGGTGAGACTCAGCACATTCTGAGCTGTAGTGGCCATGAGGCGAGACTCCTTCTGCTTGAGAAAAGTGGAGAGAAAAATAAAGGGAATTCTATCTTTCACCTTAGGTACCAGCTAGGCCATAGGTGGGTAGAGCATGAAGCAGGGTCTTGGAGCCCCCAATTCCAGGACCTGGGACTTGGATGGCATTTCTGGACCTTCTCTGGACCAGATGGGAGCCCACTGCCCTGACGGGTGAGTCCCAGGTGAGGCATCATTCACCACAAGCTGACTGAAGAGCCATAGGGTCTTAAAGGAACATGGGTGGTAGTCTGGCAGCAGTCTCAGTGCGTCTATGTTGGTGGTGGCCATGGGATGAGGCTCCTCTGCCTTTGGAAAGGGGAGGAAAGAGTGGGAAGAATTGTATGTTGTGGTTTGGGTGACAGCTCAACCACAGTACAACAGAACACTAGATAGACTTCTAAAGTTGTTGACCTGGCTTCCAGATGGCACCTCTGGACCTGCCTGAGGCCTGGGGTAACATGCCATCTGGAGGGAAGGACACAGGCCTGGATGGCTTTGCCACCTGCTGATCACAGAGCCCTAAGGCCTTGAGCAAGCATAAGCAGTAATGAGATAATGATTACAATAGGCCTTGGGTGAGATCTAGTGCTGTACTGGCTTTAGGTCAGACCCAGCACAGTCCTAGTGGTGGTGGCCATAGAGATGCTTATGTCACTCCACACCCAGCTTCAGGAGGGAGAGAAGGAGGGAGGGAGGGAGGGAGGGAGGGAGGGACAGAGAGAGACAGAGAGAGAGAGAGAAGAAAAGAAAAAGAATGGAAAAAAAGAAGGAAGAAAGGAAGGGAGGGAGAAAGGAGGGAAGGAAGGAAGGAAGGAAGGAGAGGAGGAGGAGGAGGAGGAGGAGGAAAAAGAAGAAGAAGAAGAAGAAGAAGAAGAAGAAGAAGAAGAAGAAGAAGAAGAAGAAGAAGAAGAAGAAGAAGAAGGAGGAGGAGGAGGAGGAGGAGGAGGAGGAGGAGGAGGAGGAGGAGGAGGAAAGAAAGAGAGAGAGAGAGAGGAAGGAAGGAAGGAAGGAAGGAAGGAAGAAAGAAAGAAAGAAAGAAAGAAAGAAAGAAAGAAAGAAAGAAAGAAAGAAAGAAAGAAAGAAAGAAAGAAAGAAAGAAAGAAAGTCTCCATTTGTTTGGGAGAAAGTAAGTGAAGAAAACAACAGTCTATGTCTGGTAATCCAGAGAATACTTCTGGATCTTGTACAAGACCATCAGGGTAGTACCTCTATGAGTCTGCAAGAACCACAGCATTACTGGGCTTGGAATGTCTGCTAAAGCAGATACAGCTCAGATCACAACACACAAGTCTTTTTGAATATCTGGAAAGCCTTCCCAAGAAGAATGGGTACAAATAATCCCAAACAGCAAAGACTGCAATAAATACCTAATTCTTCAATACTCAGACACAGGTGAGTATCTACAAGTATCAAGACCATGCAGGAAAACACGATTTCACCAAATAAACTAAATAAGGCACCAGGAATAATCTTGGAGAAACAAAGATAAGTGATCTTTCAGATAAAGAATTCTAGATAATTGTTTTGAGGAAACTCAAAGAAACTCAAGATAATACAGGGAAATAATTGAGAATTCTAACAGATAAATTTAACAAAAACAAGCAGAAATTCTGGAGTTGAAAAATAAATTGACATGGAAAAATGCATCAAAGTTTTTAAATAGCGAACTGATCAAGCAGAAGAAAGAATTAATTAGTGAGCTTGAAGACAGGCTATTTGAAAATATACAGTCAAAGGAGACAAAAGAAAAAAGAATGAAAAACAGTGACAGAAACCTACAACATGTAGAAAATAGCCTCAAAAAGCTTCAAAATTCAATAATTTAGGAATTATTGGCCTTAAAGAGGAGATAGAGAAAGAGACAGGGGTATAAAGTTTATTTAAAGGGATAATAATATAGAATTTCTCAAACCCAGAGAAATATATCAATATTCAAGCACAAGAAGGTTATAAAACATTAAGCAGATTTAACCCAAAGAAGACTACTTTAAGCCATCTAATAATTAAATTCCCAAAAGTCAAGGATAAAGAAAGGATCCTAAAAGCAGCAAGAGTAAAGAAACAAATAACATACAATGGAGCTTGAACTCAGAGCAGACTTTTTAGTGGAAAGCTTATAGGCCAGGAGAAAGTGGCATGACATATTTAAAGGGCTGAAGGAAAAAATTTTTATTCTAGAATAGTACATATAGGAAAGTATCCTTCAAATATAAAGAAGAAATAAAAATCTTCCCAGACAAACAAAAGCTGAAGGATTTCATCAACACCAGACACACCCTATAAGAAATGTTACAGAGAGTACTTCAATTAGGAAGAAAAGGAAATTAATGAGCAATAAAAAATCATTTAAAGATACAAAATTCACTGGTAATAGTAAGTACACAGAAAAACACTGAATATTCTAACACTGTAACTACAGGTTGTAAACTACTCTTGTCCTAAGTAGAAAGACTAACCAATACACCAATCAAAAATAATAACTACAACAACTTTTCAGGACATAGACAATACCTTAAGAGATAAACAAAAACAACAGAAACTTGAAAAACAGGGGGACAAATTTAAGATGTAGAGTTTTTATTAGTTTTCTTTTTACTTGTTTATTTGCTTATATAAACGGTATTAAGTTGTTACCACCTTAAAATAATGGGTTATAAGATAGTATTTGCAAGCCTCATAGTGACTTCAAAACAAATGTCATACAATGAATACACAAAGGATTAAAAACCAAGAAACTAAAGCATATCACCAGAGATATGATTCACTAAAAAAGAGAGAGGAAGGAAAGAAAGAAGGAAGAGAAGACCACAAAACAAACAAAAAAACAAATAATAAAACGTCTTCAGGTAGTCACAGTCAAAACACAATTGACAAAGAAATTTAGTTATTTCTGTGATTTACAATAACTTAACATAATAACCTTAATTGTTATTGATAGCATATACTCAAACATTAGAACTTTTTAGAAATCCCATACCATTTTGGAACATATATTAATATTTCTTAGTAAAATATAACCTGAAGAAGATTAAACATTATTTTTATTTTGGCAATTCCACATAACTAAACACATCAAATAATCCTGTTTACTTCTTTTTTGGATGACCCAGGGGCTCTCTGTAGCATTCAAAAGTTAAGGGTCAGAGAAAACAACCTTGAAACTGAAGTTTGATTTTGGGAAGCCTGTTAAATATGTTAGAGGCTTAAAACATTTCATATAATGAAATAGAATTCCAGATTTCCATAAATCATTTAGTTAGCCAAAATAATTACTCAAAAATTATTTTAAAGACAAAAACCTTTACTCATTAAGAGGAAAGACTTAGCTTTCCAAACAATCTGTCTCATGTCTTTTCCTTATTTTTTTTCAGTAGTTGATTCACAAAGCAAACAAAAATTTTTTATTATCCTTTACTATTACATGAAAATCTCATTTAAGGGAGAGAAAGCCAAATTTCACCCTTTCATTAGTCTATTATTGATGTCAACCCCAATTTTCTAATGAAATATTATAGATAATTCTATCCAGTCTTAACCAGTTTGATCATGAGGTGAGATTCTTACAAGCCTTTTATAACACTTTACAAATTTTTGTTAAAGAGCAGATTGGTGCCCTAAGAAAACCTTGTTTTATTCTTTTATTTTAATGCTCAACTTAGGGAAAAACTGTATAATATTCTTTTGAATTTAGTCAATATGTTCACATACAAAACTTCTTTTGCAAGACTAATTTTTACAAACCTTACACAACTTGTTTAAACCTTCAGCTTTGTCTTTATCCCATTTAAAACACTCCTTTAACCCCATGAACTAGACAAAAATTTACATTCCCATGCCTTGTTATAATCTTGTACTAAAAACAGATTTTACTTTCCTTACACACCTTACATGTAAATCTATGTTCAGTAGTCTCAATTACGTATTATAATGGTAACTCTTAGCAATTTTTAATTTTAATGTAAAACATGGTAAGTTATTTTAATTATGTAATAGGCGCAGATAGGGTCTAACTCTTTCCAGCACAGTTAGGGACATTTTTAATCCCATATGTCCCCAGGTCTTACTAAACCATAAAGCAAGCAAGTTGAACAATTTTCAAAAGTCAAAGAAGCAGTTCGTAACCTTAAAGCATTTAACAAGCCCAGTATCTGACCTACATAATTTAGACCACATATTTACATTTTGAAGACATTTGTATTTTACTAACAATCTTTAAAACTGTTCTTATTTCTCAAAAATTAAAGTCACATGAATTAAAAGGCATTACAGCTTTTCTTTTTACATCAAAAAATATTTAATCTAAGCACGTGTTTATCTCTAAGCCAATTAATTAAAGCTCTTTTTTATATAAACATCACACACATAACACATATATAACTACACAGACAGACAGAAGATCCAGTAGTTGTAAGCTTTTTCATTTGCCAATCTCCTAATTAGATTATTGGCCTCAGGGTGGAGCCCTTCAACAAACAGGGTTAAGAAAACGTGCAGTTTCTAGGGCCTAATAAGCAGATATAGCTAAAAGCAGATATAGCTAAATCCCTCTCAAAATATGAGAGGGATTTAATTCTTTTAATTTTTGGGGATCCATGAGGAAAGCAAAAGTTTTTTTTTCCCAAAACAGGGTCAATGGTGCCTCCTCTGTTTTTTCCAGGGAGTCCCAGGCCATCAGAAGTTATCTTAGGGCCTCTTGTGCATGCATTAAGAGTGGCAAGACAAAATTGAGAAAAATAATTCAGTTGGCTGAGAAGAACAAAACTCTCTTTCAGTGAAACAAGATCCAAGAAGAGAAAAACATAAAAGCCTTTTAAATATACCTATAGTGTGAACATCCACTTTTAATTAAGCTGACTTTTAACCATAGCACTCTTTAAGAAAATCCTTTTAAATCCCTTGTTACCTAACTTTAGCCACACCAAGTGGCCAATATTTCTGGCTTTTGAACTTTATCAAAAGTAACCTCACAGGTGAAACCAACAAGCCTTAACTAAGGTTATGATTTAATGGTGAGTGTACAAGGTATTTTCAAAGAGCTGGTAAGCAGTTTTTACAAAATCTAGAATCTTTAAAGGTAGCTCACAGAAAGGAAGATTTAAGAAAGGAAGCTGGAAGCTAAGGGAGGGAAAGAGAATCAGCAAATTGTAAAAGTCACACAGATATTAGCCAGAAAGTACTCATTCCCTAAGCCAGGATTGAACCTGAGCCACAATTGTAAATGGCAGACACCAAAAGAAAGTACTGCCACATGGTTACATGGTCAAGCTCCCAAGGACATAAAAAAGATGGAGACCTCATTCAGTTATTTTCCCTTCAGAGACCTGTAGCAAAGTTTGTTACTGACCAGTTTGCTGGGATGGTTTCAAAAGTGGGATTATGGGGTCCTAGACATGCATTCTATCCTAAGGTACCCCTCTTTCTGATAGAAAGACATAGAAATATAAATTCTTAGCACAAAGTATAACAGATTTGTTACAGCTTAAGATTAGCCTCACACATCCTTTTTCCCATTAATCAAAACTTGACAGAGGATATAAACAGTGATTTTTATCATTCATTCTACCAGTTTGCACAGGGAGAGGAAGGCCAGAAGTCTGGCTAGTTAAAAAAAAAAAAAAAACAACAACCTTTTACCCTTTTTCCAGTATGTCAGGCTTCTGGGCTCCCTTCCCTTATCTGTGGATCCCTTTTGTGACTCTGGAGTCTTGTAACGGGGGAGCAGACAAAGAGGTTATTTGCATACTATAAAAATTGTCCCTCCTAAAGAGATTTGCTCAGTTAGACCTGTAATTTTTCCTGGCTCATTGTTAAGCCAAAAAGTTAAAGATTTGGGAAAATTAACTTTTCCCAGTTTGGGGATGCATCTGAGAGGAGTGTCCTGTGGTATGGAGAGTAGCTGAAGATGGTTGGTTATCCTTCTGGAAAGAGGGGAAAAGGTGTCCTTTAGTGTCTTTTTTCCCCAAGCAAATACCCAGGGCATGTGAGGGAGAGAAAGAAAAGGCATCTTCTTTCTTCTGTCTTTGTATCCCTGAGTCCCAGCGAACTCAGCAGGGTGCTACCCATGGGTGCCAATGTGACTTTCACCCATGTGGAATCAGGCGTCCTAGAGAGTAAGAATTATTTGCATTCACCTACACATTGTCTATTCTCCCTGCGATCGGTAACCTCATCTATGCCATGGATGCTAGCATGACCTCTATCCATGAAATGGTGGGGGGCCTCATTGGCAGGAATTAGTAATGCTCACCTGTGCTGTGTCCCTTGAATTCCATTGCCATATGCCTCTGGATTCTTCAGATCCAGTTTTCCTTTCTAGGGCTTTAACTTGAAGCTCAGAATTGAGTTTGGGACAAATAACTGCCTCAGGAGGGTGCATGGACTCATTAAATTAAGACCCTGGTGGCCCTTGCCAGACTGCAACAGCAGCCAATGGGGCTGCTCCTTTGCTGCCTCCTTATCATAAGCTGAATGCTAAGGTAAAGCTGTGGAACTGAGTCCTCCTCAAACAAGGGAGAGAAAGGGGGAGCTGGCCCTTCAAAAGGAAAAAAGACACCTTTCAAAAGGAAAAAAACCTCTCACATAGAAAACTCCCTGTATTTGCAGGGCTGTGTTAACTTCTGACATGGTAGAGAAAAAGAAAAAGACAACTTAAGTGTGGGGTGGGGTAGGTGGGGCGGAAAAGACTCTTGCTATATGCAAATGAGTTTCTAGTATAGGAAAAATCTCTTAAACACTGTACCCTTTTTGCCTCTAAGAACAGACAGAAACCACGTTGTTCTGAATTACATTTTTGATGACTGGACCCAACACCTATTCTACTCAGTAATATCTCTGTAGTTTGCAACAACACTCTTAACATTGTAAAAGACAACATAGGCGCCATGACAGCCCCAAAAACAAGAAGGAAAATATCATAGAAAAGACTGGATTGAAATGAGACTGACATTTCCAACTCCCAAGAGTGACAGAAGGGTCCTCTCCAGCATCCTGTCCCGTGTAGTTGTGCCATTCACTCTTAACTAGCTACACCAGAGGTTCAGTGCTTCATCTGCTTCAGAAAAATGTCTGAGGACAAGAAGCCTCAGAGAAAGTGAAGCATCTTGGTTTGCATTTACTCATCCTTCGGGAATCCTGGGCAAGCTCCCTAAATGACACAGGATTTTTCTTGGCCCCTTTGCCAGACTCACAGCAGGGGCGCTCATCTACTTGGCCCACCATGCTCAACTTCTTGCAGAAGGGAGCACATAAGCGAGCAAGTGCAGGATCCGGCCCACCACTCTGAGCACTGACACAGGAGCAAGCTCCATGTGGGTCCCACAGCCAGATCAGGCATGTCACTTTGAGGGCAATACAGTGGCACCCAGACAAGGGTGCTCACGATTTTGAAGCCCCAGAGTGGGTGTTAGTATGCTAATTAGCTCTTTTAGTTCTGCCATCCACAGCCCAATGGACAGTGACATGTTAGCAGCTCAGTTGGCCCCTGGATCCATTGCATGGGGCAGCTGCCCTCTGGCAAGGGCAAAGGGCCAGTGTGACAGCCTTTCTAGGTACCCACACTGGGTGAATCTTGAGCCCTCGCCCAGCATCCAAGAAGAATGAGGTCATGCTGATGACTGAAAGGTGAGGATGGGTGGAGAAGAATTGTATTGAGTGACAGAATAGCTCTCAGTGGAGAGGGGATATTGGGGGGTGGTACCCCACCCCTGCAGTCAGGTGGGTTTTTTGCCTCTCAGTGTGGCTGAGTCTGGGGCTTTTTATAGACTCAGAAAAGGGAGCATGTGCTGATTGGTTTGTGAGCATGCAAAAATGTTTAAAGCAAAGACACCACTCAAAGGTGGGCACAACAGTGTAGAAAACCAATTAGGAAAGGGTAGGTATATGTAAAATAGGTGAAGGGTGGAGATCAGAGGAAAGCATGCCAAATGGAAAGACAGGTTCTCAATCAGTCCATGGATTTAAATTGTAGCTTGGCTTTCAGGCTTTAAGCTGTCTTCAGTTTGGAGGTGGCGTTTCATTGAAGACCTGCTCCTATCTGCCTAGGCATTTGACTGCGTCCTGTCACTATCAATAATAAAGGGGTCATTTCAGAAAGAGAATATAACAATTTTAAATATATGTGCACCCAACACTGGATCACCCAGATATATAAAGCAAATACCATTAGAGCTAGAGAGAAAGACTGGCCTCAATACAATAATAACTAAAGACTACAACACTCCATTTTCAGCATTGAAAAGATCTTCCAGAAAGAAAACCAACAAAGAAACACTGGACTTAATCTGCACTATAGACCAAATGGACTTAATAGATATTTATGGGACATTTTATCCAATGGCTGAAAAAATATGCATTCTTTTCCTCAGCACATGGATCATCCTCAAGGACAAATCCTTGACAGTGTTGGGTCACAAAACAAGTCAAAACATTAAACAAGATTGAAAGAATATCAAGCATTTTCACTGACCACAATGCAATAAAACTAGAAATCAACAACAAGAGGAATTTTGGAAACTATACAAATACATGGAAATTAAACAATGTGCTCCTGAATGACCAGTGGGGTCAATGAAGAAATTGAAAAGAAAATTGAAAATTTTCTTTTTTTTTTTTTTTTTTTTTTTTTTGAGACAGAGTCTTGCTCTGTCGCCGGGCTGGAGTGCAGTGGCCGGATCTCAGCTCACTGCAAGCTCCGCCTCCCGAGTTTACGCCATTCTCCTGCCTCAGCCTCCCGAGTAGCTGGGACTACAGGCGCCCGCCACCTCACCCGGCTAGTTTTTTGTGTTTTTAGTAGAGACGGGGTTTCACTGTGGAAAATTTTCTTGAAACAAATCATAATGGAAACACAACATACCAAAGCCTGTGAGATACAGCAAAAGCAGTACTAAGACGGAATTTTATAGCTGTAAGTGCCTACTTCAAAAAGAAGACAAACTTCAGATAAACAATAGAATGATACACCTTAAAGAGCTAGAAAAGCAAGAGCAAACTGAACCAAAAAATAGAAGAAAATTAATATTAATAATAAAGATCAAAGCAGAAATAAATGAAATTGAAATGAAGGAAATAATACAAAAGATCAATGAAAAAAAGTTGATTTTTTTGAAAAGTTAAACAAAATTGACAAACATTTAGCCAGACTAATAAAGAAAAAAAGAGAAAACATCCAAACTCAGAAAAGCAAAAGGAGCCATTCCAACTGATTTCACAGAAATTCAAAGGATCACTAGTGTCTACTATGAACAACTATATGCCAATAAATTGGAAAATCCAGAAGAAATGGACAAATTCCTAAACACAACCTACACAACCTACCTACCATGGTTGAATTTCTTCATGGTTGAAAAAACCCATGAAGAAATCCATGAAGAAATCCAAAACCTAAACATACCAATAACAAGTAACAAGATAGAAGCCATAACAAAAAGTCTCCCGGTAAAGAAAAGCCTGGGACCTAATGACTTCACTGCTGAATTCTACCAAACAATTAAAGAAGAACTAGTACCAATTCTACTCAAACTATTTCAAAAAATAGATAAGGAAGGAATACTTCCAAACGTATTATACGAGGGCAATATTACCCTAATACCAAAACCAGACAAAGATACATCATAAAAATAAATCTATAGGCCATATCTCTGATGAACATTGATGTAAAAATTCTCAGCAAACTACTAGCAAACTGAATTCAAGAATACACCAAAAAGATCATTCATCATGACCAAGTGGCATTTATCCCACAGATGTAAGAATGGTTAGACATATGCAAATTAATCAATGTGATACATCATATCACCAGAATGAAGGACAAAAACCATATGATCATTTCAATTGATGCTGAAAAAGCATTCATAAAATTCAACATCCCTTCATGATAAATTCACTTGAAAAACTTGGCATAGAAGAAACATACCTCAACATAATACAAGCCATCAATGATAGACCCACCACTAGTATCATACTGAATGGGAAAAAACTGAAAGCCTTTCCTCTAAGAGCTGGAACACAATAAGAATGCCCACTTTCACCACAGTTATTCAACATAGTACTGAAAGTCCTAGCTAGAGCCATCTGAAAAAAGAAAGAAATGTAGGACATCCAAATTGAAAAGGAAGAAGTCAAATTATCCTTGTTTGCAGATGATATAATCTTATATTTGGAAAAAACTAAAGACTCCATCAAAAAACTGTTAGAACTGATAAACAAATTCAGTAAAGTTGCAGGATACAAAATCAACATACAAAAATCAGTAGCATTTCTATATCCCAATAGTGAACAATCTGAAAAATAAATTTTAAAGGTAATCCAATTTCTGATAGCCACACATAAAATCAAATACCTAGTAATTAACTTAACCAAAGAAGTGAAAGATATCAACAATGAATAAAAAACACAAATGAAATAAATTAAAGAAGACACAAAAAATGGAAAGATATTCCATGTTCATGCATTGGAAGAATCAATATTGTTAAAAAGTCCAAAGCAATCTACAGATTCAGTGCAAATCTCTTATAAAATACCAATGACGTTCTTCACATAAACACAAATAAACAATTCTAAAATTTACACAGAGCCACAAAAGACCCAGAATAGCCAAAACTATCCTATGCAAAAAGAACAAAACTGGAATAATTACATTACCTGACTTAAAAATATACTACAGAGCTATAGTAACCACAAGAGCATGGTACTGGCATAAAAACAGACTCATAGATCAATGGAACAGAATAGAGAACACAGAAACAAATTCACACACCTGCAGTGAATTTGGTACAAAGGTACCAAGAATATATGCTGGGAAAAAGATAGTCTCTTCAATAAATGATGCTGAGAAAATTGGATATCTATACGCGGAAGAATGAAACTTAGACCCCTATCTCTCATCATATACAAAAATAAAATCAAAATGGACTAAAGACTTAAATCTAAGACCTTAAATGGTGAAACTAGTACAAGAAAACGTTGAGGAAAATCTCTAAGACATCGGTCTGGGCAAAAGTATCATGAGCACAGGCAACCAAAGCAAAAATGAACAAATGGAATCAACAAATTGAAAAGTTTCTGAACAGCAAAGGATACAATCAACAAAGTGAGGGGACAACTCATAGAATGCGAGAAAATATTTGCAAACTACCCATCTGACAAGAGATTAATAAACAGAATATAGAAGGAGCTCAAATAACTCTATAGTAAAAGTCCAATAATCCAATCAAAAATGGGCAAAAAATTTGAATAGACATTTCTCAAAAGAATACGTACAAATGGCAAATAGGCATATGAAAATGTGCTCAACATCACTGATCATCAGAAAAATGGAAATAAAAAATACAGCGGGATATAATCTGTCCCCAGTTGAAATGGCTTATATCTAAAAGACAGCAATAACAAACGCTGGCAAGGATGTGAAGAAAAGTGAACCCTATACACTGCTGATGGGAATGTAAATTAGTACAACCACTATGGAGGACAGTTTGGAGGCTCCTCAAAAAACTAAAAATTGAGCTACCATGTGATTCAGCTATCCCACTGCTGGGTAAAAACTCAAAAGAAAGGAAATCAGTCTATCAAACAGATAGCCGCACTCATATGTTTGTTGCAGCACTGTTTACAATAGCCAAGATTTGGAAGCAACCTAAGTGTCATCGACAGATGAGTGAATAAAGAAAATGTGGTAAATATACACAATGGAGTACTTACTATTCAGCCATGAGAAGAATGAGATTCTGTCATTTGCAGCAACATGGATAGAACGAGAAGTCATTATGTTAAGGGAAATAAGCCATGCATAGAAAGACAAACATCACTTGTACTCACTTACTCTTGAGATCTAAAAATCAAAACAATTGAACTCATGGAGATAAAGAGTAGATGGATGGTTACCAGCAGCTGGAAAAAGTAGTGGGCTGTTGGGTGGGGTGGGGAGAGAGAGGGGTGTTTAATGGGTATAATAAATAGAAAGAATAAATATGAACTCATATTTGATACACAGCAGAGTATAGTCAATAACAATTTAATTGTACATTTTAAAACAACTAAAAGAGTGTAAATGGATTGTTTGTAACACAAAGAATAAATGTGTGAGGGAATGGATACCCTATTTTCCATGATGTGATTATTACACATCATCTGCCTATATCAAAACATCACATTGACCCCGTAAGTACATACACCTACTATGTAGCCACAAAAATTAAAAATGAAAAAAGTTGTAAAAATGAGGAGAAGTAGTGTGGACACTACCACTTCTTCTCCCTCCAGGAAGCTGGGGACTGGAACCTTAGAGCAATCTGTAGGAGTGTCATAGGTTTCTACAACCTTCTTGCAGGAAAATTTCACTTACATTTCACCTCTAACTTTCTAAAAATTATGTAAGTGCCGAATTGTATGATTGATATAACTGAATTCACATCCTAAACTCTGGCCACAGAGAAATCTGGGAAATGTGGTTTCTAGTTTTTCAACCTCTCCATGAGAAGACTGCTGAAATGGAGGCCGAGCGGCCCAATCCAGAGCATTCAGCAGAAGTATTATTATCCCCATTTTGCAGAAAATGAGAGTCAAAGAGAGCAGGTAACTTAAACAAGTCCATACCTAGTAAGTGGAAGAATTGGGATTTGAAAATAGATGTCTAACTCATATTTATTTTACTCCACCACTCTAATATTCACATATCTGGGCAATTCATTTTTTCAAAAGTCCTTATATTCTGAACCTGGAGTAACTACTAAAGTTCAGTTACAATCCTCTGTGGAGTCTTACATCTTCCTAGTATCACTACACATGCGCAGGATCCAGGAATGCAGAGGAGGAATGAGGAATGAATACACTAATACCAGTGGTTGTAACAATGCTATGCCTCCTCCATGGATTCAATCATTTATGCTAAACTCCACAGGTGTATCTCTGACTTCTCCCTCTGCTGTCTACTCTTTCCCATCCTGCTGAGTCTCAACCCCTGAAAGCGTTTTCAGCCATTCCATTCCCTATATATTCCTTCCAACCACCGTGAAACTTACATACTGATTTCAGCTTAAGCCTCTGGATGTGTGTTATTCACATACTCCTCCTGTGAATGACTGACCTTCCATTGTCATGATAACTTTCTTGGCCCTTTTTCTTCTCTGCCTGAGGGTCACCTATGACCATAGATTACATCAGTAGTATCTGAACAAATTAGTCCAGAGATAGGCTAGGCCAAATCTACCTACCCTGCTAGCCACAGAAGGAGTTTGAATTTTATTCTAAATGTGTTAAGAATTCATTAGATGGGAGTGTCATGATATGACTACATGTTGAAAAGACCATTCAGGCTGCTGTATACAGAAGAAACCATATGTGGGGTGTGTGTGTGTGTGTGTGTGTGTGTGTGTGTGTGTGTGTCTGTGTGTGTCTGTGTGTGTCTGTGTAAAAACAGAAATACAGAGACCTGTTAAGATGCCATCCTGATAAGAAATGATGATGGTGTATGCAGTGGGTTTAAAAGTGGTCGTCCCAATGATATGTCTACATCCTAACTCCTGCAACCTATGACCGTGACTTTATTTGGAAAATAAGTCTTTGCAGGTGTAATCAAGTTAAGGATCTCAAGGTGAGATCATTCTGGATTATCCTGGTAGGTCCTAAATCTAAAGACAAGTGTCCTTATAAGACATGGAAGGGAAGAAGACACAGAGGCAGTGGAGAAAGCCATGTAAAGATTGGAGCAGAGAATGATGTAATGGAGCTACAACCAAGGGATGCTTAGGCCCACCAGAAGCTGGAAGAAGCAGGAGGGAATCCTCCCTAGATCTTTCAGAGAGAGAGTGTAGCCCTACCAACATCTTTATTTCAGACATCTATCCTCCAGAACTGTTTGAGAACAAATTCCTGTTTTTTTAACCCACCTGGTTTGTAGTAATTTGTTATGGCAACCCTAGGAAACTAATAAAGTATATTATTTATCTATTGCTAAATAGCAAATTATCCCCAAAATTTAAAGCTTAAAATAATAAACATTTATTATCTCACGTATTTATATTCCAGAAGTCACTTAGCTGAGTAATTCTGGTTCAGGGTTTCTCATGAAGCTACAGTCAAGGGGTCAGCCAGGGCTGACATTATCTGAAGGCTTGGCTTGGGCTGATGGATCCACTTCCAGGATGGGTCACTCACACAGCTGTTAACAGAAAGCCTCAGTTCTTCACAGTTGGATTTCTCCAAAGGGCTGCTTGCACGTCGTTCTGACATGGCAGCTGGTTTTCCCCAGAACAAGCGATTTCACAGCCTCACTTCCACCACATTGCATCCATTAGAAATGAATCACTAAGTATAACTCACATTCAAGAGCATGAGAATTAAAACCCAAATTTTGAAGGAAGAGAAGCAAATAATTTTCAAATTTGAAAACAACCACAAGTGGCACAGAATAAGATGGTTAACAGTGGAGATTAGGGTGAATAAAAAGATTTGGAATATATTTTGAAGACATAGTTGAATAATTGTATGTGAGGTATGAAAGAAAGAGAAGAGTTAAAATGCCTCCAAAATATTGACCTGAACAACCAGATAAATGGCAATATCATTTAATGGGAGATGAAGGGGTTTGGAAAGTGGTGGTTGACCAGGTTCTGACCTGGACCTGTTAAATTTATAATGTTTATTAAATATTCAAGCTTACCTATTGAGTAGACAGATTTACAAGTCTGGAAGTAGGGGAAGATGTCAAGATTTGAGATATAAATTTAGGAGATACCAGCATACAGATGATATTTAACATCAAGCCATTATTTGAGATCACTTGGAAAATGAAAAGAGATCTTAAGATTGAATTCTGGAGAACTCCAGGATTTAATAACAGGAGCAAAAAAAGAAACTAACAAGGAGTGGCCAGAGAGGTAAGAGAAAAAAAACAGAGCATGGTATTCCAAAATCAAAGCGAAGACATAGTTTTGAGAAGAAAGAAGTGTTGTTGAGGGTTGAGTCAGATAGTGAAAGAGAATTGACTCTTGATGATAGCAAGATGGAATGGAGGTGGTGGAGGACAGAACAGGAAGTGAAGATATGGAGAAATAAAGCATAGACAAGCCTTTCTAGAGAGTTGCTTTTAAGGCAGACACAGACATGGAACATAAACTAGAATTGGTATAGGGCCAAGGAGGGTTTCTAACCGGAATGATCCTTGTATGGAAGCAGGGGTTGCTCACCCTGGGGCAGAAAGGAGGCTCCTGCAGATTGGTTGGTGGATCTGGTGGTGATAAGATGAGGCAGTTCTCTTTGTATTGCTTCTATTTTCTCACTGAAATAAGAGGTGATATCATCAGTGGAGATTGGGCAGAGGGTTAGGGGTAGAGGTTTGCCAAGGGGGAGATGAGGACAAGTTGACTCTGAGTAGGAGAGCAATTGATGAGGGAAATGCAATAGAGTGAATGGGGGCCTATTTGAAATGTGTGGACATCAATTTAGAGCAAGACCAGTCTGCAAGGTAGTGTAAACACTCAGAGAAAGCCAAATGTCAGATTTACCAAGGGCTGAGGGTTTGCCAGATATGTAAATGGGGTGAGGGGGACATAGCAAGAGAATTACCAGTGTGAGCAAGGAACTATTATATTTACAGTGTTATTGACAGTTCATGGAACCATGTGGGATGAGGAGGGAAGTGAGTCCATGAGGGGAGAGGGAGGATGAAAAGTGGAAAGTGGTAGAGTCAGTGGATCTTGATATGGTCAGAGAATTGTGCTAGTGGGGTTTTTGAGATAGGTCAGAGGTAAGTTTTTGGAAGAAAATTAATTTTTGTGATGATAGATTTTGTTTGATTTAGGGTATTCTGGGACAAGGGTCAGCAAACCCCAGCGTACAAGCCAAATCTTGACCTCCACCTGTTTTTGTAAATAAAATTTTATTGGAATATAGAGACATGCCCATTAATTAATGTATTGTCTATGCATACTTTAGTGATAAAGAGACAGAGATGAGTATCTCCCACTTTTGGGCAGTAAAGTCCAAAAAATTTGCTATCTGACCCTTTCCAGAAAATGTTTGATGATACAGTGGCCCTTCCCACCCGTGTTCCTATAAATTAAATCAGCCCTGAGCCTTCCTTACCACCCCCATCATACCAGGGGTTTTGGTGTGCCTACTTTGCAGGTGCCTCAAGCATGTGTTTTATCTGCCTGTTGGAGTAATCCATCCAGGTGTTCTGCTAACATCAGCGGGCAAGCCCTCTGCTCTCTCTGATGTAGAACACAGCACTGCCTCTAATCCCAGCTACTTTGGGAGGATCGCTTGAGGTCAGGAGTTCAAGACCAGCATGGGAAACATAGCAAGACCCTGTAACTAAAAAAAATAATAATAAAAAAATAGAACACAAGCATAGCTTTGTCAGTGCCAGGATAAGAATGAGGTAGGAGAAATGCTTGCCTTGGGCCCAAAATTTGAGGGGTTGCCCCCAAAATTCAGTAAGATAAAAATTATTTTAATGAAATTTTTTTTTAGGAAAACAAAATTAATGGAAAAAATCCAGGATAAACAAAATATCAGAATTTAAAAATAAAGACAGGATCCAACAGGGCCATGCCAAGCCTTACTTTTTTAATGATTGGTATTTTTCCAGAAGTAAATTTTAGGGATACTATTGATGTTTTTGCTTCCATCAGAGGCAAGAAAGTCAAATTATAATAGATTCTTTTTGGAATACAAATAAAATATTTAAATTTGCAACAATGTTGTAAGTTTTAATATATTTGTCTATCAACTTTTCAATATTTTTCAACTTCTTTAGTATTCTAAAATAAAATATCATCAAAGACAGATGAGAACATGTTGATGGGATGCACATTTTTTCTTTAGCTCCAGGCACCCATATGTCTCTGCATGGTGCTGGCTTTGGTATATGGGAATTAACGCAACTCAACTTCAGCAGGGGTGGCAGAGATGGAGGGGACAGGTCCAAAGGCCCCAGAAGCCATGGCTGTGGCTTTTCAAAGCCCTTAGGCCAAGGGGGCTCCAGCTGCAGAAAGCAGTGAGTGAAATCAGATGAGGAAAAGAAGAAACAGGAGGATATTAGAGTCACAGAAAGGACAGGCAAGAAACCTGCAGGGCTGGGTGGGTGCTTTTCAGGAGGCTGATGATCCAGTGTTGGGAAGTGAGAACAAGAGCCAGCAAAACAGGTTTAATGTCACTAAGAAATTTGCTATGGTAGGACAGCAATTAGAACAGCCCCCACACACCCAACCTGGGTCTGATTTCCTGTCAAGGGTAGGTGGTGTGCTTCCTTCAAACCAGTCATTTTCTTCTCTAATGCCCTGCTCTTCGGGTGGAATAGAATCAGGATGGCTTAAGTTTCAGGAACTTTTCTCCCTACCCTTTCTCCATCACTTTCCCTTCCTACAAATTCCCACCACTCCAGGATTTTTTCTCTCCTTTCATTGTAACCCGTCTCTGGTCTCCATATCTACATCCTTTCTTCTTTCTGTGGGAAAAAATGGCAATAGAGTGGGGACAAATGTATGACTTTAACTAATGTACTACTAAATTGGATCCTTACATTTAATTCTTTAACAGATTTTCCATTCTCTAGGCTTAGAAAAGCATTTGGAAATGGGAGGTGGAGATTATTGTAGAAATTTAAGAATAAGACTCTTATTTACAAAAACTGCTTTACAGGAAGGAAGATGATACATGTTTACCAGCTTTGGGCATTGACTGCTGACACAGTTTCGCTGTGACCCCACCCAAATCTCATCTTGAATTGTAGCACCCTCAATTTCCACGTGTCATGGAAGGGACCTGGTGGGAGGTAATTGAATCATGGGGGTGAGTCTTTCCCATGTTGTTCTCATGATAGTGAATAAGTCTCACAAAATCTGATGGTTTTATAAAGGGGAGTTTCCCTGCACAAGCTCTCTTCTCTTGTCTGCTGCCATGTGAGATGTGATTTTCACCTTCTTCCATGATTGTGAGGCCTCCTCAGCCACATGAACTGTGAGTCCGTTAAACTTCTTTCTTTTGTAAACTGCCCAGTCTGGGGTATGACTTTATCAACAGCATGAAAACAGACTAATACAACTACTACACCCTCAGTACATCAACATTTCATTCCTGTATAAATATAATCCAAGAATTCTCTGAGAATTTCCTTGAAGTCATCGAGAGAGGAAGCCCTAGAAGGAGAGATGAAACTTCTTGATACTCAACAGAAAGGTGAGATTAGACTTTGCCACCATAAATATTAGATACTTTCCAAACAGGCTATTTGAAATGGGAACTGAAAACATACATTCAAAAGAGGTTGCATGTTTGCCCAATAAATATTAAATATCTATAAAAGTTCACAGTATTTGTCCAAGAGAGTAACATATTGAAGTCCTATAAAAGAGTCAGTTTTTTGTTTTGTTTTGTTTTGTTTTGATCCAGGGCATCCAATGATGAAGGTCTCTATAAGAGTGAAAGTGTGTGTCCAGAGGAATAAAACATTCAGGAGCTCGGTTGGTTGAGATTTTTATCTTTTGTAATCAACTAGGACTGGCATGGGAAAATTGTTGGGTTATTTTGGGGGATTTTTTTGGCCTTTGTTGTTGTTGTTTTGATGGCAAATTGAAATGTGAGGTCATGTTCCACATGTACCACATTTAAGTGTGTAACTCTAACTCATTTACCAAGAAACCTGTAAGTCCAGATGTGAATTAGGCTGAGAGCAAGAGAAGACACTGCAATTAGTCCAATCAGTGAAAGCTGTCCAGCCACTTGGGCCGTATAATCTGGAAGATTTAGTGATGCACACTGTGTTTGTGGCAGATAAGGACACTGTATGGAATCTCTGGCTAAACCTAGTAGTAGTACAAACCTCTAAGGTTTTAAAGCAAAGTCATGTGATCCTCTTCAAATAATCCTTTGAGAAACAGCTTCCAGCTTACTGCTGAGCTCTAGTTGAGACTAAATGCCTGACCACAGAACCCAATGCCATTCAATCACTGCTGCTCATTATTAGCTGGATATTATCTGAAGCCCAGGTTATAGTGGTGGACATCCAGAGCAGCATACCATAAAAGAGTAGAAAGTTGGATGAACAGCTGGCTCAGTCTCCAGCAGCACCTGCTCCCACTAGAGAACTGTTGCGATTGTCAGCACATCTGATCGTATTTTTAAAAATGTATAGTCATTCTACAAGATCCATCTGCCTTCTGGCCAGGTCAATAGGCACAATAAGAGGGGATATGGGAGGAATCACCATCCCTGCATCTTTCAAGTCTTTGGCTGGGATACTGACTCTTGTAGTTCATGAGGTGTATGACATTCACTTTGGTTTACCATCCCAGGGACTTTTGCTTGAATCTTTCTACCTCAGTCATCCTTAGTCCATAAATCAGGGACTCAACATAATAATTCTGCCAGTTACCCATAGGCCAATTCCAATCATGCATTCAAAAACTTTGGAAGTAACCCTGAGGAAGACTCAAAGACTTTCTAGACACACCGTGAGATGGATTTAGACCAAAACTCCATCTGTCTCCCACCTCCATAAGCCCCAGCTCTGGCAGATCATGGATGCATTTCAGGTCACCAGAGATTAACATTAATTCAAATGTATTAGCTACAATTCCTAAAGATGTTGTATTTCCCCTTCTTCAAGTCATTGTCATCCCGATATGTGGATGCAGGTCCTTTGGGGGAATCTTGCAGGAATATTTACACTAGAGAATTGAGGTGGCATCATTAAGCACCTCCTCAAAGACGTTCCATCTCTCCTTCACTCAAAAGACTTAAAGTTTTTGAATTGGCTTGCCAGAGATTAGGGTGATAGGACACAACTCTACTGTGGTGACAAGCTGACAATATCAATGCCTGTTGTCCAGATCGCAAATATTTCTGATTATTAGTACTACTCCAACTGGTTGCCCATCTATGGGTCCTAAAGACACTGACCAAATAGCCACATTGGGTCACGGCATTCTGATTCCTGCTCCACCATTCTAACCATTTCAGTAACTGAGCCAATGTTGTCCCCGGTACTTAAGTGCTGCCACAAGGTCTCAGCCACTCTGGGGTGTCCTGTAATAGTGGCATATATCACTTTCACTTGCAGCTGGCAGGAGATGGACACTACAGAGCTTTATGGAATGATTATGCTTCTCTTGTCAATGCATTTATTTTTCTTTCCCTTTTTTTTTTTTGAGACAGAGTTTCGCTCTGTTGCGCAGGCTGGAGTGCAGTGGTGCGATCTCGGCTCACTGCAACTTCTGCTACTGCCTCCTGGGTTCAAATGATTCTACTGCCTCAGGCTCTTGAGTAGTTGGGATTACAGGTACACACCACCACACTCAGCTAATTTTTGTATTTTTAGTAGAGATGGAGTTTCTCCATGTTGGCCAGGCTGGTCTCAAACTCTTGGTCTCAGGTGATTCGCCTGCCTCGGCCTTCCAAAGTGCTGGGATTACAGGCATGAGCCAGTGCACCTGGCTGCATTTCTTAATACTCTAGGCCTTCCTGCAGACACAATGAAGGAAATTTCACTTGAGAAATTTATTTCAACATTCTTCTCCCAAAGCCTTTGGATTCTTTCCTTTCCATTATACCAGAAAAGTTATGGCACCTTAACTTAATGGAATTAGGCTACTGTCAGCTCCAGATTTCAGTCAACTAAACAAACAAACTGATAGTAACCACTTCAGCTGCTCAAAATAATGCATAGATTTCAAAAGTTCTGGCAATTGAATCAATTTCAATAAATGTGGTTTGATCCAGCATTATGTGCTATTATCCTTGGTAGCTAGTACTGTATCAGTCAGGGTTTAGGCAGGAGAAGAAAACCATCTTAGGTATTCTAAGCACAAAGTAATTTTAATACCATGGATATTGTTTTAAAGTGTAAAATAAAGACTATAGAAACAAAATGGAAAGAAGGAAAGAGAAGTACCACCGCCCAGAGAGCAGGTACTGCAAGAAGCTACTACCACCTGTGGTTTCCTAAGGCAGCCATAACAAAGCACCACAGGCTGGGTGGCTTAAACAACAGAAATTTATTTTCTCTCAATCTTGATAGCCAGAAGTCTGAGATCAAGGGTTGGTTTCTCCTGAGGTCTCTCTCCTTGACTCGTAGATGGTCTTTGTATCAGTCTGAGTTCTCCAGGGAAACAGAACCAATAGGATGGATGAAAAGTTTAATAGAGAGAGAGAAAAAGAGATTACAAAGAATAGGCTCACATGGTTGTGGAGCGTGAGAAGCCCTAAGATCTTCAGTCAGCAAGCTAGAGATCCAGAAAAGCAGACCGTCTTGTTCTAGTCCAAGTCCAAAGGTCCGAGAACTTATGCAACTATGTAAGTTCCAGCCCAAGTCTATGCCTGAAGGCAGGGGAAGACTGATATCCAAGCTCAAAGGCAGTCAAGCCAAGAGTGGATTCTCCTTTACTCCACCTTTTGCTCTACTCAGGCCTTCAGTAGATTGCATAAGGCCCACCTACACAAGCAGGGAAATCTGCTTTACTCAGTTTACTGATTCAAATGCTAATTTCTTCCAGAAACAACTTTGTAGATGCACCTAGAATAATGTTTAACCAAATACGTGGGCACCCCATGATCCAGTCAAGTTGACACATGAAATTTACCATCAAAGCCATCTTTTCCCTGTATCTTCTCTTGGTCTTCCTTCTGTACACATCTGCGACCAAATTTTCTTTTCTTATAAGACATCAGCCATACTGAGGTAGGGCCCACTCTAGTGACCTTGTTTTAACTTAATCACCTCTTTAAAGACTCTGTCTCCAAATACAGTCACATTCTGACATAGCAGGGATTACACCGCAATATGTGAACTTTGGCGGACACAATTCAGTCTATAACCCCTGAAGGAGTCCACAGAAATCTGCCTCACAACTCACTCACTCTTACGGGAGACTGTACTGGTCTGAGTTCCATCTCCACAGGAGTCTGGAAAGCCATTCAAAGCTCCCTGGAATCCACACTTATCAGAGTCCAGGCTTCTCTCTCTCTCCATGCTGCTGTGCTCTTTCTACAGGAATCTATTACTTCCACTAATGCCACCAAGGTGCATAGGAGTCAACAGTCAATGCTGTCATAGGTGAGATCACAGCCCATGGCATTCTGGAGCCACCTCCATGGTCACCAAGAGTGACTCTGCTGGAGATGCCATCACTGCCAAAAATGGGGTAGCTTCTTTCTCCTTGCTTGTAATCTTGCATGACTCCCTCCCTTGGCAGAATGTAGCTGTAAGTCTGCTGGCAACAGAATCTGACTTGCAGCCCCTGCAACACAGGAGAGAACACAGAAGAGCAGCATGCATCTGAGCACAAACAGGGAGTGTCTGGCACAGAAGCTTTCCCAAAAACATAACATTAGAGCAGAAACCTGAAGAACAAAGGAGCAAGCTGAGCAAGACGCAAAGCTAGAGCATTTCCAGCAGAGGGGCTAGCAGTTGCAAACCAACTGAGGTGGAATCAGTCTTATTAGTTTGAAAAATCCAGAAGACTCAAACGAGTGTACCTGGAATGGAATGGACAAGGAATAGTAGTAAGAGATGAAATCAGAGAGATAGTTCGGGGACCAGACCATGAAAGATCTTGTAACTTGAGTGACAATATAATTTATCATACAAACCAAAACATTTTGAGAATGAGAATAAAGGAGGTGGTACTACTAATAATTACACTGGGACAACAGACATAATACAAATTACCCCAGACCAGTCAAGACATAACCACTCTACTTATAAGCCATTGTAAGGATTGCTTTTCTTTTAAGCTGAGTGACAAGGGAAGACATTGGAGGTTTTAACAACAGTGATATGATCTGACTTACATTTTTAAAGAACCACTATGGGTTTTATGCTAAGAATGGGCTGTAAAGCGGCCAAGGGCCAGAGCAGTTAGAAGCTTACTGCAATCATCAAGGTGAGTGATCACGGTGGCTGGAAGCAAGGTGATAGCTGGGGAAGCAGTTAGCAGAGGGATTTGTTGATGAATTAGATACAGGGTACAGGAGGAGCAATTCCTAACACAAAAGCTAGAGTGGCCTGGGTCCATGAACCTCTTCTCTTCTCTCTCTACACTCATACTCATAGAGATATCACCCAATTTCATGGATTTTAATGCCATATATTTCTGTATATTTACCTCTGCTCATGATATCCAATTCATATATAGTATCTCTAGACTTGTAGATCCAACTGTCTTCCAAATGTTTTACTCAAATAACTATATCAAAGTTATTCTACTTCAAACTGAACTTGTTTCTCTTCTACTTTTTCAAAACTTTCCCTACTCTGATATTCCTCCATAACAGTAAATTGATAGTCTTTCAACCAATTGCTCAGGTCAAAAAAAGTCTTGACATAATCCTTGACTTCTCTGTTTTTCTCATATATAACACCCAATCCATCAGCAATAATATTAACTCTACCTTAAAACATAATCTAAATCCAACCACTTTTTATGCTCTCCATCACTACCACCCTGGTTCTTGCCACCACCCTGCCTCAACTACCACAGCCCTAGCTCTCTGGCTGATTTCCTTAGTTCTACATTTGAGCCCTGATTTTCTATTGTCCACACAACAAGCAGAGTAGTTCTTTTAAAACAAAAGTCAGGTCATGTCTGGTGTCTTTCCACTCCCCCTCCTTACTGTATAGAACATACTGCCTCTCCATCACTCACCACTGGCATCTGGCTAAAGCAAGGAACAACAAAAAAAGGCTGCTAAACTCTTCAAAATTATCAAAGCATAAGCCCTGGCCTTCAGGAGGTCTGCAGATGTCCTCGGGCCCCAGGTTTGATTATCAGCCTTTTAAACAGATATTTCTTAGCCTTTCATCTTCTTAGCCCTTTGAATCCCACACCTCCCTTGCACCAGTTTCTCAATAGCCCTGAATTGATCATAATTCGCAAACTTTATGGCATGAAATACAATAAGATATACAAATATGTGATTATAGTCAGTTCTCCATAAATACTTTCTTGTTTCCTTCCCTACTCCCTTTCCCACTCCCTTCCCCTAATATTTATTTACTTTTTCTTTCTTCTTATTTTATCCCCCTTTCTTCTTGGATCAGAGTCAACTTTGTGTACATTCACACAAAGGAGATCTTGTCCAAATAAAGTGAAAATTGAAGTGGATGCCCAAGTTGTTTAGAGACTCTCAAATCTTGCTTTTAATGATGTGAATGGGGACTCTCAGGTTAAAGCAGCAAATTGTGCTGTTTGAGGCCAGCTTGGTTCTTTGGCTTCTCTTGAGTTGAGGAGACCTGGTTGGTACTCCCCTACCTGTCCAGCCTAAGTTAATATAAGATGACCAATTTCTTCTGTTGCCAAAAGAAATGAGATCTCTAAAATATGGTGGCTCGGAGAGGTGAATTCAGTGTGGAGCTGATTTCATTTGATAAGATACTTAAACTTCAGTGCCTGCAGAGAAACTCTATTTTGTTGAAATAGGAATGTATTTGGCTCACACCATATATTTATTTCTGTAATATAGTTTAGTATAGTGGAGAAGAGAAAAAAATACTATGTGTGAACCTTTTAAAAGAAATCTATTCTTAAAATGTGTTCCTCATTTTATGATAGGAAACCGGGGAGCAGTAGGTAAACTTTGGTAAGGGAATGAAGACCTGAAGAAATTAGGTTCCAGGAGACCTTTGTATCTAGCAAATATGATTGTAACTACAACCAGAAAGTTGCAGGCAGACATGGTTGCTGGGATGATTTGTGTCCTAGTTTTATCAAAGTGGAATCCTGATTACAACTGCAAACTGTTATTAGTGAACTGAGAGATTAAACAGATCATCTACCATTTAATAGCAATTTTCTTCTTTTATAATCTATTCCTACATGTTATTCATTCCCTGATTTAAAAATATAATAATTTTTTGTTTGGGGTTTTCAAAAACACAGTTTTCTGTTTTTTTCAGACTCAGATTGTGTAGCCTTGGGGTCCCTGTTATAGGAAAGGCTGAGACTGCCAAATGGTAATCAATGTTTCCAAAGCCTGGCACCATCTCTTCCCTGCAGGCACAGCTCAGGAAGGTGATGAATCTCCAAGAAAGATGAATCTCCAAGAAAGTTTTCTCGGGGCTTGACTGTACTCCCACTGGAATAAGTCTGTGGTGTAGAACAGTGACACACAGTTCCTATCAAAACGAATGACCTGCAGAGCTTTATTCAGCAACAACTCATCTGACTCAAACAAATGAGCTGGACCAAGAGAGCCAAAATCACTATGCATATGTGGGTGACTCAATAACTGAGCACCCATGGGGTTTTTCCATGGTCCTTGAACTAAATATTTTCTAAGTAAGCTCTCTTTCTAAATACTGTGTAAGTACAAACTAATCAGGCAGCTTATTTTCCATGCTGGTAATTAACAACAGCAGGGGACAGAGAGAGCTAACAGAGATACTAAAAAGTCTTCAATCATGGGGAACTTGACTTCATTTTCCTGTACTTAGAGGTTGATTTGGAGAAATGTAAAGTCCACACTTTCTATACTATCGCAATGTGTATGTATATTTTTGGTATATGCAATTAATAATTCTGCAACATTTAAAAAATCAGCATGTTAACTCTAAGGCACACCTTACTACACAGTCTGTGAGAATAACAAAAAAGCTAAGCACGCCCCTGAGACCCCGAAGTTGGGGAGCAGCTGTGGTCCCACACCAGTCACTGACATGGTCAAAACAGGAGCACAAAATATGAAAAAGGGAGTATGAGCTCGCCTTGGGGCCACCAAGTTTTGGAGAGAAAATGAGTAGCTCAAGGACATTTTCCTGGGGGTCACACCAATAGTTGGGAGGCAAATAGGAAGAGGAGTGGAGACTGAGAATTAATAGTCCAAGAAGTAGAAGGCAAACCAAGAGAGAGAAAAATCGGACACCAAAGTAGAAGAAGGGATTAAGGAGGGAGTGATCAGGTGAGGGAACGTGGTTTTCCAGACAAAGTGGTTCTCTAGCCCCAGTTGAACTTTGAGATGGTTGTAGTTCCAACTGGCAGCTTTATTGCAAGCTTGTGAGAAACCCTGAGCCAGCACCACCCAGCTGAGTCTCTCCCAAATTCCTGATCCTCAGAAAATGTTTGTTATTGCAAATTGCTAAGTATTAGGGGTAATTAGTTACATAGCAATAGACACCTAATACAGCAACAGCCATTTCAGTAGAGCAATGGGGTGGAATCCAAGACACATTGGGCTAAATAGTGATTTAGAAAAGAGGAAATGGGAAAAGGAAATGTAGAATTCTTTCATAAATCTTGATTGTGAGGAATTTATGAGTAATGACAAAAATAGCAAGGATTTGGCACCAGGGAAGAGTTTGATTGTTTTTGTTCTTTAATGGGAACCATATTTTTACTTTGAGAGGAAAAAGTCAATAGATAACAGGGTTTGAAGATAAAGATCCTGTGGGGATCTTGATGCTGATGCCATCACAGTAATGAGGAAGGGGATGGGATGATGCGGGTTACTGAAACAGTAGGAGGGGAAGAAGTGAAACACTAATGGCTCCAGCATTTATGACTCTATCTCTTGCTGGTTCTAGGTCATTCTGTAAACACACTATCTCTAAGTTTCCTAGTCTTTTCAAGTTCCAAGAACTCTTAGGTGCTTCTAACTGTCCAGCCAGGGGCCTTGGATATCAAACTGTAAGACAGGAATGAATTCACAATATGGACACTTCGGTTATGTTTTGGGCATTTAATTTCTTTTTTTGTTGTTGTCCACATTAAGACGAGAGAGATTTAATAATAACACCTTACATTTGCATCAGTGTCTTACAATTTGTAAATTCTTTTGAGTGTTCTCACCTAATTCCAAACATTTCTGAAGGAGGCAGGGCAATTATTTACCAGGTAAACACAGAAGGAACGTGAGGCTCACAGATTCCGAGACTCATCAAGGTAACAAGCACCGGTATTAGAATCACAGTTAGGGTTTCTGTCATATCCAGGTGCCTGCTCTGTACTTATATAAGGTGGTTTTTTTTTTTTAATTATTATACTTTAAGTTCTAGGGTACATGTGCACAATGTGCAGGTTTGTTACATATGTATACATGTGCAATGTTGGTTTGCTGCACCCATTAACTCATCATTTAGATTAGGTATATCTCCTAATGCTATCCCTCCCCCCTCCCCCCTCACCACAATAGGACCCAGTGTGTGATGTTCCCCTTCCTGTGTCCAAGTGATCTCATTGTTCAATTCCCACCTATGAGTGAGAACATGCGGTGTTTGGTTTTCTGTTCTTGCGATACTTTGCTGCGAATGATGGTTTCCAGCTGCATCCATGTCCCTACAAAGGACACGAACTCATCCTTTTTTATGGCTGCATAGTATTCCATGGTGTGTACGTGCCACATTTTCTTAATCCAGTCTGTCACTGATGGACATTTGGGTTGATTCCAAGTCTTTGCTATTGTGAATAGTGCCACAATAAACATACGTGTGCATGTGTCTTTATAGCAGCATGACTTGTAATCCTTTTGGTATATCCCCAGTAATGGGATGGCTGGGTAAAATGGTACTCCTAGTTCTAGATCCTTGAGGAATCGCCATACTGTTTTCCACAATGGTTGAACTAGTTTACAATCCCACCAACAGTGTAAAAGTGTTCCTATTTCTCCACATCCTCTCCAGCACCTGTTGTTTCCTGACTTTTTAATGATTGCCATTCTAACTGGTGTGAGATGGTATCTCATTGTGGTTTTGATTTGCATTTCTCTGATGACGAGTGATGATGAGCATTTTTTCATGTGTCTGTTGGCTGTATAATGTCTTCTTTTGAGAAGTGTCTGTTCATATCCTTTGCCCACTGTTTGATGGGGTTGTTTGTTTTTTTCTTGTAAATTTGATTGAGTTCTTTGTAGATTCTGGATATTAGCCCTTTGTCAGATGAGCAGATTGAAAAAATTAGGCATTTAATTTCATGTGATCAAAGCTAGAATTTCATACAGTGTAAGAGCGTAAGAGACATGCTATTCTGGGGTGGTTTGCTACTGAACGTGGAAGGACCCTATGAGAACTACAATTAAGTCCTTCAGTAAAAGTTATGGGCCCATGATTTCAATGCCATCAATTTGGATTTTGGGATAATTTCCTCCCAGCCTGAACTTCGAATCTTTTCATGCTTTTGCTTAATGTTTTCCTCCACCTGGTATGCTAGGCTCTGCATGGTCAAATTGTAACCAGTTCAGAGGTCACACACTTTATTCTTTGTTTCCTAATGCTGCCTGCTTGTTTTGACATCTCTTGTCTCTAATTCCTGTAGTGTTTTCTTTGTGCCTCTTATTTTTTGCATTGTGTCTTTTTTTTAGTCACTTATCTTCTTATAATAATGCCCCAGTTGCTCTATCAACACCTCTGACTCAGAGGCCAAGCTACATTGACCGTGGTATTCTTAATACTTGGCATAGCACCTAGCATATAATACTCTGTCTGACACATGGTATGTAAAATGCATTTGATGTAGTACTTGATGCATAGTAGGTTCTCCTTTAACTTCTGCCTTCCCTTTTGATTGGTTGGAAGGATGAATGGCTGTTTGTATAGACGGATGTGTGAGCTGATCAATGGAGAAAGACACTCTGGCAGTTTTGCCTGTCCTTGAAGTACTCAAGTAAGTAAAATGCTGTATACCTTAGGAATATGTCACTTCGTTTTTTCATATCTGTAGGGAACACTTGGGACTAAACGATTGTACTGAAGATTATTTTCCATATTATTAAAAATTATTTTCTGACAACTGTCATGATTGAGAACTGGTTTAAGGCACTCTAATTATGAAGATCCAATATGTCTGCAGTTTCAGTTCCTGGTTTCAGAGACCCCTGTGGCTGGGCAAGTGTTCCTACCATAACTCAAAAAAGCTTTGGTTAAATTTCATTCTGTGAAACATGTATATTCATTATGTTAGTAGCCTTTCACTTTTCTCAGAAACAATTACTTGTGTTTATAATTTTGTTCTTATTCAGACAGATCTCATTTTTTAGCTTTGAAATAGAGGAGAAAAGCAGAGAGGACCTACAAGTTCTGAGGTATAAAGGAAGGGAAGGAAAATCTGTGCTAATGCACGTTAGCCTACAGTTATGAAGTACCGACTCTGCCACACACTTGACGTCTACAATGTCACTTCGACCCTCAAACCAACACTGTAAGGCAAATATTGTGATCCTTATTTTACAAATGTAAAATCTAATGATGTTGAGTTATTTGCTCCAAGTTACATAGCTAAAAAGCAGCTCTGTTAGGATTTGAATCTTTGACATATTACTTCAAAGCTTCAGCCTTTCCCACTGTACCAGACTGTATTTGCAGCTCATGGGTATGAGTAGAACACCTTCCCTGTACTTTATTAGAGTGCAATATATTTATGGAGCCTTTGAAGCTCAGTCTTTTTAAAAACTGTTTCACAAATGTAATTTTCTCATTTACTTTTTGTGATGAACTATTTTTAACTTAGAGAATATTTTTAACTATAGAGAATAATAACACAAGCTGTATATAACAAAGTCTGACAATTTATCATTTTTGCTCCCAATCTTTTGTTTTGAAAAAATAAAACATTAATAACATAATTGAAATATCTAATATACTCCTTCCTAATCTCATTTTCTTCCTTCCATTCCCAGAGACAATAATTATTCTGAAATTGGTTTGCATCATTTCTGTTTGTATCATACTCTTACTAAACATGTATATACATAAGCATTTGTTATTTTTCTGAGGAGTTTTTAGAACAATAAATGAGTGGTATCACACTTTATGCAATATTCTATAACCTGTGTATTTTGCTTAATATATTCCACATAATATTCCATAACTTATATATGTGAGATGTTTTCATGCTTGCATATGTAGCTCTAACTTGTTTATTTTAACCACTGTATAGAACTTCATGGAAACAACTTATTCATTATCATGTTAATGAACAAAGAGATTGTGTCTAATCTTGTGATTGCAAACAATACTACCACAAGTATTCTTGTGCATTTCCTCCGGAGTAAGTGTGTTTCTCAAGACAAGCATTGTTCAATAGAAATATCATGCATGCCACATATGTAATTTAAAATTCTAGTAACCACCTTAGAATAGAAAAAGAAACAGGTAAAATTTGAGTTCTAAAATTAGAATTTTTAATTCTAATACTACATTTTACTTAACACAACATATCTAAAAATACCACCATTTCAATAAGTAACCAACATAAAATTATGAATCAGATATTATACTAAGAAAATTTCTTTCTCTTGTACTAAGAAAATTATAACCAATTGAAACTTGTAAAAGAAAATATTTTTCTTTTAAATCTAGTGTTCTTTTTATACCTAGAGTACATTTTAATTTTTCAATTGCTCTATAACTACAAGTAGCTAGAAGCCACTATAACAGGTAGTGTAACTACAGCCTACATACCTAAAAGAATTGTTGAGTTGTAATGCAAGCAAAGTGACAACTTTACCAAGTATTATAAAATTACTTTCAAAGTGGTTGTCCCAATTTCACTCCCAGCAGGAATGTGTGAAAGTTTCCACTTCTCCGCATCCTTACCAAACAACTAAGTTATTGAAAGATATTTCAATTCTTGGAAATTTGAAGTGTATGAAATACCTTATTTTTTTAAGTTGTTTTTCCCTGATTAATAGCTAGATTGAGCCTTTCATCACATATTAATTGTACATTCAATATTCCTCTTCTATGAATTGCCTATTCAAGTTCTTTGCCATTTTGGAATTATCAGTTTGTAGGAGTTTTGGACACATGTATTGCAAAGAGGTCCTTTCAGACTATGGCTTACATTTACCTTCTCTACGGTATTCTTTTTTCTACAGAAGCTTTGTTTTTAGAGATAGTGTTATCAACGATATCCTTTCTTGTCAATTTTTAGTGATTCTTGAAAGAAATTCTTGCATATCTCTTTTTAAAAAAAAACTTTTATTTTAGGTACATGTGAATGTTTGTTATATAGGTAATTTCATGTCATGGGGGTTTGTTGTACAGATTATTTCATCAACCAGGTGTTAAGCTCAGTACCCAATAGTTATCTTTTCTACTCATCTTCCTCCTGCCATCCTCCACTCTCAATTAGATCCCAGTGTCTGCTGTTCCCTTCTCTGTGTTCATGGGTCCTCATCATTTACTTCCCACTTATAAGTAGAACATGCAGTGTTTGGTTTTCTGTTCCTGCATTAGTTTGCTAAGAATAATGGCCTTCAGCTCCATCGATGTTCCCAGAAAAGACATGATCTCTTTTTTTTTATGACTGCAGAGTATTCCATGGTGTATATGTACCACATTTTCTGCATCCACTCTGTCATTGATGGGCATTTAGATGATTCCATGCCTTTGCTATTGTAAATAGTGCTGCAATGTACATTCATGTGCATGTAGAATGATTTATTCCTCTGAGTGTGGGATTGCTGAGTCAAATACTAGTTCTGCTTTTGGCTCTCTGAGGAATTGCTATACTGCTTTCCACAATGGTTGAACTAATTTACACTCCCAGCAAGTGTGTAAGTGTTGCCTTTTCTCTGCAACCTGGCCAGTAGGTTTTGCTTTGTTTTTACTTTTTAAGAATAGCCATTCTGACTGGTGTGAGATGGTATCTCATTGTGGTTTTGATTTGCATATCTCTAATGATTAGTGATGTTAGTATTTTTTTCATATGCTTGTTGGTTGCATGTTTGTCTTCTTTCGAAAAATGCCTGTTCATGTCCTTTGCCCACTTTTTAATGGGGTTGTTTGTTTTTCTCTTGTAAATTTAAGTTCCTTATAGATATTGAATATTGGACCTTTGTCAGATGCATAGTTTGCAAATATTTTATCCCATTCTGTAGGTTGTTTATTTATTCTGCTTATAGTTTCTTTTGCTGTGCAATAGCTCTTTGGTTTAAATAGATCCCACATGTCAATCTTTGCTTTTGTTGTGATAGCTTTTGAAGGCTTTGTCATGAAATCTTTGCCCATTGTTATGTCCAGGATGGTATCGCCTAGGTTGTCTTCCAGGGTTTTTATAGTTTTAGGTTTTACATTTATGTTTTTTAATCCATCTTGAGTTGATTTTTGTGTATGATATAATAAAGAGGTCCAGCTTCAATCTTTTGCATCTGGCTAGCCAGTTATCCCAGCACCATTTATTGAATGAATAGGGAGTCTTTTCCCTATTGTCAATATTTTGTTGAGAGTTTTTGTCAGCTTTGTCGAAGATCACGTGGTCATAGGTGTCCAGCCTTATTTCTGGGCTCTCTATTCTGTTCCACTGGTCTATGTGCCAGTGTTTGTACCAGTACCACATTGTTTTGGTTATGGGATCCCTGTAGTATAGTTTGAAGTTGGGCAACATGATGCCTCCAGTTTTGTTCTTTTTGCTTATGATTGCCTTGGCTATTCAGACTCTTTTTAGGTTCCATAAGAATTTTAAAATAGTTTTTTCTATTTCTGTGAAGAATGTCATTGGTACTTTGATAATAACATTCAATCTGTAAATTGCTTTGGGCAGTATGGCCAATTTAATGATATTAACTATTCCTATCCATGAGCATGGAATATTTTGTCATTTATTTGTGTCTTCTCTGATTTCTTTCAGTGGTGTTTTGTAATTCTCATTGTAGAGATCTTTTGCCTCCCTGGTTAGCTATATTCCTAGCCTTTTGTGTGTGTGTGTGTGTGTGTGTGTGTGGCAATTGTGAATGGGATTGCCTTCCTGATCTGACTCTTGTCTTGACTATTGTTGGTGTATAGGAATGCTAGTAATTTTTGTACATTGATTTTGTGTCCTGAAACTTTGCCGAAATTGTTTATCAGCTGAAGCAGCTCTTGGGCAGAGACTATGAGATTTTCTAGATATAGAATCATGTCATCTGCAAACAGAGATAGTTTGATTTCCTCTCTTCGTATTTGTATGCCGTTTATTTGTTTCTATTGCCTGATTCCTCTGGCCAGAACTTCCAGTACTATGTTGAATAGGAATGGTGAGAGTGGGCATCCTTGTCTTATGCCAGTTTTCATGGGGAATGCTTCCAGCATTTGCCCATTCAATATGATGTTGGCTGTAAGTTTATCATAGACAGCTCTTATTATTTTAAGATATGTTCCTTCAGTACTTCTTTTATTGAGCGTTCTTAACATAAAGGGGTGTAGAATTTTATTGAAAGCCTTTTCTGTGTCTATTGAGATAATCATGTGGTTTTTATCTTTAGTTCTGTTTATGTCATGAGTCACATTTATTGATTTGCATATGTTGAACCAAACTTGCATCCAGGGGATGAAGCCTACTTGATCATGGTGGATTAGCTTTTTGATGTGCTGCTGGATTCAGTTTGCCAATATTTTGTTGAGAGTTTTTGCATTAATGTACATCAAGGATATTGGCCTGAAGTTTTCTTTTTTTGTTGTGTCCCTGCCAAATTTTAGTATCAGAATGGTGACTGCCTCATAGAATGAGTTGGAGAGAAGGCCCTCCTCCTCTCTTTTTTGGTATAGTTTCAGTAGGAACGATAACAGCTCTTCTTTGTACATCTGGTAGAATTCAGCTGTGAATCCACCAGGTCCTGGGCTCTTGTTGGTTAGTAGGCTATTTATTACTGATTCAATTCTGAAGCTCATTATTGGTCTGTTCAGGGAATACATTTCTTCCTGGTACAATCTTGGGAGGATGTATGTGTTCAGGAATTTATTCATCTCTTCTAGGTTTTCTAGTTTGTGTGCAAACAGGTGTTCATAGTGGTTTCTGATGGTTATTTTTATTTCTGTGTGCTTAGTGACAACATTCCCTACATTATATCTAATTGTGTTTATATGGATCTTCTCTCTTTTCTTCTTTATTAGTCTAGCTAGTGGCCTATTTTATTATTTTTTTTAAAAAAAAACATACTCCTGGTTTTATTTTAAATGTTCTGAAATTTTCTTAAATCTGTTTCCTTAGTTTAGCTTTGATTTTGGTTCTTTTCTTCTCCTAGCTTTGTGGTTGATTTGTTCTTACTTCTCTAATTCTTTCAGTTGTGATGTTAAGTTGTTAATTTGAGATCTTTCTAACTTTTTGATATGGGCATTTAGTGCTATGAATTTCCTTCTTGACACTGCCTTAGCCGTGTCCCATAGATTCTGGTATGTTGTATCCTTGTTCTCATTACTTTCTTGGTTGCTGCCTTAATTTTGTTATTTACCCAAAAGTCATTCAGGAGCATGTTGTTTAATTTCTATGTAATTGCATGATTTTGAGCAATTTTTTCAGTCTTGACTTCTGTTTTTGTCATGCTGTGGTCTGAGAGTGTGTTTGGTATGATTTGGTTCTTTTGGATTTGCTGAGGATTGGGTTATGTCCAATTACATGGTTGATTTTAGAGTATGTGCCATGTGGTGATGAGAAGAATGTATATTCTCTTGTTTTTGGGTGGAGAGTTCTGCAGAAGTCTATCAGATCCATTTGGACCAATGTTGAGTTCCTAAATATTTTCATTACTTTTCTGCCTTGATGATTTGTCACATACTGTTGGTGGAGTGTTGAAGTCTCCCACTATTATTGTGTGGGAGACCATGTCTCTTTGTAGGTCTCTAAGAACTTGCTTTATGAATCCGAGTGCTCCTGTTTTGGGTGCATATATACTTAGGATAGTTAGGTCTTCTTGTTGAATTGAACCCTTTACCACTGTGTAATGCCTTTCTTTGTCTTTTTTGATCTTTGTTGGTTTGATGTCTGTTTTGTCTGAAATTAGGATTGTGACTCCTGCTCTTTTTCTGTTTTACATTTGCTTCGTAAATTTTCCTCCATCCCTTTGTTGTGGGCCTAGGGGTGTCACTACATATGAGAAGGGTCTCTTGAAGGCAGGATACCATTGTGTCTTTCTTTTTTATTCAGCTTACCACTCCTTGCCTTTTAAGTGGGGCATTTAGCCTATTTACATTCAAGATTAGTATTGGTATGTGTGCATTTTATCCTGTAATTGTGTTGTTAGTTGGTTATTATGTTGGCTTGTTTGTGTGGTTACTTTACAGTGTCACTGGTCTGCATGTTTACATGTGTTTTTTTATTAGCTGGTAGCATCCTGTCCTTTCTATATTTAGCACTACTTTTAAAATCTCTTTTAAGGCAGGTCTGGTGGTAACGAACTCCCTCAACATTTGTTTATCTGAAAAGAATCAATCTTATTTGTCCTTTGTTTAGGTAGCTTAGTTAGGCTTCAACCAAATTCTTGGTTGAAGATTTTTTTTCTTTAGGAATGTTGAATACAAGCTTCTAATCTCTTCTGACTAATAGGGTTTCAGCTGAGAGGTTTGCTATTAGCCTGATGGGGTTCCCTTTGTAGATGACCTGCCCTTTCTCTCTAGCTGCCTTTCTTATTCTTTCCCTTATTTCAACCTTGGAAAATCTCACAGTTATGTGTATTGCAGATGATCTTCTTATATAAAATCTTACAGGAGTTCTCTGTATTTTCTGAATTTGACTGCTAGCCTCTGTGGCAAGGTTGGGGAAGTTTTCACAGATTATATCCTGAAATACGTTTTCCAAGTTGTTTTCTTTCTCCCTCTGGCCTTTCAGGGATGCCAGCGATTCATAGCTTTGCCTCTTTACATAATCCCATACTTCTCAGAGGTTTTGTTCATTCCTTTTTAATCTTTTTTCTTTATATTTGTGTGGCTGTCTTATTTCAGTAAGCCAGTCTTCAAGTTCTGAGATTCTTTCCTCAACTGGATTTACTCTACTGTTAGTCTTTGTGATTGCATTGAAAAATTCTTGTGTTATTCAGCTCTGTCAGATTAATTAAATTCTTTTTTATATCGACTATTTTGTCCTTCAGCTCCTGTATTGTTGTATTGTAATTCTTAGTTTCCTTGAATTGGGTTTTGCCATCTTCCTGAATCTCGATAATCTTCATTCCTATCCATATTCCGAATTCTATTTCTGTCATTTCAGCGAGTTCAGCCTGGGTAAGAACTCTTATTGAAAAACTGGTGCAATCATTTGGAAGACATATGATACTCTGGCCATTTGAGTTACCAGAGTTCTTGCATTGGTTCTTTCTCATCTCTCTGTGTGGGTGTCTTTTTAACTGCATGTAGATTGAGTACAGTCAACAGACTTCTTTTCTGGTTATTTTCTCAGGGCCGAGGCTTTGGGCAGGATCTTTATTTGAAGCTGACTTTCCATCTTTGGCTTTAGAGGAGGGTATGGTAGCAAGGTATTTTTGGTGTTGAAGCTTTGTGATGGGATCCAGTAGGTGGCACTTAGGTGTATGAGTCCGTTGGTGGACTCTTGCTTGGTTGTGTACCTCCACCTGCGTTTTCTCACAGTTGCAGCCATGTTTCCTCTCAATGCTCTGAAAGTGTGGTTTCCTTTCCCCCTTGAGTGCTGGCTGTAGGTTGCAGCTTGGTGTTCCTGGGCTGCCCACAGCAGCTCTGGTGCAATCGCAGTGTTCATGTTCCTTCCCTAACTTGGAGGCAGCAGAGGAAGTGACCTTAGTAATGGTTGTGGCCAAGGGTCATTTGCTTGTCTCCTGGGGGCTCCACCCCAAGGAAATGCAGGTCAGCAATTGCTCAGTGCAATCAGCCAGGATGGAGGGTCTGTGCTGTGGGCCCAAGCTAAGAGTTCCCTGTCTGGTGACAAGCAGTGGGGGTGAGACCCACGGGGCATGGACTTGCCTCCTCTCCTTGGGTTGACTGCAGTTTGTTGGAGGTGTGGATAAGGCACTTAGGGTATTTGTTTCTTCATTAGTCTGAGGGTAGCAAGGCAGTTCCACTGCAGAGGCAGTGGCAAAGAGAATTTCAGGTGTCCCTATGGGCTCTGTCCAGGGAGTTGCCACACTGCTACTGACTCAAGAGCTCTGGTCAGAGGTGGCTGGAGGCCCAGATCTGGAGGACCTGCTTGATGAGGAGATATGGGAATGGGCATCCATGTAACAGCCTGGCCCCTTTTCCATAGAGCTGCTGCAATATGCTGGGGCCCCGCTCCAGTCCTTAGTCACCTTGGACTTTCCAATACCTGAAAGTAACAACAGTGAAGGCTGCAAAGCAGTAAAAATAGCAGCCTGCCCCTCCTTCTGGGAGCTCCATCCCAGGGAGATATGGACCTGTTGCCATCTCAAACGCAGTCATAGGAGGTGGCTGGAGACCCTGGTTGGGATGGGAGCTCCTGCCCAGTGGGGAGGAATGGGATGGGGACCTGCTTTAAAAAGTCTGGCCACATTTTCATAGAGCAACTGTGCTGTGCTAAGGGACTGCTTCTGTCTGCAGTTGCCTTGGACTCTCTGAGGCCTGAAGGCTGGATGGCTAAGTCACCCAAACAGCAAGGATGATGGCCTGTCCCTCCTTCTGGGAGCACCGTCCCAGGAAGGTTTCAAAACTCTGTTGGCCAAAAAAACACTGGAAGGGATCACTGGAGGCCCCAGTTGGGAGGTTCTGCCTAGTGAGAAGGAAGGAGATCAGGGACCCGTTTAAACTAAGCAGTCTAACCACGTTTTCGTAAAGCAGTTGCACTGTGCTGAGGTACTGCTTCCGCCTCCCGCTCACCTTGGACTCTCCAAAGCCTGAAGGCTGGAATAGCTAAGTTGCCTAAACAGCAAAGATGGCCTCCTGCCCCTCTCACTGAGAGTGCTGTCTCAGAGAGGTGCAACACTGCTACTCCTGGCTGGCAGGAATTCCAAGCCAGTGGGTCTTAATCCTGTGAGGTGCCGTGGAAGTGGGGCCTGCAGACTGTCACTGCTCAGCCCCCTGGATTCAGTCCCTTTCCTAGCGGTACATGAGAAGTCTAACCTCCCACTTCTCCAGAGCGCAGCTGCTTTTGCAGGGAAACCCACAAAGCCCAGGTCTCTAAGGCTCCCAGGTCTCTAAGGCTGAGTAGTTGCTCTGCTGAGACTCCACGTAGCTCCATGCGTCAGACTGAAGGCTCTGGTGGAGTGGGTTCACGAGGGGATCTCCTGAACCGAGGGTTGCAAAAATCCATGGGAGATGTGTGGGTTCCCAGAGTCGCACATTCACTCACCACTTCCCTAGGTAGGGGAGGTTGCCCTGGCTCCGCGTTGCTCCAGGGTGAGCCATCATCCTGCCTTGATTTTCTTCCTTCTCTATGGGTGAACTTGTTTCCTTGATTAGTTTCAATGCCTGTACCTGGATATTTTAGTTGAGGTTGCTGTATTTACTCACCCCTTCCGTTCTTCTCCAAGAGAGCCCACACACTAGCTGTTCCTAGTAAGCCATCTTCTTTCATATCTCCAAGTCACAAATATATTCTTTTATTTTTTGAGACAGAGTCTCACTATGCTGTCCAGGCTGGTCTCAAACTGCTGTGCTCAAGTGATCGTGCTGCCTCCGCCTCCGAGGTAACTGGGATTATAGGTGCGCACCAGCACAACTGGCAGACTATATTCTATAGTTTTTACTAAAAATCTCCTTTCACACATTTAGGAATTTAATCTATCTATAACTTACTTTTTTTGTGGGAAGTGTTATTGTTCTAGCTTTTTCCCAAGTGCACAGTTAGTCAGTTGCCCCAGAAAAATATACTGTAGTACATATTTTTCCCCCATGTCTTATAAGAGCTGCCATTTTGAGATGACTTCCTTGTCATCATCATGAATTTGTTATTTGTTTCAGTGTCTGTATTCTATTCCAGCAACATCATTATTTCTAAGTCAATAGTATGTTTTTCTTAAGATCTATACCTTCAAAATAAGTTGTATTTTTGCTTAGAAAATACCTCTAGACTCTTCACAATTATCTTTGCTCTTACTGACCTTTCATGTTTCCTGTGAATTTTAGGATCATCTTATAAAGTCGCACGAAATATCCTGCTGGGGTTTTTCTCAGAAATGCACTGAATTTATGAAGGGATATGTACAGACTTGACATATTTGTAGTATTGAGTCTTCTCATCTAAAAACATAGTATGTCTCTCCATTTATTCAGGAATAATTTGGCCTTCAATATGTTTAGTAATGTTCTCTATAAAGGGCTTGTACATTTTTCATGTTTAATAAAATTTATTCCTAAATATCTTTTCAGCTTTCGTGCCATTGTGAATGGCATATAATTCTACTACATGTTGATTACTGCTAGTGCAAGGAAAGGCTATTAATTTTTGTATGTAAATCTTTTAACCAACAAATTTGCTGAATTCATTTTTTATTTCCACTCATGTGCTTTCAATATTTTTGAATTTTCTATGTATACAATAATACATCTAAAAATAAAGATCATTTTGTATTTTTTATTTCAATTCCTGTACCTTTTCTTGTCCTATTTTATTTACTATGACTAATACTATACTAAATTGTAAAGACAAGCATACTTTTCTTACTTCTGAGTTTTAGCTATTAAATATGATGCTTGATGTAGTATTTAAAGGACATTATTTGTCAAGTTAAGAAAATTCCTTTCATTCCTAGTTTAGTAAGAGTTTCTTTTTAGACATTAATCTGTATTAAAATTTTTCAAATGCTTTTTATGTATGTTTTAACACCATCATATAGCATTTCTATTAATCTGTTAATGTAAAGGATTACATTAATAGACTTTGACTGCATATAGTATTATAAATATATGATAGGCAAACATCTTGAGATTTTTGTGTCTGTACCTATAAGCTGACTATTTACAATTTTAATATCAAGGTTATTCCAGCATCATAAAATGAGTTATGTAGTATTTCGTTTAAAATAATTTACATAAGATAGAAATCATCTGTCCCTTGAAAGTTCAGTAAAACTTGCCTGTAAATCCTTCTGGGTATATCTTTTGGGTGCGGAGATTTTAACTAGCAATTCATTTAAATAATGGTCATTGCCAGTGTTTCAGCTTTGGCCATTATAAATAATGTAACTATATTAGTCATTCTGGGCCTCAGTTTCATCATTTATACCTACTCTACACCATTTTTATTTTTTATTTTTATTTTTATTTTATTTTTATTTATTATTATTATTATTATTATTGAGACAGTGTCTTGCTTTGTTGCCCAGGTTGGAGTGCAGTGGCATGATCTCAACTCACTGCAACCTCTGTCTCCTGGGTTCAAGCAATTCTCCTGCCTTAGCCTCCCAAGTAGCTGGGATTACAGGTGCACACCACCATGTCTGACTAATTTGCTTGTATTTTTAGTAGAGATGGGGTTTCACCATGCTGGCCGGGCTAGTTTTAAACTCCTGACCTCAAGTGATCCACCTGCCTTGGCCTCCCAGAGTGCTGGGATTACAGGCATGAGCCACCGCTCCCAACATATTCATTTTTTTTTTTTTTTTTTTTTTTGAGACAGAGTCTCACTCTGTCACCCAGACTGGAGTGCAGTGGCATGATCTCAGCTCACTGCAACCTCCGCCTCCCAGATTCAAGCTGTTCTTCTGCCTCAGCCTCCCACCTAGCTGGGACTACAGCAGTGTGCCAACGCACTCAGCTAATTTTTGTATTTTTAGTAGAGACAGGGTTTCACCATATTGGTCAGGCTGATCTCGAACACCTGACCTCATGATCTGCCACATCAGCCTCCCAAAGTTCTGGGATTACAGGTGTGAGCCACCGCACTCGGCCCCTATTATTCATTTTTAAATCTTCTTTCTTTTTGAGGCAATTTTGATTTTTTTATTTAAAATTTTTCATATTTATTGGCCTAAATGCTTTTTTGTTATTTGTCATATTACTTTTTAATTTGTAACTATGTCTCTTTTTATTGTTAAAAAATATACATATTTTTGCAGGATGGCCAAATAGGAACAGCTCCAGTCTGCAGCTCCAAGCAAGATCGACACAGAAGATGGGTGATTTCTGCATTTCCAACTGAGGTACCTGGTTCATCTCACTGGGACTGGTTGGACAGTGGATGCAGCCCATGGAGGGCAAGCTGAAGCAAGGTGGGGCATCGCCTCACCTGGGAAGTGCAAAAGATGGAGGGATTTCCCTTTCCTAGCCAAGGGGAGCTGTTACAGACTGTAACTGGAGAAACGGTACACTCCTGACCAAATACTGTGCTATTCCCATGGTCTTAGCAACCGGCAGACCAGGAGATACCCTCCCGTGCCTGGCCCGGTGGGTCCCATGCCCTTGGAGCCTTGCTTACTGCTAATACAGCAGTCTGAGATCAACCTGTGATGCTGCAGCTTGACAGGAGGAGAGGCATCTGTCATTGCTGAGGCTTGAGTAGCTCACAGTGTAAACAAAGCATAAGGGAAGCTGAAACTGGGTGGAGCCCACTGCAGCACAGCAAGGCCTACTGCCTCTCTAGATTCCACCTCTGGAGACAGGGCATAGCAGAACAAAAGGCAGAAGACAGCTTCTATAGACTTAAACATCCCTGTGTGACAGCTCTGAAGAGAGCAGTGGTTCTCTTAGCATGGTCCTCCTCAAGCAGGACCCCTGACTCCTGTGTAGCCTGCCTGAGAGATACGTCCCAGTAGGGACCGACAGACACCTCAAACAGGTGGGTGCTCCTCTGGGATGAAGCTTCCAGAGGAAGGATTGGGTAGCAATATTTGGTGTTCCACAGCTTCTACTGGTGATACCCAAGCAAACAGGGTCTAGAGTGGACCTCCAGCAAACTCCAACAGACCTGCAGCTGAGGGGCCTGACTGTTAGAAAGAAAACTAACAAACAAAACATCAACAAAAAGGACGTCCACAGCAAAACCCCATCTATAGGTCACCAACATCAAAGACCAAAGGTAGATAAAACCACAAAGATCGGGAGAAACCAGAGCAGAAAAGCAGAAAATTCCAAAAACCAGAGAGCCTCTTCTCCTACAAAGGATTGCAGCTCCTCACAACCAAGGGAAAAAAACTGAATGGAGATTGAGTTTGACAAGTTGACAGAATTAGGCTTCAGAAGGTCAGTAATAACAAACTTCTCCAAGCTAAAGGAGCATATTCTAACCTATCACAAGGAAGCTAAAAACCTTGACAAAAGGTTAGACATGGTTAACTAGAATAAACCATGTAGAGAAGACCTTAAATGACCTGATAAAGATGAAAATCACAGTACAAGAACTTCGTGACACATGCACAAGCTTCAATAGCCGATTTGATCAAGTGGAAGAAAGGATATCAGTGATTGAAGATAAAATTAATTAAATAAAGCAAGAAGACAGGATTAGGGAGAAAAAAAAAAAGAGTGAAAAGAAATGAACAACGCCTCCAAGAAATATGGGACTATGTGAAAAGACCAAATCTGCGTCTTATTGGTGTACCTGAAAGTGACGGGGAGAATGGAACCAAGTTAGAAAACACTCTTCAGGATGTTATCCCGGGGAACTTCCCTAACCTAGCAAGGCAGGGCAACACTCAAATTCATGAAATATAGAGAACACCACAAAGATATTCCTCAAGAAGAGCAACCCCAAGACACATAATTGTCAGATTCACCATGGTTGAAATGAAGGGAAAAAAATGTTAAGGGCAGCCAGAGAGAAAGGTTGGGTTACCCACAAAGGGAAGCCCATCAGACTAATAGTGGATCTCTCAGCAGAAACACTACAAGCCGAAAGAGAGTAGTGGCAAATATTCAACTTTCTTAAAGAAAAGAATTTCCAACCCATAATCTCATATCCAGCCAAACTAAGTTTCATAAGTGAAGGAGAAAAAAAATCCTTTACAGACATACAAATGCTGAGATATTTTGTCACCACCAAGCATGCCTTACAAGAGCTCCTGAAGGAAGCACTAAACATGGAAAGGAACAACTGGTACCAGCCACTGCAAAAACATGCCAAATTGTAAAGAACATCAATGCTATGAAGAATCTGCATCAATTAACAGGCAAAATAACCAGCTAACATCATAATGACAGGATCAAATTCACACATAACAATATTAACCTTAAATGTAAATGGGTTAAATGCCCCAATTAAAAGACATAGACTGGCAAATTGGATAAAGAGCCAAGACCCATTGGTGTGCTGTTTTCAGGAGACCCATCTCATGTACAAAGACTTACATGGCCTCTAAATGAAAGGAAATGGAAAGAAAAAATGAAAAAAAATGAAAGCAAATGGAAAGAAAAAGAAGTAGGGGTTGCAATCCTAGTCTCTGATAAAACAGACTTTAAACCAACAAAGATCAAAAGAGACAAAGAAGGCCACTACATAACGGTAAAGGGATCAATTCCACAAGAAGAGCTAACTATCCTAAATATATATGCACCCAATATAGAAGCACCCAGATTCATAAAGCAAGTCCTTAGAGACCTACAAAGAGAATTACACTCCCACACAATAATAATGGGAGACTTTAAAACCACACTGTCAATATTACACAGATCAACGAGACAGAAGGTTAACAAGGATATCCAGTACTTGAACTCAGCTCTGTACCAAGTGGACCTAATAGACATCTACAGAACTCTCTACCCCAAATCAACACAATATACATTCTTCTCAGCACCACATTGCACTTATTCTAAAATTGACCACATAATTGGAAGTAAAACACTCCTAAGCAAATGTAAAAGAACAGAAATCACAACAAACTGTCAGACCACAGTGCAATCAAATTAGAACTCAGGATTAAGAAACTCACTCAAAACCCACAACTACATGGAAACTGAACAACCTGCTCCTAAATGACCACTGGGGTAAATAACGAAACGAAGGCAGAAATAAAGATGTCCTTTGAAACCAATGAGACCAAGACACAATGAACCAGAATCTCTGGGACACATTTAAAGCAGTGTGTAGAGGGAAATGTATAGCACTAAATGCCCACAAGAGAAAGCAGGAAGATCTAAAACTGACACCCTAACATCACAATTAAAAGAACTAGAGAAGCAAGAGCAAACAAATTCAAAAACTAGCAGAAGGCAAGAAATAACTAAGATCAGAGCAAAACTGAAGGAGATAGAGACATGAAAAACCCTTCAAAAAATCAATGAATCCAGGAGCTGTTTTTTTTTTTTTAAATTAGCAAAATAGATAGATCACTAGCCAGACTAATAAAGAAGAAAAGAGATAAGAATCAAATAGTTGCAATAAAAAATGATAATGGGGATATCACCACTGATTCCACAGAAATACAAACTACCATCAGAGAATACTATAAACAACTCTATGCAAATAAACTAGAAAATCTAGAAGAAATCAATAAATTCCTGGACACATACTCCCTCCCAAGACTAAACCAGGAAGAAGTTGAATCTCTGAATAGAACAATAACAGATTCTGAAATTGAGGTAATAATTAATAGCCCACCAACCAAAAAAAGTACAGGACCAGATGCATTCACAGCCAAATTCTACCACAGGTACAAAGAGGAGCTGGTACCATTGCTGCTGAAACTATTCCAACCAATAGAAAAAGAAGGAACCCTCCCTAATTCATTTTATGAGGCCGGCATCATCGTGATACCAAAGCCTGGCAGAGACACAACAAAAAAAGAGAATTTTAGACCAATATCCCTGATGAACATCGACGCAAAAATCCTCAATAAAATACTGGCAAACTGAATCCAGAAGCACATCGAAAAGCTTATCCACCACAATCAAGTCAGCTTCATCCCTGGGATGAAAGGCTGGTTCAACATATGCAAATCAATAAACGTAATCCATCACATAAACAGGCCAATGACAGAAACCACATGATTATCTCAATAGATGCAGAAAAGGCCTTTGACAAAATTCAACATCCCTTCATGCCAAAAACTCTCAGTAAACTAGACATTGTTGGAACATATCTCAAAATAACAAGAACTATTTATGGCAGACCCACAGCCAATATCATACTGAATGGGCAAAAACTGGAAGCATTCCCTTTGAAAACCAGCACAAGACAGGGATGCCCTCTCTCACCTCTCCTATTCAACATAGTGTTGGAAGTTCTGACTAGGGCAATCATAAAAGAGAAAGAAATAAAGGGTATTCAGTTAGCAAAAGAGGAAATCAAACTGTCTCTGTTTGCAGATGACATGATTGTATATTTAGAAAACCCCATCGTCTCAGCCCAAAATCTCCTTAAGCTGATAAGCAACTTCAGCAAAGTCTCAGGATATACAAAACCAACGTGAAAAAATCACAAGCATTCCTATACACCAATAACAGACAAACAGAGGGCCAAATCATGAGTGAACTCCCATTCACGATGACTACAAAAAGAATAAAATACCTAGAAATCCAATTTACAAGGGATGTGAAGGACCTCTTCAAGGAGAACTACCAACTGCTCAATGAAATAAGAGGACACAAGCAAATGGAAGAACATTCCATGCTCATGGATAGGAAGAATCAATATCGTGAAAATGGTCATACTTTTTTATAGAGTCATTGCTATCTTCATCAAGCTACCACTGACTTTCTTCACACAACTGGGAAAAAACTACTTTAAAGTTCATATGGAGCCAAAAAAGAGCCCGCATAGCCAAGACAATCCTAAGCAGAAAGAACAAAGCTGGAGGTATTATGCTACCTAGCTTCAAACTATACTGCAAGGCTACAGTAACCAAAACAGCATGGTACTGGTACCAAAACAGAGATATAGACCAATGGAACAGAACAGAGGCCTCAGAAATAATGCCACAAATCTACAACCATCTGGTCTTTGACAAACCTGACAAAAACAAGCAATGGGGAAAGAATTTCCTGTTTAATAAATGGTGCTGGGAAAACTGGCTAGTAATATGCAGAAAGCTGAAACTGGATCCCTTCCTTACACTGTATACAAAAGTTAACTCAAGATGGATTAAAGACTTAAACATAAGACCTAACACCATAAAATCCCTAGAAGAAAACCTAAGCAATATCATTCAGGACATAGGCATGGGTAAAGACTTCATGACTGAAACACCAAAAGCAATGACAACAAAAGCTAAAATAGACAAAGGGGATCTAATTAAACTAAAGAGCTTCTACACAGCAAAAGAAACTATCATCAGAGTGAACTGGCAACCTACAGAATGGGAAAAATATTTTGCAATCTACTCATCTGACAAAGGGCTAATATCCAGAATCTACAAAGAACTTAAACAAATTTACAAGAAAAAAACAGCCCCATCAAATAGTGGGCAAAGGATATGAACAGACACTTCTCAAAAGAAGACATTTATGCAGCCAACACATGAAAAAATTCTCATCATCACTGGTCATCAGAGAAATGCAAATCAAAACCACAATGAGTTACAATCTCACACCAGTTAGAATGGCAATCATTAAAAAGTCAGGAAACAACAGATGCTGGAGAGGATGTGGGGAAATAGGAATGCTTTTACACCTTGGTGGGAGTAAAAATTAGTTCAAACATTGTGGAGGACAGTGTGGTGATTCCTCAAGGATCTAGAGCCAGAAATACCATTTGACCCAGCCATCCCATTACTGGGTATATACCCAAAGGATTATAAATCATGCTACTATAAAGACACATGCACACGTGTGTTTACTGTGGCACTATCCACCATAGCAAAGACTTGGAACCAACCCAAATGTCCATCAGTGATAGACTGGATTAAGAAAATGTGGCACATATACACCATGGATTACTATGCAGCCATAAAAAAGGATGAGTTCATGTCCTTTGCAGGGACATGGATGAAGCTGGGAAACCATCATTCTCAGCAAAGTAACATAAGAACAGAAAACCAAACACCGCATGTTCTCACTCGTAGGTAGGAGTTGAACAATAAGAACACATGGACACAGGGTAGGGAACATCACACACCAGGGCCTGTCCAGTGGTAGGGGGCAGGGGGAAGAATAGCATTAGGAGAAATAGCTAATGTAAATGACGAGTTGATGGGTGTAGCAAACCAATATGGCACATGTATACCTATGTAACAAACTTGTAAGTTGTGCACATGCACCCTAGAACTTAAAGTATAATAATTAAAAATATATATATATATATATATATATATATCTTTTACTTCCCCCACAGTCAGTCTTGCCTAAGGTTTGTGTAGTTTTTCTCTTCAAATAACTGATTTTTAGTATTGTTAAGCCTAAGTTTTGTTTATTTTCATAATTCATTACTTAATTATTTCCTCCTTTTTGTGTTTACACAGGGCTTCTACATAAATATCAGTAGCAACTTTATTTGTATCAGGCAAAATGTGGAAACAATTCAAACACCCATCAACAAGTGAATGAACAACATATTGTGGTATCACAATTTGTCATTGAAATACTACACATGTAATAAAACTCTATTAATACACCCAACAATATAGCCATAACTCAAAAACATTAGGCTATTTGCTAAGTGAAAATAAAGCTTTTATTGTATGATCCTATTCATATGAAATTTCAGAAAAGACAAACTAATCAAGAGTGACAAAAACACTTCAATGATTTTCTGAAGCTGAGATGAGGATGGGGTCATTATTTACTGGCAAGGGGTAAGAGAGTGATGAAAATATTCTACATCTGATGTAATAGTCTGTTTTCACACTACTGATAAACACATACCTGAGACTGGGTAATTTACAAGGAAAAAGAGGCTTAATGGACTCACAGTTCCACATGGCTGGGGAGGCCTAACAATCATGACACAAGGTGAAAGGCACATCTTACATGGTTGCAGACAAGAGAGAATAACAGAGCTTGTGCAGAGAAACGCCCCTTTATAAAACCATCAGACCTGGTGAGACTTATTCACTATCATGAGAATAGCACAGGAAAGACCTGCCCCCATGATTCAATTACCTCCCACCAGGTCCCTCCCATGACACAGGGGAATTGTGGGAGCTTTGATTCAAGGTGAGATTTGGGTGGGGACACAGCCAAACCATATCGTCTGGGTTGTGGTGGTAGTTCCATAGGTACATACATTTTCGAAACTCATCAAACTGTACACTTAAAACTAACGTATTTTATTATGTGTGAATTAAACCTTTATAAGCTTATTTTTTAAAACTATAATGAGATGCCTTTTCTAGCCCACTGGACTGGTTAATATTAAAAAGACTGACAATACAAATGTTGAGAATGTGGAGCAGCATTCTCATACACTGCTGATGAGAGTGTAAAATGGTACATTCACTTTGGAAAAGTCATTGGTGATTTCTAGTAAAGATAAATGCTTGCCTTTCTTCTTATCTAGAAGTATATATCTAAGGGAAATGCAAACATGTTTACAAAAAGACTTTTCCAAAAATGTCCATAGTTGCTCCTTCTCCCAGTAGTCAAAAATGGAAGACAACTCAAATGTTCATCAACAAATAAAAGAAGATAAATAAATTGTGGTGTTTCATACCATAAAATAATATACATCATTGAAACAATAATGAATTACTTATACACACAAGCGCATGGATGAATCTGTATGTAATTCTATACCTGTGTGAATCTGCATTGGCAGTGTATAACTGGTCACATCTTTAGCAACTTTGAATACAAGCTCTCCATTTCTACCATCCTTCTTGGGTTTTGGTATTCATTGTCTTGTGAGTCCATTTTTTGTCTGGCTTGTAAGGTCATCCCGGAGTTTCCTCTTGTTTGTAAATCCCCATTTCCTATCCCCCAACCAGCTGGAAAAGTTTGGATACCATGATAATAACGTACATATAAATTGACTTAGGTGACCTCTGAGCCAGATATCAAGAACAAAATCCTTTCATCTCTTAGCCTTTGATGTATTCTTCCTTGACTTTATCTCTTGTCACCTTTTCTCACCTAGAAGGCTGAAAATAGTGAGTCGCCCAAGCCAAGGGGATCAAAAAGTCTCCTCTACCTGCTTGAAGTAGCCCTGTCTGAAGCTGAGCAATCAGCCCAGCTCACCAAGTATTTGAGAGAAAAACTGGAATAGTACATACAATGTGTTTGCCTGGAGTTTTTCTCTGTATAGTTACATGTGATAGTCCAAGTGGCTAACCTTCAGAGATCCTGGGAGCTGGCAAAAGATCATCACAGTCGAACAAACAGCTGACCTATAAATTGATTCTCATTCCCTAGTCTCATGTTCATTATTACAATACAAACACTATGAGGACAAAAATGCCATGCCCCAAGCCCCTTAGAGTTGTCCGACTCTCTTCCAAAGCACATTTTTTCTCTTGTCTACCCCAGAAGGCATTGGATTAGGCAGTCTCTTGCCCATTCAAAAGCCCTAAATTGACCCTTCTGAAGAGGATCAATGAGCAAACCAGCATTAGACTACTCTTTATTTCAGGCTACATCAGAATGAGGCATCCATTGATAAATGGTTATGACCAATAGAAAGACTTGGAGAATCAATTAGTTGTCCAATTGATTATAATTTTCTTTGCACAAAATATGGATTCAATTTCTAGTATTGAAAGACCGACTCAGTAGAAAGAAGCCTGAGAGGGTTATGTCAGATTTCCCTTTATTAGATCCTTTGCTCTCCACGGAAGCTTCAGATATATGCTGGAGAAAACCTTCGGTAAGCCATGAAGAGCCTTTGAACATCCATCCCTCCTGATTGCACTATTCTGAGCAGATAAGACAGACAATTAACTTGGTACAGAGATACAGTTAGGGGCAGGAAGCCCGCATGATTTTAGGCTCTTGGTGAAGGAGAAGGTAAAACAACTCAGCTTATACAAGACAGACAACATGTTACAAGAACACACATAATCTCACTCACTACCCCATTGGGTATAGTCTTGTTCAGTCCTACATTTCCAGAAGGGAACAGCTCTGCTGTTTATACCTGTGGGAGGCATACTGGGGCCTAGTCTACCACAGGTATTAGATCTATATGTAGTTAGCAGGAAAGTGTCCATAAATTTGCAAATCCTTCAGGAATTCACCCTATGTTTACACCTAGAATTTAGAGTTGAGTTCAAAGCTGATGGATATAAGTTTAGCCCAAATTCAACCGAATCTGAGATTATGGATCCTGCCATGATTTAAGGGTAAGAAAAAGAGAAGAGCAAAGATCAAGAGAACAAGACTGAGTTCAAGGAGTTCTGGAGCAACCTATCAAATTAACAGTATTTACTTAGCCCTGTGTGGCTCCACCCAATGCTTTGCATTAAAGGATTCTTAAGTGTGAGACATGGACCCTGGACCACAAAAGGGACAAGACATGCACCCATGAGAAGATCAAGAAATCATGCTAGGCAGTGCATAATTCAGGACCAAGTTGTGTGTAATTGCTGGTGAATACATTAACAACAAATCAGCAAAGGGAGAGTCTGTGGCCTTCCTCCAGAGATCAGGGAAGCTTTAAAGGAGGGAGTGAGACTTAAGAAGCATTCTTAAAAAGGATTTGGATTAGCTGAGGAGAAGAAATGGAGAGAGGGAGACATTCTTGCTGTGGTTGGAAAAGGAACAAAAGCTTGGGAGGGAAGAGTGAGTGCAAAACGTTCATGTGACAAGAAGGAAGTAGAGAAAGGGTGAGATAAGGTTCATAAGATAAGAGCCGAACCATGGAGGGTCTTGTAAGCTGATGAGTTTGTTTGATTTAATGTGTTAAGAAATGCAACACTGTATTAATAAGTCTATCCATTCAGCTACTGACAGTGCAGGATCAGGTGAGGCAGGTGAGGTAAACAAAGTACTTGCCTCCAGTGCAAAATTTAAGGGAGCACCATAAAACTCAATAATCGAGATAAACAGTGCTTTAATGCAGCATTTAAAAGATAAAATTCATGTAGAAAATTCATAATTAATAAAATATCAAGATTGTAAACAAAGACAGCATCAGTAACAGTGGCAAGCTAAGCCATATTAAAGCCTGAGAAAAAAGGAAAGCTAAGTAATACTAACTTTGTCCTCTTTTTGGAAACTCAAAACACATATTAGTATATTAGGGGCTTTGAAAAGTACTGCAAAAAGTTCTATTCAACTCTTTTCAGTGCTACATATCCCAAATGCATTTAACCGCACGTTTTTGCAAGGAAAATCTTTAGAATATTTTTCAGGACAAGCTAATATATTTTACTATTTTTTGACTGATAAAGAAACCAAGGCACTGAGAGTCAGCAAGATCTTTCTAATTAGGAATAAATGAATGAATAATGTTGTGAGTGTATCCATTCTTTTCTTGTATGATTAAGTGTGGTATAAGGAATAGCTTTTAACCTTTAATTATTTTTTACAAATGTTAGGTAACTATAATTACAAATTAATCAAGAACTGTCTGTGAATATGATTGCATAAATTGTAAGGAATTGTGTTAAATCTGTGCTGACTTCAGGGTAAAAACAATACCCTTCACTGTATGAGAAATAAGCATCTAAAAAACTGACCTTGCTGCCAACAGGAGTCATAAGATCTAGACAAAATACAAAAACAACTACACAAGACTCTGGAGACTGAACAAAAGCAGGCAGTTTTTGGAGGGGAACTAAAGCCTACAGCAAGGAACACCATGGAACACAATGAGTTTTCACTTTATGTGGCTTTCCTCTGAAGGTAATAACAAGAAGATGAATCAATAAGAAGCATAGAATCTGAACAACAGGAAAAAAGAACAGAGCCTCACTGATCTATGGAACAACTTCAAAAGATCTAGCATAGTGGAAATGTAGTCAATAAGGGAAAGGAGAAAAATAATAGGACAGTAAACATATTTCAAGAAATCATAGCCAAAAACTTCCCAAATCTGGTTAATGACTTAAATTTACAGATTAAACTAGTTCCATGAATCTCAAACAGGATAAACTTGAAAAGAATCATGCTTAGGCACATCATAGTCAAACAGCTGAAAACCAAAGATAAAGAGAAAATTATGAAATCACCCCAAGAAAATGACCCACTATATTCAACAGTATTTGAATAATGATGGCTTCTCATCAGAAACCAAGGAAGCATACAGTAAAACAATAACTTTAAAGCATTGGTAAAAAAAAAAAAAAAAAAAAAAAAAAAAAAAACCCTCTTAACTAAGAATTTCATATTCTACAAAAATGTCTTTTAAGAATGAAGCTGATATAAAGATATTTTCAAATAATGAAAAACTAAGGGTATTCATTGCCACCAGACTTGTACCACAAGAAATGTTATACTGAGTTTTTTAGGCTGAAGGGAAATGATACCACAGGAAAATTCAGAAAAGAATAAACATAAGGATACTTATAAAAGACTATTTCTTCTCTCAATTTATTTATAATACAGATGACTGTTTAGAAACAAACTTTTAGCATTGCCTTATAGAATTTACAATGTATGCATATGTAACACATATAGTAACCATAATATAGAGCATGGTAGAGGCATAAATGAATAGACCTAAATAATTACAAGGATTACATATTTTCTATAAAGTGGTATAAAACTAACTTTAAATTACTAACTCTAAATTAACTCACACTATGAAAAAGCTAACCATAGTACATCAACTAGAAAGATTACACCAAGAAATATTCCTAAAAATCTAATATAGAACATTAAAATTGAATTCTAAAATACATACAAGTAATGCAAAAGAAAGAAGAAAGAGAACAGCAAGGAAAAAAATGGGTAAAGAGAACAACCAAATCAATAATACATTGGTAGGACTAAATCCAATCATGTCAGTAATTTCATTAAACACTAATGTACTAAGCATGCCAAAGATTATCAGAATGGATTATTTTAAAGGCAAGATTAAATTTATGTTGTCTATAAGAAACATGTTTTAAATATGAAGACATAGACTAAATATAAAGATGGACAGTAAATAGAAGAAAAAAGAAATACCATGTAAATAGCTTAAGAAGACTGAAATTGATATATTAAAATCAGACAAAACAGACTCTCAGATAAAGAGTAAAAAATACAGTATTATCAAAGATAAAGAGAGTGCTTCATAATGACAGCATTATCTATTGGGGCCTTTTTAGCTCAATTAACTGGTAAGATTTAATAATCAAAAATGTGTATACATGTAAAAATAGAGACTCGAAATACAAGAAGTGAAAATTGATACAACTAAGGCAAAAATAGACAATAGAAAAATTACAGTAGGAAAATGTAACACTCCTCTGTCAGGAATTGATAGAATAACTAGACGAAATCAACAAAATGTGATATCTCATTGTACTTTTGATTTGCAATTTCCTGGTGATTAGTGGTGGTAACTATCTTTTCAGATATTTTTTGGCCACTTTTATGTCTTCTTTGGAAAAATGTTTATTTAAGTCCTCTGTGCATTATTTAATGGGGTTATTTATTCTTTTGCTATTGAGTTATATGATTTCCTTATATATTTTGGATATTAACTCCTTATTGGATACATAGCTTGTAAATATTTTCTTCCATTATATAAGTTGTCTTTTCATTTTGTCAAGTCCAAAAAATCATTTCTGTGACAGAAACAGAAAAACAATAGAGAAAAATCAATGAAACAAAAAGTTGGTCTTAGAAGAGATCAATAAAATTGATGACCCTGTAGCAAGACTGACCAAGGGAGAAAAAAGAAAACACAAAGACATTAAAAGAAAAATAAGAAGATATAACAGACAATTCTATGTCCAAAAATTTGATAATTTACATAATTAGTTCAATGTCTTGAAAGATATAAACTACCAGAACTCGCTGAAGAAGAAATAAATAACTCAGATAATACCATATTTATTTTAAATTGGATTTGCAATTAAAAACCTTCCAACAAAGAAAACTACAGGCCTAGATTGTTTCACTGGTGAATTCTACAAAACATTTAAGGAAGAAATAATACTAATTGTATACCATCTCTTCAAGAAAACAAGAGAGAGACAACTTCTTAACTAATTTTATGTGGTCAGCTTTACCTTAATACTCAAACTAGACAAAGACATTACTAGAAAACAAAACTATAGACCAATATCCCTCATGAACATAAATGCAAAAATCCTCAATAAAATATTAGGAAATCAAATCCAGCAATAACTACATATGATAATATATCATAACCAATGGGGGTTTATACCAGGTTTGGTTTAACATTCAAAAATCAGTCAATGTAAGTCACAATATTAACAGACTGAAGAAGAAAAACCATATTGATTATGTTAATAGATACTAAAAAAAATTTGGTAAAATTCAACATCTATTTATGATTTTTAAAAAACCTTTCAGGAATCTAAAAAAATAAACTTCCATACTGATAAATGGCACAACAAACAAACAACTATAGCTATTAATGTTGTAAAGCTAAGTACTTTTCTCCTAAGCTTAGAAACAAGGTAATGATGCCCCCTATCACCACTCCTATTCAGTATTTTACAAAAACTCCAGCCGATGTAGTAACATTATTTTAAAAGATGATTGAAAATAAATAAAACTCCCTCTGAAAACATTATTTTTCCTCTAAAACATTCCAAAAATCTATTTTTAAAAAGTTCATAGAACTAATAAGTGAGTTTGTAGGAGTTGCAGGATACACAATCAAGGTACAAAACTCAATTGCATTTCTATTGGCTAGCACAGAATTCCAAAATATAGAGGTCAAAATTTACAAAACAGTGCCACTTACAGTAACATACAAAAAATGAACTAGTTAGGTGTCAATCCTACAAAATATGTATAGAATCTGTATGCAGAAAACTACCATACATTGATTAAAAAAAAAAAAAGATCTAAATAAATGGAGAGACATACAGTGTTCATGGAAGATTTAATCTTGATAAGATGTCACTTCTCCCCAGACTGAGCAATAGTTATAATGCAATATGAATCAAAATCTCAAAGGTCTATTTCATAGATAATAATGAGCTGCATCTAAAACTTACATGGAAAGACATAGGAACTAATACTGCCAGAACAGTTTTGAAAAAGAAAAAGTTGAATCACCCACACTACTTAGTATCAAAACTCATAAGTTTAAAGTTATCAATATATTGTACTATTGGTAAAAATATACACATATAGACTATTCATATAAAATAAAAAATGCAGAAATAGATTCTACAAATATAGTCAACAGGTTTTTGGCAAATGTGCAAAAGCAAATCAATACAGGGGAGTTCCTCTTTTCAACAGATGATGCTGAAGCAATTGGATAGTCATCAGCAAAAATACAAAAACAAAAAGTTAACCTCAATCTGTATCTTACATCTTACACAAAAATTAACTCAAAATGCACCATAGAATAAAGTTAAAAAGTGTATCTATAAAGCATATAAAACAAAACAAATAAGAAAATCTTTATAACCTTGAGTTAAACGAAGAGTTATTTAGCTATAGCACCAGAAGTATGATCCATAAAAGAAATAAATTAATAAATTAGACTCCATTTAAATTAAAATTTTTTATCTGTTAAAAACACTCTTACATGAATGAAAAGACAAAGCGCAGGCTGGTAGAAAATATTTTCAATAGATACATTTGACTGAACATTTGTATTCAAAATATGTAAATAGCTCTCAAAACTCAGCAGTAGGTTGAGCTCAGTGGCTCAGGCCCTTAATCTCAGCAGTTTGGGAGGCTGAGATGGGAGGATCTCTTGAGCCCAGTTTAAGACCAGCCTGAGCAACATAGTGAGACCCTTGTCTCTACAAAAATGTTTAAAATTAGCCAGATGTGGTGGTGAACACCTGTAGTCCCAGCTACTCAAGAGTGGGAGGATTTCTTGAGCCCAGGAGACTGAGGTTGCAGTGATCCATGATTGTGCCACTGCACTCCAGCCTGGGTGACAGAGTGAGACCCTGTCAAAACAAGCAAACACAAAATTTCAACAATAAGAAAACAACACAATTTTTTTAAAATGACGAAAGATCTAGACAATTCACTAATTAGGAAATATAGATGGCAAAGAAGCGTATGAGAAGATGCCCAACATCATTACTCATTAAGGAAATGCAAATTTAAAACAAAAAATTACTGCTACATACCTATAAGAGTTGCTAAAGAAAACAGCAATATCAAGTGCTTGTGAATATGCAGAACAATGAGAACTCTCATACATTGTTGACTGAAATGGAAAATTATGCAGCTACTTTGGAAAAACATGTTGGTAGTTTCTTAGAAATATACGCATACTGTAATACAGCAATCTCACCGCTATGCATTTACCCAAGAAATTTATTTATTTATCCATGAAATGTATGTTTGCATAAAAACCTATAAACAAATATTTGTGCAAGCTTTATTTATAATTGTCAAAATCTAGAAACAACTCAAATATCCATCAGCATGTGAAAGAATAAATGAAATGTGGTATACTTTGAGATATTAAATGTGATAGTACTTCGAAAAACAGGGAATAAACTACTGACACATTCAATTACATGAATTAATCTTAGAATTTTTATGGCGAGTGAAGGAATTCACATATAATAGAGTGCATTCTTAAGATTCCATTTAGGTAAAATGCAAACTAATACAAGAGGGAGTTGAAAAGTTTGTGAACACAACTGAATGAAAAGATAAAATAGAAAATATGAACTTTATTTCTCAACATAAGTTCCATCAAAGTCATGACACATTTGTATGTGATGGTATCAGACATTTAGTTCATCCCTAAAGAACTGAAAGTCCTGGGAATTTAAACAATGTCAATGCTGTGTTTTGCTTTGTTTTAACACTGTTAGCTGAAGAAAAATGCGTATCCTTTACAGACTTTTTTAAGATTAGGAAACTAAAAGAAGTCAGGAGCCAAATCAGGACTGTAAGCCTAACAATTCCCCATGAAAACTCTTGCAAAATTGCCCTTGTTGGATGAGAAGAATAAGCAGAAGCATTGTCGTGGTTAAGGACTCTCTGGTGAAGCTTTCCTGGGTGTTCCTCTGCCAAAGCTTTGGCTAACTGTCTCAAACATTTTCATAATGAGCAGATGTTATCATTCTTTGACCCTCCAGAAAGTCAGCAAGAAAAATGTCTTGAGCATCCCCCAAAAAAACCATTGCCATGACCTTTGCTCTTGACTGGTCCAATTTTATTTTGACTGGACCATTTCCACCTGTTGGCTGCCATAATTTTGCTTGTCCTTTATCTTTAGGATCATACTGGTAAAGCCATGTTTTATCTCCTGTTATAATTCTTCAAAGAAATGCTTCAGGATCTTGATCCCATTGTTTAAAATGCCCATTGAAAGCTCTGCTCTTGGCTCCAGCTTATGTGGGCATCTTTCAGTCAGAATATGTAAGCTGAACCAATTGAGATGTCTATGGTGTTGGCTATTGTTCGTGTTGTTAATCACTGGTTCTCTTCAATTAGAGTGGAACAAGATTATTTGTTCCCTGACAAATTGATGTTGTAGTCTGCCACTGCAGGCTTCATCTTCAACATCATCTTGTCCCTTCTTAAAATGAGTTATCCATTTATAACTGTGGATTTCTTTGGGGTATTGCTTCCTTAAACATTTTGTGAAGCATCAGTGATTTCACCCTTCTTCCACCCAAGCTTCAGCATCAAACGGATGTTTGTTCTTGCTTCAATTTTAGCAGAATTCGTGTTGCTGTGATAAGGGGTCTTTCAAATCAATGTCTTTCTTATCCTTCTTGGTGCCTCAAACTAGATCCTGTTCAGGTATGTTATAACTAGCTAGTACAATTTTATTTTGGCGCAAAAAAAACATTTCTTTGTCTCATTCTGTTGACTGCTTTATCTCTTCACAGTGGATTATCTTTCTGGTTTTTGCCTTGTTTTATGTATGTGTATGTGTGTTCATACTTTTTATTCAATGTCAAACATAAAGGAACAGTAGAGACTGAGGTAAATAGTATTTATACCCAGAATTAAGCTTGCCTTTTCTACCAGATCGTAAGTTGGGAGTTGGGGGAACAGGCTAGATTTGGGGTTTGTTTTACTAAATTAACTTGTAACGCACCACACTCTTCAGATTCTTTCTACGATGAGCTGCTGCTGCCTTGTGCTTACTGGGAGGCCTAGAGGGCCAGAGGGGCCATTCCTTGTTTCTTGTCTACTCTCAGCTCTCAGCATGCCTGTGCCACATGGGTGGTTCTCTCTGTGTGCTCACCCCGGTTTGCGGGGGACTTTTCCAGTTTAAGCACAGAAAGTCCTGTGTCCCAGGAAACCCCTCAGTCCAGGACAGAACAGGATGCTTGGTCAACTGAGTATCTGAGGCTCCCAGGGATTCTAAACACTCATGCTAGGTAGGCCCCACTCAACTATTGACAATTTGTCAAAATTTCCATTCTTTTCTTCTTTGCTCTTGCTCATTATTGGGTGTGAGGTGTGTGCTGGACTTAGTATAGTTCCTAGTTTCTAGGTGCCCCTACTCCAGCCTCAGTCATAGGTGAGTCCTAAGGGGCCAGGCCACTTTGGTGGGAAATTCTCAGCATTCCTGCACCATATCCCACACTCTGCAGCCAAATGCTGGACTTAGTCAGGAGGGACCCTTAGTGATGCAGACCTCTTCTTTGTAGCTCTGCAGGCTTCTGTCCTGATTGGGTTTCCTGTCCTTTTCTTGAGGACAGACAGCTTCTGCGTCTACCCCACCATCAGCATCAGAGCATTAGTGTAACATTGCCTGAGACTGGGGCCATTTCCTGATGGCCTGCTAATGCTTGCTACTTGGCACAAGGCTGCTGGTGGGAGTTGGTGGATTTGCTGCCTGCTCCCCACCCACCCCCTTAGAAGAAATAGTTTTTGCTTCTACTTCTTTCTCAGTGACAATATAGCAGGAGATGGGGCAGTTTCCTGAATGCTCTCTTTTGTGGTTCTTTTATGCTTTAATCCCTCCCGTAGAGTCAGTGGACCTTTCCCTGGGTCTTAGAGAAGGAGGGTTTCCTATCCCTCTCCCAGAGGCTTGCAGCTTTTGCTTTCTGTAACAGAAAGGCCTGGAAGAGGGTGGGTGATATCGTTTGGCTGTGTCCCCACCCAAATCTCAACTTGAATTGTATCTTTCAGAATTCCCACGTGTTGTGGGAGGGACGTAATTGAATCACGGGGGCCAGTCTTTCCCGTGCTATTCTCATGATAGTGAATAATTCTCATTTTTCTCTTGCCACCACCATGTAAGAAATGCCTTTCACCTCCCACCATGATTCTGAGGCCTCCCGAGCCATGTATAACTGTGAGTCTAATTAAACCTCATTTTGTTCCCAGTTTCAGGTATGTCTTTATCAGCAGCATGAAAACGAACTAATACAGTAAATTGGTAGCAGTAGAGTGGAGTTGTTGCTGAAAAGATACCCAAAGATGTGGAAGTGACTTTGGAACCGAGTAACAGGCAGAGGTTGGAACAGTTTGGAGGGCTCAGAAGAAGACAGGAAAATGTGGGAAATTTTGGAACCTCCTAGAAACTTGTTGAATGGCTTTGCCCAAAATGCTGATTGCAATACGGACAATAATGTCCAGGCTGGGGTGGTCTCAGATGGAGATGAGGAACTTGTTGGGAACTGGACTAAAGGTGACTCTTGTTATGTTTTAGCAAAGAGACTGGAGGCATTTTGCCCCTGCCCTGGAGATTTGTGGAACTTTGAACTTGAGAGGTGACTTGGATACTATTAAAGGCATTCAATTTTACAAAGGAAGCAGAGCATAAAAGTTTAGAAAATTTGCAGCCTGACAATGTGATAGAAAAGAAAAACCCATTTTCTGGGGAGATATTCAAGCTAGCTGCAGAAATTTTCATAAATAGCAAGGAGCCTAATGTTAATCCCCAAGACCACGGGGAAAATGTCTCCAGGCCATGTCACAGACCTTCATGGCAGCTTCTCCCATCACAGGCCTGGAGGCCCAGGAGGAAAAAGTGGCTTCATGGGCTGGGCCCAGGGTCCCCGTACTGTGTGCAGCCTAGGGACTTGGTGCCCTATGTTCCAGCCGTTGCAACCATGGCTGAAAGGGGCCAATGTACAGCTCAGGATGTGGCTTCAGAGGGTAAAAACTCCCAGCCTTGGCAGCTTCCATGTGATGTTGAGCCTGCAGCTGCACAGAAGCCAAGAACTGAAGTTTGGGAAGCTCTGCATAGGTTTCAGAAGATGTATGGAAACACCTGGATGCCCAGGCAAGTTTGCTGCAGGGGCGGGGCCCTCATGGAGAACGTCTGATAGGGCAGTGTGGAAGGGAAATGTGGGATCAAAGCCCCACACAAAGCCCCTAATGGGGCACTGCCTAGTGCAGCTGTGAGAAGAGGGCCACTGTTCTCCAGACCCCAGAATGGTAGATCCACCAACAGCTTGCACCGTGTGCCTGGAAAAGCCACAGACACTCAACACCAGCTCGTGAAGGCAGCTGGGAGGGAGGCTGCACCCTGCAAAACCACAGGGGTGTAGCTGCCCAAGACCATGGGAACCCACCTCTTGCATCATCGTTACCTGGATGCGAGACCTGGAGTCAATGGAGATCATTTTGGAGCTTTAAAATTTGACTGACCCGCTGGATTCTGGACTTGCATGGGCCCTGTAACCCCTTTGTTTTGGCTAATTTCTCCCAGTTGGAATGGTTGTATTTACCCAATACCTGTACCCACATTGTATCTAGGAAGTAACTAGCTTTCTTCTGATTTTACAGGCACATAGGTAGAAGGGACTTGCTTTGTCTCAGATGAGTCTTTGGACTGTGGACTTTGGGTTAATGCTGAAATGAATTAACACTTTGGGGGACTGTTGGGAAGGTATGATTGGTTTTGAAATGTGAGGACATGAGATTTGGAGGGTCCAGGGGTGGAATGATATGGTTTGGCGTGTCAGCACCTAAATCTCAACTTGAATTGTATCTCCCAGAATTCCCACATGTTGTGGGAGGGACCCAGGGGCAGGTAATTGAATCACGGGGGTTGATCTTTCCCATGTTATTCTCGTGATAGTGAATAAGTCTCACGAGATCTGATGGGTTTATCCGGGGTTTCCGCTTTTGCTTTTTCCTCATTTTTCTCTTGCCGCAGCCATGATTCTGAGGTCTCCTCAGCCATGTGGAACTGTAAGTTCAATTAAACCTCTTTTTATTCCCAGTTTCAGGTATGTCTTTATCAGCAGCATGAAAACGAACTAATACAGTGGGCTTTTGTGACTATGCACCACCAAAGAAGGACCCTCTCGGGTCTCCTACCCTGTCCCCAATCCACCTCATAAGCTCCAGGTGGAGGTCTGGGTAAAAGACCCCGCAAAAGACCCGGCAAAAGACCCAGCAAGCAGACTAAGGTGGCCAGGTCATCCCGGTTTGCCTAGGACTTTCCAGTTTGAGCACATAAAGTCGTGTTTCCCGGGAAACTCCTTATCCTGGGGCAGATCTGGATGCTTGGTCAGCCAGGTGTCTGTGTCTCCCAGGGATTCTAAACTCACTCTAGGTTCCACTCAGCTATCGAGAATTCATTGCAATTTCTGTTGTTTTCTTCCTTCCCACTCTTATGGCCATTACCCTCTTCCTTCCATACTCTGCTGAAAGTCAAACCATTTGTGTGTTTCCTTCGAAATTCAGTTCTTCTGGTTGCTCTCCTATCTCGGTTCATTAAAAGGCTCAAAAGTTATAATTTTATAGACTATCTGGCTTTTTCCCGTTTTTAGAGTAGAGGTGGTTATCTGGTGGCTTTCTACATCCTAAGTGGAAAAAAAAAAAAAAAAAACTCCTCATCCCCTTTGCTTCTAAATAATTGAGCTGCAGCATTAGAATGTTGCCCTTGTGGAAAGACATTACAAGAAGCTGCACAAAGTGACCCCTGCATTTACTGTAAAGATGCTCTCATGAACATAGTTCCCCACATCACACAGCGTAGAAATGTATCATGAGTCTTAGTACCAGTAATAGTTGTGTTTCCCTGGTCAAGTTGTTCTCCTTTTATGAATGTTGTGGATTTAGCAACTAGTAATTTCCTTCTGTACTTTGAAGACTCAGGACCCAATTTATGTTTAGATTTAGCCACTGTACATGATCTTTCGGACAGCATTTTTGCATTTTAACTTTATCTCTGGCTTTATTTTATTACTCCTATTTTTAGTTCCCCTCACTTACTTATCTGTTGAGAGCTTATCCTGTTATAAACCACCAGAAAGGATTATTTTAATGAAATAGTATCTGAAAGGCAACTTGTAACAAATGAGGGCATTAATGAATTGACAAAATTTAATTGATTTTACGGTAATGCTTTCTAGTCAACACTGTAAAAATGCATCTCTAGAAGGAAGGATCCTTTGGGGGAGTGCATCTGGAGTAAAGGAAAACAAAGGCCTTGAAAAGAGGAACCCTGGCCGTTGCTTATTCCTCTGGATGCTCCCATCTCCCCATTGGCCTCAGCTGACTTGGATGCTGCCACACACTCTAAGAGCAATTACTTCACCTCCTTCTCACAATGTCACTGCCACGCAGAACTAAAACTATCTTTACGAGGTGAGCAGACAGAAATACAATTATTTATGGTGAAGCACAGCCATATGGCTTGTGTTTTTTAAAAGTCAGCTTCTTCTCTTATGAAATGGAGCTCTAACAAGTGTTTATTCTCTCTCTCAGAGGGACGTCTTTTCCTGGGAGGGAAAGAAGGGATCAAGCTTGTGCAGCCTGGACACAGGAAAGGGAGGAAGCCCACTCTGTCAGTGGGAGGCCCTTCTCTCCCAAGGGCCTTCCAATGCCAACCCTCCCTTGGACCCTCCCTCATTACTCCCCTCCTTCCTCCACTTTCTCTGTTGTCCTCCTCCCAGCCAGCTTGCCATGTCGGAAGGGATATTGGCTATCCCTCCAATAAAGAATCTAGATTGTGACTGCATTGAGCGAAACCAAACCCTCAACCCAAAAAAGACAAGGCTAAAGAAACTAATACAGCTTGGTGCATACTTTAACCTTCTCCGATTATTTATTTTATTCATCCAAATCTCAAGCCAAGGTTGATGGGGAGAAATGAGGCACAATGCAAATAACACAGAACTTTTTAAGATCACAACTCCATGGACTTGCACAAAGAATGAACAAATCTCTTACTTAGAAATTAAATCCACTCAATGGCTTATTAAATCACCCAAGAATTCACGTTGCCACCTGGCTCTATGCCTCTTTCTTTCATCACAGGATAGTGTAGATGCTATAAAATAATCAGCATCCTTCTCCAGAAAAATTCACTTTACATTTGCCATTACCCTCCTTGTTTTCCCTGGGTGGACCTCAGCTCACAGCTTATGAGAGAACCAAAAGGCCAAGCGAGAAAGGAAATGAATCTTCATGAATCTATTCCTTCATGTGCCAAGAGCTTGCTCCCCTGCTTCTTAGTGAGATTGCCATGAGGTAACCACAAAAATTCAAGACAGCTATTATCAAACTTCAGGGTTGTAAAACCACGGATTTATTTATTTGTTCCTGAAAGGGTCTAAGCTGCCTAAATAGCTGTTTAATTGCGTATTTCTCATTAGAGCTCCGTTTTCCTTTTAGAATACAGTGGAGCCAGTGTTGTTCTTTATGAAAGTAAGCATTAGGGATAAAGGGGTTTATGACCTGAAACCTTTTTCCATGCTGAACACACATGTTGTCTTGACCACACCAATGAGGGAAAACTCTCTATTCTGTCAAATGGGTTTAGGAAAGGGCAGCGTCTGATGCTTCCACAGAGCGAGGGAAGCCTCACACACACACAGGCATGGGACAATAGGTGTACAAACTGAATTGTGCAACAGCACTTAAGCTCTGGCTATTTTTCTCCTGCATGAGTTCTGTAGAAATCCAGATGGCAGCCCTAAAGGCTGTGGCTTAAGCAGAAAAAAACATACTTCTGACCCTTAAAGGGACAAAATGAGATGGCTGCTCTGACCAGCTCTGTCCCAGCTGTGAGGAGGCCTTTGAACTCTGTGGGTCTCAATGTCACTACCTATCATATGAAGTGGTCGGAATAGCTGATGTCTGAGGTCTGCTTCAGCTCTTTAAGTCTAAATTCTGAAAAACAAGCAAAACTCAACATTTTCTTCAAGGTTGGCAGGAAAACGTCTCTTCCGTGAAAGCTTCAGCAAGACCAAGAGAGAGTATCTTGTGAGCTAGGACACTGTTAAGACTATTTTAACCAAAAAACACTCCATGGAAACCTCAATTAACTATAATTTTGTTGCACTCTATTTTTAAAAGTGGGAAGAAATATGTTTAGAGATGAGCACACGCTCAGACCTTTACTGTATTTAATCCACATACATATCCTAGCCCTAAACAATGACAAACTGTCATTGAACACAACAGCCCTAGAACACTGAGAATACCTGAATTATCAAGGGAAGGTTTCAGCTTTCATAGAGTTCACGCTACCCTGCCCTATATTCAAATGAAGAAGTTCCACAATCATGCTAACTTGAAAGGTCCACCATCAGGCAACAGGACTGGGGTCCCCCCAATATGTTAATTACCTAATTAAGTCAAGGTTAGACTAAATACTATTTTAGAACGCGCCCTCTTGTGGCAAAAAAATGAAATTGCCAAATGGCAGTTTTGTTCTGAGACTGTGAGTACTGCCATTTATTGTACACTTATTTCATCTCAAGGATCGGCCTGGATGTTTTACATGTTAGTAAAATAAAGGACTTAGGCAAGGTAGTTTTCAATGTCATGGAGAGAACTGGAACTCTTTTGTGTCTCAGAGCTCAAGCTACACCTGAAGATTTATTTCACCAAGTGTATTCATTCTCCCTGTGTATTCCAGGAGTGGCATCTATCCTCAGGACATTTTCCTGCACGTTTATTGTACTTCCTTGTAGTTCTGAACTGTGGCTGAGAGGCTCTATACGTCATACCTCTTTATTTCCAGCACACAGCCCCTAATTTCATGAAGAGAGAAGAGAAGAAAGGAAACGACACTACAGACAGGGTGAATGTGAACGGGGGAAGGAGGGACAGAGAAGCACACCTCAATATCTTGTGAAAATCTCCAGAAGTCCCAGGATATTTTAATTCAAACAAAATTACTTAACATCCATGACTTTTAAGGTACTTAATGAACAACAACATTTATTTATATGATTGCAATCTGTATTTTTCAGTAATCAACATCATCCTCAGACCTTCCAAGTTTCCTATGTGACTTATATAGTGAGTTGCTATACTTAATACCACTGGTGCTCATTTCTCAAAACAGTTTGCTAAATATTGACAATGCATTCCACAAACACAGGCCTGAGAAGACAAATATTTCCATATATTCCAATTACAAGCATTCGGCCCCTTCCTTAGAGAGTCCATATCTCAGCACCCATGCCGGGGTGACCGCTTCACAAGAGTTTGCAAACTCAAGTGCTTACTAGCTACGTAGTTCCAGTTCTGGTGTGGAAATGCGGGCTCTGTATGCTCAGATCCTCCAACTTTTTAAATGAAATTAGAATGCCAGAGTTTTATGAAGGAATCTCTTAATTTTTAAGTTTTTGAAACTTTGTAAAAAACAAAAAAATGTCTGAGGCAAACAAAACAGGTTTTCTGCCCAGATGTGCCCTTCTGTGTGCAACTTTCAGCCTCTGCCTGCAGCTCATCTGAGGGAGGCGTTCAAGCTGCCCCTAGGAGACACCTTCTTGAACAGGTTCTGAGAACTACAATGAAGAAGTTCCAGGAAAGGAAAGTTGCTTGGGGCTTCTGCTGTACTTCACATCATTGTGGACATCTGGTGAAGGCAAGCAGCATGTAACCTCATCATTAAATCTCTTTGTTTTACACTTACCTTTTTTTTTTTTTTTTTTTTTTTTTTTTTTTTTTTTTTTTTGATATTGCCACCAGTTTCCAAGAACATGAGAGTTTGCAATGTCTATTGTAAAACTGTTCTCTATCCTCTTAGTAGCCATCCAGGATCATGCTGGCTGTTCTCTACTCTCCCAGCAGCCATCCAGGGTCAGGCCTTTTTCTTTGTGGTTGTTAAAACCTGGCCTTCAAGAATAGCCATACCAGTTTTCCAGGGATTGTGAAATCTTCTGGAAAACAGAGGCACTCATCAACTAAGACACTGCACACATTTGAAATGAGGTCAATGCATCAGTATCTTTTCAGCACTAGGAGGAGAGGGCTCCTGTATTCAAGGTCTACCTAATAATTTCTCATCTTTCCTAATTAACCAAGGAAAAGGAAGACGTGACTGGGGTTTTCATTTGGGAGTGGGTTTGCTCTGGGTCTGTGTGGCTTCAGAGTTTAAATCTCTGCTACTCTGTATGCGTACAAAATGCATACCTTTAATAAGGTCTATAAGCACTGCCTTCAAGCCAAAAATTCTTGATTACAGAGTTGTCCTACATTGACAGGGAGTGGGTATGAAGCCACGTGTACTTGGATTGCCCAGTGAAAGAAATAGGAGAAGTTTGTACTTTCTCAGAGCAATACCTAAGAAGCAACCGTTGCCATTTGGAAAAGTGGCTTTTTGAAGCTTCAGTTGGAGATCAGGATAGGGGTCCCTGGAAGGGTAGGAGTAAACTCTAAGCAGGCACCACTCAGAATCCCCAGGCCAGCTGGCAGAACGCCAGGAGACCTACTATTATATATGCACATACATATATATATATGGAGGACTATTATATCATGGAAATTACAGTTTCAGCAGCTTGACAGTTTTCATCAGCGTTATGGGAGCTTTGCTCCTTTTTAATTTGGTTTCTTTAAAAGATGAATGGAATAAGGGCTTTCCGAGATTTGGGGTAGTCCTCAAACATCTTGAGGTAGAACCTAAAAGACAAGAAAGGAATCATTGTACATATAATGGGGCAGTGGCTGACAGCTGAGGTTTGCTGTTAACAAATCTTTGTTACAAGTCAACCTACAGTTATTTCGAGTCTGACTATTTCGATAGTCATTTATGATTCTTATTTCTCCTTCCCACAGCCTATTTCTTATAAATGTTGAAGCTTCTTTTGCTGGGAAATGAAAAGTAATAGGCAGAGGGTAGTGGTGATGGTTGTGCAACATTTTGAATGTACCTAATGCCACTGAATTTTACACTTAAAAATGCCTAAAGTGGTAAAATTTTTGTTATGTATATTCTACTAGAAAAAAAAAATGTATCCGGAAGGAAGTACTTATTTGGATTCAGCTGGGAAATACAGGGAACCAAAGACTATGGGCAAAGAGAACCAGCAATGTTCCCAGGAAAATGTCCTTTCATGAGGCCTGGGAATGCTAGCAAAATATCACCATGTATCATGAGTTGAATTCTGTCTCGTCAAAAGATATGTTAAAGTCCTAACTCCCAGTATCTGAAAGGGTAATTTTATTTTTCTGGAACTAGGACCATTGCAGATAAAATTAATTAAGATGAGGTCATACTGGAGCAGGGTATGCCCTTAATCCAATATGACTGTGTCCTAAAAAGAAGAGGAGAAAAGACAAAGAGACAGAGACAGAGACACACGGGAGAGAAGGTCATGTGAAGACGAAGGCAGAGATCAGTGATGTAGCTATAAGCCACAGAACATCAAGGGTTGTCGGCCACCATTAGAAGCTAACAAGAGGCAAGGAAGAATTCTTCCCTAGAGCCATCTTGGGGGCATGGCCCTGCCTACGCCTCGATTTCAAACTTCTAGCCTCCAGAACTATGAAAGGACAAATCTGTGTTGTTTTAAGCCTCCCAGTTTGTGGTCATGTGTTGCAGCAGCCACAGGAGACAAATGCATCTTATAAGAATCCTTTCTCCTTAAGTTGCCAGGCTGTCCTCCTAACTAGTTGACACTGGCAGTCCTCAAGGCATAATCAAGATGATACACTCTGTTAAAGTACCTTAGTTTGAATTAGGGGGCAAATAATAAGTTACAAAAGGTGACTAGTTTTCGGTACTGTGATTTGAGAAGGCTGGTGGGCTGCCTCCGCCAGTGCTGCCTCTGCTGTGAGTGCCTGGCTTTGTTTTATAGCAGCCTTCACAAAGTCCTGTTAGCCTATTAAAAACTATGCCTTCTGGCCCTTCTCTGGGAGGTATGACATCACAGAATGAGGCCTCAGTTTGGGTTTTATTGTTGCAGCAACTGGAAACGTCTGGTGGAATTACAGCCCCTCTCCTAACCAAGCACGGTAGAGTCCACGCTTCCCAGGGGCCCTCCAAGGGCCCTCCAAGTGATGGGCCCTCCATCACTCAGGGGCTGAGTGATGCCTTCTCTTCTCCCCTGCTTGCTCTGCCTCTGGTGGGCTGCAGACCCAGCCTGAAATGGTAAGAACTGTTATGACTCTCTCATGGGCTAGGAACCCTCTGCCACCTTTCCTCACAGAGTCTAGGAGGTGGTAGGAATAGGTCATGAGCTGTTGCTTCATTTCAGAACGTTGTCCTCGAACAATTCTACTCAGAAAAAAAGGAACTCATTCTTAGTTAAATCTTCAAAACTAAGCATTGAGTCATAACCCCAGGGTCCTGCTTCCAAGACCATTCATTCCCTGTTTGAGTATCCGTAGTCTCCAGTAATTATAGGCTTTCTCTTTCCACAAAAGCCATTTTAGGGAAAGGATCTGAAATTTACACTTGGTAATTTAAAGCCTGTTAACAACCTAATATATTACCTTTCACTTCCAGCCATACTTTTAGTGAATTCTTTTGTCCCCACTCCACCCTAGGTTAGTGAAGCTTTAGGCCAGACCTTCAGAGGGAGGGTTCCGAAACACCTGCAATTCCTGGCATTTCCCAGCAGATGGGGCAGTCCTAAGATTACCCCATACATGCGAGTTCTTGTCCTACCTTCCTCGGAAGCCAGGGTTGGCCTTGGTTATGATTTATAGAAGGTGGGTGTCAGGGAAGGAAGGCAGTACCAAAATAAACCCTGGCATTGCAGAGATTCCAGGGGAAATAATCCTTCTGGAGTGCCAGGGCTCTGTGATTACCTGAACTGTTAGCACCAAATCTTGTAGCTAAAAATAGCAGCCACATAGTCACCAAAATAGTACTTTTTCCCAGTGGCTCTCTAGCCTGCTCTGCCTCAGAACATCTGTGGAGGCCAGGCGCGGTGGCTTATGCCTGTAATCCCAGCACTTTGGGAGGCCGAGGCGGGCGGATCACTTGAGGTCAGGAGTTCAAGGCCAGCCTGGCTAACATGGTGAAACCCTGTCTCTACTAAAAACACAAAAAGTTAGCTGGGCATGGTGGTGGGCCTGTAGTCTCAGCTATTTGGGAGGCTGAGGTGGGAGAATCACTTGAACCTGGGAGGTGGAGGCTGCAGTGAGGCAAGATCGCCCCATTTCACTTCAGCCTGGGCAACAGTGAGACTCTGACTCAAAAATAAATAAATAAATAAATAACTATCTGTGGAGCTTTGGAAAGTGCTGGCCATGGTCCTACCTATGGCACACATTTCCAGAAATGTGGTGGGAGGGGATGAAATTGAAGCATGGAAATGGAAGCAGCTTCTTCTGCTTCTTGAGGCTTTTTCTAACCATCTCCAGGTAAGCCTGCCTGGTGGGCACAGAGCCGGGGTCAGCTAACTCATGTGGGTGCAAGGCACTTCTGGCTGGACAGCCTTCTTCAACAAGACAGGCACAGGACCTTCCCAGCCATCACCTCAGTTTACATGGACTTATGTTTGTTCTTAAAAAAAATTTTATTACTGCTACTCTCATCCAGCTAACTTCCAACTTCAATACAAGCCCAGTAAGTCAGAATATGCTAACCCAGATTATTGTATCAACCTTCCCTTAAAAAGATAAATATCTTTGGTTTCTAAATCTTCTTCTGCAGGTTAAAAGCCTGTTTGGAGAAGAAGAAAACTACATGAATGCCACCGCTTTTATTGAAAAGTTTACCTATGGTGGTGAAAAGCTCGCAGCCCAAGGAAACAAACCGAGAAAAATGCAAATGCAAGTGCTGGGAGGGACCAAGTGGCCAGCGAATAGCCGATCCATTCAATGATCTCACCGAGGAAATTGGCTCCAGAAACATATGTAAACAAGCCACCTGCATGCAGAAGAATCAGAAGGTCAATCATTGCAACTGAATCATTGTGACATTAAACCCATCTGTGTTGTTCCAAAATACACAAAGGCAGCAAGAACAAATGTGGGGCTGGAGACTCCCTCCATAGTCATAGGAGTCTGGTGGAATCCTCTTGAGGAGAAGGGGAAACAAAGCAACAACAGCCTGTTGCCTGGAGAACATTCTGGAGTCACGAAGAGTGGCCTCAACTGCTGAAGAGGCTCTATCCAAATCTCTAACAACTGCTGGACCACGAACTTTGGGTAGGACAAGGGAGAGGTGTAGGAGGTCTGGCTTTTGTTTCATTCTATTAAGGAAGGTTTTGGGGCCACTTCTTACCTCCCCATTCCTTTCCTGGATACCCACACTTTCACATTCACAGTCCCAAAATGTGAAACTGCACACTACATTAAAATAATAAAAATCTGAACTTACGGGAGAAGGAATTTAGATTCTCTTATGGGATTTGCCCCTCCCCACCCTTCTGCAAAGCACTCTCCTCTGTTCATGTTTAAAGTAGAGAGTAGGAGCTGCAGGTATTTGTCCTGCTGGAGGCTGGTGAAGTCGGCTTCTTGATTTTAAATGTTTCATTTTCTATCCAACCAGGTATTTCTTCTCTCAGGACTGTATCTAGAAATCAGCATATTTCTAATGATATTAAATATATCCACACTCAAATTTTATTACCCACATTAAACTGGGGATGTTTAAACCAAAACAAGTTTGTTCTTTCTATAGTTATATAAAAATATTTTGTGTTTAAATCATTCTCTATTATAATTCAAAAGTTGGAAACTAATCTTGGCAACTGGTTTTTAAGCACTTTCTCTGCTCTTCTTTATTTATCTAGTTATGGAGTGAATGTTTTTAAAATCAAGGCCTCTTAGAGTTGAATCTTTCTTGAAGATGAGATTGCATCAGTGGTTCCCAACCTGTGATTCTCTAGGACCTGGGAGGAACCAGAGATCTAATGCAAAGGGCCTATAAATTGTCTACGAATACAGTAAATGGCACATCTTAACCTACTAAATTATTTTTGTTTGATGTAGATACTGTTAGGATATTAACAACATTCAAATTCATTTGAATATGTTACTGAATTCATAGTAACTTTTTTTTTTTAATTTATTTATTATTATTAAACTTCAAGTTGTAGGGTACATGTGCACAACGTGCAGGTTTGCTACATATGTATACTTGTGCCATGTTGGTGTGCTGCACCCATCAACTCGTCATTTACATCAGGTATAACTCCCAATGCAATCCCTCCCCCCTCCCCCCTCCCCATGATAGGCCCTGGTGTGTGATGTTCCCCTTCCCGAGTCCAAGTGATCTCATTGTTCAGTTCCCACCTACGAGTGAGAACATGCGGTGTTTGGTTTTCTGTTCTTGTGATAGTTTGCTAAGAATGATGGTTTCCAGCTGCATCCATGTCCCTACAAAGGACACAAACTCATCCTTTTTTATGGCTGCATAGTATTCCATGGTGTATATGTGCCACATTTTCTTAATCCAATCTGTCACTGATGGACATTTGGGTTGATTCCAAGTCTTTGCTATTGTGAATAGTGCTGCAATAAACATACGTGTGCATGTGTCCTTATAGCAGCATAATTTATAATCCTTTGGGTATATACCCAGTAATGGGATGGCTGGGTCATATGGTACATCTAGTTCTAGATCCTTGAGGAATCGCCATACTGTTTTCCATAATGGTTGAACTAGTTTACAATCCCACCAACAGTGTAAAAGTGTTCCTATTTCTCCACATCCTCTCCAGCACCTGTTGTTTCCTGACTTTTGAATGATCGCCATTCTAACTGGTGTGAGATGGTATCTCATTGTGGTTTTGATTTGCATTTCTCTGATGGCCAGTGATGATGAGCATTTTTTCATGTGTCTGTTGGCTGTATGAATGTCTTCTTTTGAGAAATGTCTGTTCATATCCTTTGCCCACTTTTGGATGGGGTTGTTTGTTTTTTTCTTGTAAATTTGTTTGAGTTCTTTGTAGGTTCTGGATATTAGCCCTTTGTCAGATGAGTAGATTGCAAAAATTTTCTCCCATTCTGTAGGTTGCCTGCTCACTCTGATGGTAGTTTCTTTTGCTGTGCAGAAGCTCTTTAGTTTGATGAGATCCCATTTGTCAATTTTGGCTTTTGCTGCCGTTGCTTTTGGTGTTTTAGACATGAAGTCTTTGCCCATGCCTATGTCCTGAATGGTACTACCTAGGTTTTCCTCTAGGATTTTTATGGTATTAGGTCTAACATTTAAGTCTCTAATCCATCTTGAATTAATTTTCGTATAAGGAGTAAGGAAAGGATCCAGTTTCAGCTTTCTACTTATGGCTAGCCAGTTTTCCCAGCACCATTTATTAAATAGGGAATCCTTTCCCCATTTCTTGTTTCTCTCAGGTTTGTCAAAGATCAGATGGCTGTAGATGTGTGGTATTATTTCTGAGGACTCTGTTCTGTTCCATTGGTCTATATCTCTGTTTTGGTACCAGTACCATGCTGTTTTGGTTACTGTAGCCTTGTAGTATAGTTTGAAGTCAGGTAGCGTGATGCCTCCAGCTTTGTTCTTTTGACTTAGGATTGTCTTGGAGATGCGGGCTCTTTTTTGGTTCCATATGAACTTTAAAGCAGTTTTTTCCAATTCTGTGAAGAAGCTCATTGGTAACTTGATGGGGATGGCATTGAATCTATAAATTACCTTGGGCAGTATGGCCATTTTCACGATATTGATTCTTCCTATCCATGAGCATGGTATGTTCTTCCATTTGTTTGTGTCCTCTTTGATTTCACCGAGCAGTGGTTTGTAGTTCTCCTTGAAGAGGTCCTTTACATCCCTTGTAAGTTGGATTCCTAGGTATTTTATTCTCTTTGAAGCAATTGTGAATGGAAGTTCATTCATGATTTGGCTCTCTGTTTGACTGTCACTGGTGTATAAGAATGCTTGCGATTTTTGCACATTAATTTTGTATCCTGAGACTTTGCTGAAGTTGCTGATCAGCTTAAGGAGATTTTGGGCTGAGACAATGGGGTTTTCTAAATATACAATCATGTCGTCTGCAAACAGGGACAATTTGACTTCTTCTTTTCCTAACTGAATCCCCTTGATTTCTTTCTCTTGCCTGATTGCCCTAGCCAGAACTTCCAACACTATGTTGAATAGGAGTGGTGAGAGAGGGCATCCCTGTCTTGTGCCAGTTTTCAAAGGGAATTTTTCCAGTTTTTTCCCATTCAGTATGATATTGGCTGTGGGTTTGTCATAAATAGCTCTTATTATTTTGAGGTACGTTCCATCAATACCGAATTTATTGAGCGTTTTTAGCATGAATTCATAGTAACTTTGACATCAATGACTATTAATGTGCACTAACATCATGTCATAATTGAGGAAATTTTTTAATACAAATAAAGGGTTGTATTTACATCAAAAAGGGTAGAAGCCAAGGACCTACACAAATACCCATCTAAATCTGTTGAAGGATGACTTGGACTGATTCATTCCCATCTGCATATATTTGTCCTTCTCATACCCTGGTTTCTTTGGAACAGTTAGGATTACAAACATGCTCACCTTTATCTCCAAAAATGCACTTGTGCTTGTAAGATCTCCCATCCTAAGTTTTTATTAAGTAAATATAGTTCTCTACACCTTTAAAAGTATATACAAGTGGCAGGAAATACACAAGTTCTAGCCTTAACTAGAACAAGATAAGTCTAGATCAATTGGAGGGGACACATTTATTGGCCAAGCATTCAGCATCATTTGCAAACCTAGAAAGGATCAGCCCTCTGTACATGACAATCTTACCTGCCCTCTGTACATGACAATCTTACCTACTGCAATGAGGTTGTAGGTAGCCAATTCCAACCCTACTCAAATCTCCCACTCTCTCCCACTTCCAGGTATTGTGGTCTCGCACTTTACTGAGGGCCCTGGTAGCTCTCTTGAGCTTCTGGGTTCAGGTCAGAAATGCAGACGTACTGTGATGGGACTGGGTATGCAGGGGAAGTCAAGAGCAAGTTGAGAGGTATTGTATCATCTGTGCCCTCACCGTCCCCTCTCCATCTGCTACCATAGCATCGTCCCTGGGGCAGGCTCAAGGGAAGAGTGAGAGTCTGGGGGCAGGGGAGACATTACCTTGTGGAATCCTGTAGGTGATTTCTCCAGGCTTCCTGAGCTGGCGCAATATATAGTCACTATGGATGTTGACTCCCATTCCCAAAATAAATAAGAAGACACCTTGACAAAGAAGAGAGAAAGGAGAAATGTTTTAAAAAAATGTGTCCAGATTTTGGTGCTTTATTCACAAGCTAAGCTAAAATGAAAGGAGGGACATTTAATTCCTAAAAATGAAGGGAAGGGCATTTAATTTCTAAATCTAAGAATGGTCCTAAGATACGGCAGAAAGTGGGGAGGGCAATGAGTCCTGGTCCTGAATGGGGAGCACTGGGTGTGCTGTTTCCTAGACTCAGGCTGAAAGTGCACAGTGGCACCACCGATGGAGACAGGTCGGAAAAGAGAGGACAGCAGGAGGCAGCACCATTGTCCAGTATTTAAATACATAAACAAATAAATGAACGGATCATAATAGTAAGCCTTTAGCTCATTCACAAAGAGTCAAATCGAGGTTGCATATCTCAACAGCCAATTCCAGCCCCTTCTCTTTTCCATCTCCCACTACAGAGGCTGAATTGAGAAAGGTGGTCACATGAGCCAGTTCCACCAATAAAATGTAAAGTGAAGTCTTGGTGGGGGGACTTCCTTGGAAATCGTTTGCTTTTCTGATAAAAGATGCAGGCAAGACCGATGCCCCTACTTCCTCCTTCTTCCTGTCTTGATTGCCAGATGTAATGCCTTGAGCTACAGGCAACATCTTGCAACCATGAAGTGACTAACAAGAGGACCACAGGTAAACATGCTAAGAATAGGGGAGACAGAAAGTGCCTGAGTTATTAATGGTGTCGGTAAGCAACCACAGGAATGCAGAAGCCACCTACTTCGACATTTGTTGTTATGTAAGAACTATGAATTCTGAATTATTCCAGTCACTATTATTTGGTTTTCTGAGCGCATTCCTGACTGAAACACCCACTCTCATAAAAATAACGTGAGCTAGTTTGGAGGTGTGGCCACTAACAAACTGACTTCCACCACTAGCAGTTCACACCCACACACCCACACATACACATTCTGACATTAAAAGTAGCATACTACACATACTGTTCACATCTTTATTTGTTTTACTCAGCCGCATATCCCGGAGGTGTCTCCACGTACACTATCCACTGGTACAGAAAGGGCCCTGTTCTGAGGTGAGGAGAGCCAGGATCGGGGATGCTAGTTCCTGCATCCCAAAGGGTATTACTACAGCCCAGAAACACTCACCATCCCACACAAAGGCCCAACCCAACCTCTCAGCAAAGCACATTAGTGCTTTTCAAAATACGTCAGGCAAAAAGCAAGAATAGTTTAGTTAAAACAATCAGGTCTGTTCTCACCTTATTTGATACAGTACAAAACAAGGATTTTCCACCTTGTCTAGTCAAACGATCATTGGTCTGGAAGAAAGGGTATCTGGGGAGGCAGGGAAAGTCCCTTTGAGGAGGTGCAAATTGGTGGTGAACTAAATAAAGTGAGGAATCAACCCCCATGAATACATGGGGGCAAAGCCTTCTAGGCCAAGCTTGTCCAGCCCGCAGCCCAGGACAGTTTTGGATGTGGCCCAACACAAATTCGTACACTTTCTTAAAACATTATGAAATTTCTTTTTAGCTCATCAGCTATCATTGGTGTTAGTGTATTACATGTGTAGCCCGAGGCAATTCTTCTTATGGAAGAATGTATCCCAGGGAAGCCAAAAGACTGGACACCCCTGCACTAGGCAGAGGGAACAGCCCTACACAAAAACACTGCGGCCGGACAAGCTTAACAGCTTGTGGCAAAGCAGGAAGGCCACTGGCACTGGAGCACAGAAAAGGAGGTGCAGCGAGCCAGGAAAAGAGGTTGGGAAATTGGAAACACCAAGAACATTTAGAATTTAAAGGCAGTGGGAAAGAATTTGTATTTTGAGAGTAAAGGAAATCCACTGGAGAGTTTTGCAATGGGAAATGGCATGATATGTGTTTAAACAATCTCTCTGGCTACCATATAGAGAAAAGACCAGGGTAGGGGTGAGGGAGAGGAAGATGGGATCATTAGCAGGTTATTGCAGTAGGGAGAGGCCATGGCGATGTAGACTGTGGGAAGAGTTGTTAACGGGGAGTAGGTGAGAAGTGGCTAGATTCACTTACCCAAGCAAAACCGTATGTCTGTGTACCACCCATCAGGGTATTCAGCACAGTAAATCAGATAGTAGCTTTGAAGGAATCCATTTCCAGCGCAGAAGGCAATGCCTCTGAAAATGAGTACAGCTGGATAAGGCCTCCCTCGATTGAGCAGTGAGTACACAAATGTCCTGGGACACATGGGGAGGAAAGGTTAGGATTCACTGTTAAAAAAGAACATGGTCTCATCCCCACCTCTTTCTTAAGCTCACACCAGAAGGTACAAAGACCAGACTCTGCCATTTCGCCTTAACCCAATACAAATTATCTTCTCCAGGAGGATGTGTATCACAGGCCAAAATAATTCCATACCTGAAAAGTACAACCACTAAGAAATAATCAACAACATAGAATACATAAATAATTTGCATAATAAATAATGAATAACATGTACCATGTTGGTACATATACCATCTTGTACATGTACCATGTACATAATTCCACAAAGTGGAATTACCATGACAGAATAACAATTTTAAATAAGTACAATAAATATCCTTAAAGAAATGTTTCCTTCAAAGCAGAAAAAAATACTCACTTGAAAAAGAACTAAATAAAAGTAATTTGTCAAAAATTATAAAGCCTATTAGTGATAGAGTAAGAGCAAGATCTAGGTCTTCTGATAATCCCAGTTTTCTTTTTAATTAATTCCTTTCTAGTTACTCCAGAATTGGCATTTTCAAAAAGAGGTACTGTCACTGTATGCGAATGAGTGACAGACTCAAAAAAGAGAATCCATAGTTAAGTAAGTTTGGGACCTATAACATCAGACAAGACCTAATATTTACTCATTGTGGGATTTCTTCAAGCCACGGCATGCTAAGGACATGATGACTCTCTGAGAAGGAACCCCTAGTTTGGCACACTCATCACAGAGCTGGAGCTCCACTCCAGAAAACACTTTCCTAAGCAGGGCAGATAATCCTATGTAGACAATTGGGTCCTGAAGCTTTGAAAACTGATATTTGATTCTGTAAATTTTATATTCATTTTTCTTTCTCTGTCTCTTCCACACAAACACACACACATATGCACGCACACACACATGCACAAATGCACACGCACACGCTCATGCTAGACAACCACACACATCTCCAGAGCATTCATCTATCTTTTGCAGACAAGGAAGACCAGACAAGATCTGCAGATTTCACAGATAATCACAGTTGCATTTTGGATAGAAACACCTCTCCTTCAAAGTCTGGGAGGTTTGTCTTAGATCTCCTTCTCAGAAACAGGAAGTCTAAGAAATGCCCTGGGCTTCATGTCAGGGACGTGGGTCACCATTTTTTTGTACCTAGATCATATGTGAGCGTTGCCTCCTAAAATTGTTGTGAGGATGAAATTATCTAATTTGATGCTTCCTATGAAGAAGCATATTTTAAACTATGGAGTAACTGGCAAAAGTGTGCAGACAGGTGTTGCACTATGTATGAGTCAATTTATTTATTTTATTTATTTTTTTTTTTGAGATAGAGTCTCATTCTGTTGCTCAGGCTGGAGTGCAGTGGGGTGATCTCGGCTCACTGCAACCTCCACCTCCAGGGTTCAAGCAATTCTCCTGCCTCAACCTCCCAAGCAGCTGGGACTACAGGTGCCCGCCACCACACCCAGCTAATTTTTGTATTTTTAGTAGAGATGGAGTCTCACCATATTGGCCAGGCTGGTGTGGAACTCTTGACCTTGTGATGCACCTGCTTTGGCCTCCCAAAACACTGGGATTACAAGCATGAGCCGCCGTGCCCAGCTGAGCCAAATTTTATAAACATAAAACATCAAGGTTGTATTGAAGACCTGCACTTTCCCCCTTGGCAACAGCAATTTCACATCTTTCCTCTTGGCTTGAACATCGACAATTCTGTTGGAACAGGGAGGCTGCTCAGGTGTTCCCAGGATGCTGAAACTCCTCACCTCTACCATCTGCTCTCATGGCCAGTTAATGGACTATGAGGATCTTTAAGTGTTTGTATTAAAAAGTTGAAGGGGAAAGAAAGGTTAGCTTCCTGTGCTGTCTCCCTAGAAACTAAATGCTATCTGCTGTCTCCCTCTCCCCTTCACACCTGGACTCAGGTCTACTATGTCATCTGCAGAATGCCTCCCACCCCACCCAATCACAACAGTGCCTGCAATTCATGTCTTTCAGTAAATAATTACCTTCTCTGTTTCTCACCTCCTTCAAAACACAAATACACACAACAAGGCAAAGGAAAATGAGTCTATAATACCAGAGTGTGCATAAGTGAATTAGATTAATGAGCTTTTCTTCCTTCCCCAGAGGGAAAAAGAACAGAGTGAAGATGTAGTGGGAGAGCAAGTGGTCCGTGGTTAAAAAGGTCAGGCTTGAAGGACTTTACTATTTCATAACTCTGTGATCTTGTACAAACTCCTTCATCTGTAAACTAAGGTTAATTATTAACTTCATTGGATTATAAGGTTGGACTCATTGGACTACTATTTTATGAGAATCCTTGGATTCCTATAAAAATTAAATAAGATGATGCAGGAAAAAGTAACTGATACAGGATTGTTGCTATTTGTTTCTCCTTGCATTCACACTCCATGAGAGCTTTGGGAGCCTGAAGGTGACTTCTTAGAAGAAAAGGATCCTGAAAGGCTACAGAAAGGTATTTTTAAAAAAAAATTGTATTTTTGTAATACTTGTAGTAGAAGTATGTATTAATCAGGGCAGGCTCACTACTGTAACAAAAAAACTACGAAGTATCAAAAGATCAACATAATAAAAGCTCATTTCTTGCTCATGCCACAGTAAGATCCTATTCAGGTTTCTGCTCCACAGCCATTCAGGACCCAGGCCCTTCCAAGGAATCTACCACATCTATCCAGCAGGCAAAGGAAGAGAGAGGACAAGGAGGATTATGTAGAAGGTTTTCTTAATGACCATGCTTCAGGCTGGAAGTGGCATAAATTCCACCCTCATTCTTTTGGCCCCACCCGACTGCAAGGGAGGCTGGGAAATGTAGCTGATTGGGTTTCCCAGCAGCAAAAAGAAGGAGGTTTGGTGAACACAGGGTACAGACAGAAGGCTTTGGAGAGCTAGAAGTCCTGGAGAACAAATAAAGTTCATCTAATCTGAATAACTTTGCTATTGGAAAGCTGGAAGTAGTTCAAAGCTTGTTGCACTGTAGAAAAAGACAAAGACAATGACGAGAAGCGAGAGCGAGTCTATTAGCCCAAGAGACTGGCAGTTGGTGCTGTAGAGTTGTAGATGAGTTTCCCCTTCAGATCCCATGCTCCACCTATGGGATGAGACTCAGTTTCCCTGGTTTGGGACCACATCACTTTAATTACCTCCTACACCTCTAATGTACATTTTCATTCTTTTATGGTTTGTTCTTATAGAGAGACTGATAAGTACTCTGTAAATATAAAGTTTTCTATCATCGCTAAGTAAATATTCATTTGGGGGGATTCATTGGAAAGGGTTAACTGAAATTGCAAATCCAAATTAAACCAAAGAAAAAAGCTTTAAAATTACACATCTTGCATAGACCAACTCATATTTAACTAAGTCTTCTTCAAATATAAATGCTATTGCTAAGATTATCAAGCCAATTGAAGACTTTTCACTATATGAAATTTTAGACTCATTGTCAATCAAAATAAATTCAAACTCTATATATAAATACAAAGTTTCCATGTATATATTTAATTATTCTGTAGAGTAATTACTCCTTTCTTGACCCTGTAACCTTGTTCATCTACTACTCCATTTTCCTGCTTTCCTTTATAGCAACTCCAGAGAGCTGCCTATGCTTGCCATCTCTGTCTTCTCCTCCACTTCTTTCCTCCTTCCCCCTCCTTCCATGGAAACAAATCATGGTGAGTCCACCAGAGACGATCACATTCCCAAACCCAAGAATCAATTTACAACTCTCTTCTTATTTGACAAATTAATCACTCCCTCTTTCTGGAAACACTTTCTTTACTCAGCTTCCAGCACACCACACTCTCTTGGTTCTTCTGCTTCACTGATCTTTTCTCATTTTCCTTTGCTTGTTTCTCCTCATCCTCCTGACCGCTAAATATGAGAGTGCCCCCAGAACTCAGGACTCTTTTTCTTCTTTATTTACAGTCTCTTTCTATGTGATCACATCTAGACATATCATTAAATATCATTCCTATAATCTGAATGCGTCCCTCAAAATTTGTGTGCTGGAAATTTAATCCCCAATGCAACAGTGCTGAAAGGTGGGGCCTTTTAGGAGGTGTTTAGGTCACAAGGGCTCTGCCAACATGAATGGATTAATGCTGCTATAAACAGGACTTGAGGAAGTGGATTTGCTCATTCTTGCCCTTTCACCTTCTGCCTTCCTCCATGTAAGAATACACCAAGAACGCCCCCATCAGATGCTGGCACCTTGGTCTTGTACATCCCAGCCTCTAGAACTGTGTGAAATAGATTTCTGCTCTTTGTAAATTACCCAGTCTCAGGTATTCTGCTAAAGCAGCACAAAACGGACAAAAACAATCATTTATAGAACAGCAAGTCCCAAATTGATATCTCCAGACAGGATATCTGCAGTCCTTAAACTCAGACTCATATGGGCAACCTCCTACTATACCTCTAGTTTAATGAATATTTCAATTTTAACACAGTCAAACCCAAACCTCTGATTCCCCATTCTTCTCCAAACTCGCACTTCCCTCAGTCTTCCCCATCTCAGTAAATGCCAAGTGTATTCTTCCAATTGCTTAAGCCAAAGACCTTAGACCATCTTTGATCTCTCTCTCTCTCTCTCATACCCCACATAAAATCTGTTAGCAATTTCTGTCTTTATCTGCAAAATATTTTCAGAATCTGGCCACATCTCACCAACTCCACTATTCCATCTGAGTTTCATCTCTCATTAAACCTCTCCTGGGTATTTGTAAAAGCCTCCTCATTTGACCACCGCACTTACTCCACGGCAATCTATTCTCCATACAGCAGACCAAGTAAAGCTGTAAACTGGATCATATTACTTCCCTCTGAAAACCTCCTTCATGACTAAACAAAAGCCCAAATTCTTGACTGCCTTCAAGACCCTAGACAGTCTGATTCCCCAACTACATCTCTGCTCTCTTCTACCACTTTCATCTTCGTCCATCTCACTGCAGCCACTCTGCTCAAATGTTAGCTTCCCTGACCACCTTATGTAAGATAAATAACCTCCAATGGCTCCAGCACTCACTAGCCTCATAAATCTGCTTTACTTTTTCCAGTAGCACGTTTTACTAACATATTCTACTTTCTGTGTTTATTGTCCACTTCTTTCCACAAGGATGTATGCACCATAAAGAGAGAACACCTCAGGCTGATCCTTGGCACAGAGACAGACTAAAGCAATTTTAATAAACAAACAAAACAATAACAAAAAACAAACAACCCTGAGGAAAAAGAAGAATCTGCATTCCAGAGTTATCACATTATTAAATTCAAATGCCCAAGTATCAACAAAAACAACAACAAAAAATCACAAGGCATTTGAAAAAAGAGGAAAATATGGCCCATTCAAAGGAAAAAACAGTCAACAGAAACTGCCCCTGAAAAAGACCTAACAGCAGATCTACTCAAAAAAGACTTTAAAATAACTGTCTTGAAGACATTTTAAGAACTGAAAAAGGGAGGGTGGAGCAAGACGGCCAAACAGAAGCCTTCAACAATGATCCCCACTGCAGGAAGACCAATTTAACAACTATCTACACACACAAAAAGCACTTTCGTAAAAACAGAAAATCAGGTAAGCAATCACAGTGCTTGGTTTTAACTTCGTATTGCTGAAAGAGGCAATGAAGAGGGTAAGAAACATAGTGTTGAATTGCCAGTGATGCCCCTCCCCTATCCTTCTGGCAGCAGCCACATAGCACAGAGAAAGAATCTGTAAACCTGGGGAAGGGAAAGTGCAGTGATTGTGGGGCTCTGCATTGAACTCAGTGCTGGCCTGTCACAGTGGAAAGTAAAACTGGGCTAAATTCACCCAATGCCAACACGCACAGGGAGCATACAGATCAGCCCTAGCCAGAGGAGAAGCACCATCCCAGCAGTTGGAACTTGAATTTTCACAAGACTTGCCACCATGGGCTAAAGTGCTCTGGGATCCTAAACAAACTTGAAAGGCAGTCTAGGCCACAAGGACTGCAATTCCTAGGCAAGTCCTAGTGCTGTGCTGGGCTTAGAGTCAGTGGACATGGGACACCAAACAGGGTGGCTAAGGAAGTGTTTATGCCATTCCTCCTGCAACACCAGGCAGTACAGCTCACAACAACAAAATTTACTCCCATCATCTGCTTAAGGAGAGTAGAGTGAAGAGTAAAGAGGGCTTTATCTTGCACCTTGGAAGTGATCATTATGTCTGTATCAAAATACTTCATGTATCTCATGAATATATACACCTACTACATACCCACAAAATTAAAATTTAAAAGCCTAGGCAACATAGTGAGACCTCATCTCTATTAAATTTATTTATTTATATAATTATCCAGGCATAGATGGCATGCACCTGTAGTCCTAGCTGCTCAACAGGCTGAGGCAGAAGGATCACCTGAGCCAAAGAGGTTGAGGCTGCAGTGAGTTAATTGAACCATGTACTATAGCCTGGATGACAGGGCAAGACCCTGTCTAAAAAAATAAATAAATAAATAAAACAAAACCAAATGTGGATAAAGTCAAGAAAATAATATATAAAACAAAATGACAATACAAATAAAGATTTTGGAAACCTAAAAAGAACATCTGGAGCTAAAAATTAAAATAACGGAAATGAAAAATTTACTAGAGGGCTTTGAGGGAAGATATGAGTAGGCAAAAGAAAGAATCAGAGAACTCAAAGATAAGGCAATGGAAATTACCAAGTCTGAGTAACAAAAAGAAGAAAACATTGAAGAAAAGTGAGCAAAGCCCAAGAGACCTGTGAGACATCATCAAGGGGCCCAACATACACATTGTGAGAGTCCCAGAAGAAGCAGAGAGAAAGAAAGGAGTAGAGAGAATACTGGAAGAAATAATGGTGGAAAAACTCTCAAATTTGAAAAAAGACATGAATATAAACCTCCAAGAAGCTCAATTAACTCGAAGTAAGCTGAATTCATAGAGACCCACATGGATATACATTACAATCAAACTTTCCAAATACAAAGGCAAAGAGAAAATCTTGAAAGCAGCAAGAGATAGAAATGATTTGTCACATACAAAGCATCTGCAATAAGATTATCTACAAATTTCTCATCAGAAACTTTACAGATCAGAAGGCAGTGGGCTGATATTTTCAAAGTGCTAATATAAAAAAAGAAACTGTCAAGCAAGAATACCATATCTGGCAAAACTTGAAAGTGAGGAGAAACTTAAGACATTTCCAGATAAACGAAAGCTGAGAGAGTTTGCTACCCTACATCTGCCATGCAAAAACTGCTAAATGGAATCCTGCAGGTTAAAATGAAAGCATAATACAGAGTAACTAGAATCTATATAAAGAAATAAAAATATCAATGAAGGTAAATATAGGGACATTGTAAAAGGTGGTATTATTATAACAGTGTTTCTTGACTTTGTGTTCTCTACATGATTTAAGAAACTAATACTTTTTAAAAGCCTAAAAGTTAATATCACTGAAACTATGGTTTCTAACTCATTATTTTTTTCCATATAAGAGTTTAATGCAATTCAATTTACTTCTGTTTTGTGACACATGATATATAAAGTTGCAATTTTGTGACATTAACAATCAAAAGAGATGGGAAGGGAGCTGTTAAAGTAGCAGAGTTTTATGTTATTGAAATTAAACTGGTTTAAAAGTTAGAATGTTATAAATTTAGGATGTTCAATGTAATTCCAAAGGTAATTGCAAAGAAAATAGCTATAGAATATATACAAAAGGGAACAGGGATGGGGAGTTATAAGGTGTATAGAAAACAAATATAAAAGTTATAGAAGTAAGTTCCTCCTTTTCAGTAATAACATAAATGAAAATGTGTTAAACTCTTCAACCAATATAGATGAGCAGAATGGATTTTTCAAATGGTCCAAATATATACTGTCTACAAGAGACTCACTTTGGATCCAAAGACACAAATAACTTGAAAGTGAAAAAATGGAAGATGACATTTCATGCAAATGGAAATGAAAAAAGAGCAGATGTGGCTGTACTAACAGACAAAATAGACTTTAAATTTAAAAAAAAAATGATTACAGGAAGAAAAAAGTACATTAATATTAAAAGGTTCAGTATAGCAAGTAGAAGACTTACAAGCATTCATGCACCTAATGACAGACCATCAAAATAAAGACAGCAAAAACTTCAGAATTGAAGGAAAAAGAGACATTTCTGCAATAATAGTTAAAGAATTCAATACCACACTGTCAAAAATGAACAGAATAACTACACAGAGTATAAGTAATGACATAGAGGATTTAACACAGTAAACCAACTAGATCTAACAGAAATATACAAAACAACTCTGACCACAACAGGATAAAGTTAGAAATTAATATCAAAAGTAAAACTGAAAAATCTATAAATATGTGAAAATTTTAAAACACTTTCTTTGAAAAAAATCAATAGATCAAAGGAGAAAGCAAAGGGAAATTATAAAATACTTAGATATGAATGAAAATGAAAACACAACATGCCAAAACTTATAGGATGCAGCAAAAGTAGTGTTAAGCATGAAATCTGAAACTACAAATGATTATATTAAAAACAAGGAAGATCCCATATCAACCACTTAACTTTACATAAGGAACTAGAAAAGAACAAGCTAAACCCAAAGCTAGCAGAAAGAAGGAAATAATTAAGATTAGAACAAATATCAAAGAAATAAATAGAAAAACAAGAGAAAACCCAATAGACTCAAATGCTCCTTCATTAAAAAAATTTTTTTTAATGACAATTCTACACCTAGATGAACTAAGAAAAATAGAGACAAGACTCAAATTACTAAAATCAGAAATAAAAGTGGGACATTACTACTTATTCTATAGGAATAAAAAGAATTCTAAGAGAACACTATGAACAACCGTACCCCCCAAAATTGGATAACCTACATGAAATGTTCAAATTCCTAGAAATACTAAGCCTACCAAGACTAAATCATGAAGAAATAGAAGATTTGAATAGACCTATAACTAGCAAGGAGATTTTATCAGTAATCAAAAATCAAAATCTCACAATGAAAAAAAAAAAAAAAAAAAGCCCTTGATCTGACAGTTTCACTGGTGAATTCTACCAATAATAGAAATACTTCTACCATTTAAAGAACTAACCCCAATTGTTTTCAAACTTTTCCAAAAAAAGAAAAAATGAAGAGGAGAGAACACTTCCTGACTTATTCTATGAGGTCAGCATTATCCCAACATCAAATTTAGACACAGATACTACCAGAAAAAAAAAATTATAGAGCAGTATTTTTTGTGAATATCAAAGCAATTTTTTAAACAAAATCCTAGCAAACCAAATTCAGCAGCATATAAACAGAATTATAGACCATGATCAAGTGAGACTTAATTCTGGAATGCAAGGATAAGTCAACATACAAAAATCAATCAATGCAATCCATAACATTGTCAGACTTAAGGAGGGTAAAACACAAGGTCAAATAATTGATGCAGAAAAAGCATTTGAAAAATTCACTCTTTCATGATAAAAGCACCCACCAAACTGAGAATGGAAGGAAACTTCCGCAACATAATAAAAGCTGTATATTAAAAACCCAAAGCAAACATACTCAAAGATGAAAGCTCTTCTTTTAAGATCAAGAACAAGGCAAGGGTGCCAGCTTTTGCCACTTCTATTCAACATAGTACTAGAAGTTTTAGCCAGAGCAATGAGACAAGGAAAAGAAATCAAAGAGATACAAATCAGAAAGGAGGAACTAAAATTATCTCTGCTTACAGATGATATGGTCATGTGTCTAGAACACCCTAAAGAGTCCACATACAGTTTTTTAAAAACTATTAAATTAATAGATGAAGTAAACAAAGTAGCAGGATAGAGTTGACACAGAAAAATCAGTTGCATTTCTATACACTTACAATAAACAATGTGAAAAGGATATTAAGAAAGTCTCATTCACAATAATATCAAAAGGAATAAAACACTTAGGAATTAACTAAAGACATGAAAGACTTGTACAGTAAAAAATTATAAAATACTGCTGAAAAAAGTTAAAGAAGAATATGAAAATGGAAAACATTCCATGTTCATGGACTGGAAGACAATATTTTTCAAATGTCCATACTACCAACACAATCTATTGACTCAATGCAATCCCTACCAAAATTCCAATGACGTTTCCTTTTTTGCAGAAATAAAAGTCCACTCTAAAATACATATGGAATCTCAGGAGACATCAAAAAGTCAAAACAATTTTGAAAAAGAATAAAAAATATTGAGGATTCACATTTCCTGATTTCAAATCTTACTACAAGCCATAGTAATGAAAGCAATATAGTACTGGCATATAGACAATGAAAGTCTATAAAGACAAAGACATGCAATCAACCTGGATACCCATTAATGATGGACTGGACAAAGAAAATGTGTTACATATACATCTTGGAATAATATGCAGTCATAAAAAATTAAATTATGTCCTTTGCAGCAACATGGATGCAGCTAGACGCCTTTATCCTAAGCAAATTAATATAGGAACAGAAAACCAAATACTGCACATTCTCACTTATAAGTAGGAGCTAAACGTTGAATACACCTGAACCTAAAGACACAAATAACAAACACTGGGGACTATGTGGGAAGGGTGAGAGGGGGCTGAGGGCTGAAAAACTACCAGTTGGCTACTATGCTCACTAACTGGGTGATGGGATCATTTGTACACCAAACCTCATAGTACAAAAGTATCATAATACTGTATCCGTCAGTGATTTCTTGGATATGTTACCAAAAGTGCAGGCAACAAAAGAAAAAAAACCAGAAAAATTGGACTTCGTGGAGAATCTTTAAAATTGTGCATCAAAGACGCTATTAATAGAGGAAAAAGGCAACCCACAAAATATTTGCAAAGCATATATCTGATAAGAGATTGACATCCAGAACATATAAAGCTCTCCTAAAACTCAACAACAACAACAAAAACCAGATTCAAAATTGGGCAATGGACTTGAATAAATGTTTCTCCAAAGAAGCTATGCAAATGGCCCATAAGAACCTGAAAAGATGCTCAACATCACTAATCATTAGGGAAATTAAAATCAAAACTACAATAAGATACCATCTCAAACCAAACCAATTAAGATGGCTACTATTAAGTAAACAAAAAATAACAAGTCTTGGCAAAGATGTGGAGAAACTGCAACAATTGTGCCCCGATAGTAGAAACGTAAAATGGTGCAGCCACTGTGGAAAACAATATGGTGGTTCCTCAAAAATAAAAATAGAATTAGTACATGATACAGCAAATCTACTTCTGAATATGCATCCAAAAGAACTGAAAACAGGGTCTTGAAGCAATATTTGTGCACACATTTATAGACACATTATTCACAATATCTAAAATGTGGAAGTAACCAAGTGTCCATTGACAGATGAATGAATGGATAAGCAAAATGTGGTATATACTTACAATGGCTTTATAAAGGAAGAAAATTCTGTCACGTACTATAACATGGATGAACCCTGACAGCAATGTGCAAGTGAAATAAGCCAGTCACAAGAAGACAAATTCCACATGGTTCACTTATATAGGTAGTTAAAAGTAGTCAAAATCATAGAAACAGAAAGTGGTATGGTGGCTTCCAGGGGCTGGAAGTAGAGGGAATTATTATTATTATTATTATTATTTGAAATGGAATCTCACTCTGCCACCAAGGTTGGAGGGCAGTGGCACAATCTCGGCGCACTGCAACCCCTGCCTCCCAGGTTCAAGCGATTCTCCTGCCTCAGCCTCCCAAATAGCTGGGACTACAGGTGCCCACCACCACGCCAGGATACTTTTTTGTATTTTTAGTAGAGACGGGGTTTCGCCGTATTAGCCAGGTTGGTCTCGATCTCCTGACCTCGTGATCCACCCACCTCAGCCTTCCAAAGTGCTGGGATTACAGGCGTGAATTATTTTCTTAATAGTTACAGAGTTTCAGTTTTATAAGATGAAGAGTCATGAGCTGAATAGAGAAGTGATGGTTGCACATTAAGAATGTATTTAATGTCACTCAAAATGGTTCAAATGTTGTTTTATTATGTGTATTTTACCACAGTAAAAAATAATAAATGTTAAAAGTAAAAATGAAGTACGGTTACTATATTAATTTCAGATAAAGTAGACTCTGAGCAAATAAAATTACCAGAATTAGAGAGGTACATTATGTAATGATAAAATGGTAACTTCACCATGAAGATATAGAAGTTTTAAATATGTGTGCATCAAGCAACAAAGTTGTAAATTACATGAAGCAAAACCAAAAGGAAAAATAAATTGATCCACTATTAAAACTGAAGACTTCAACACTCATTTCTAAACAATAGATAGGAAAACTAGAAAACTAGAAAAACTAGAAAATCAGCAAGGATATAAAAGAACTCAACAACACTATCAACCAACAAGATATAATCAACATTTCGATTACACAGCATCCAACAACAGCAGAATACACATTCTTTTCAAGGGGCCATGGGATATATACCACAGTAGACCACATCTTATATCATAAGGCAACCCTAGACAAATTTTTAAAAAGTAAAATTATATAGAATATGTTACCTGACCATAATAGAATCAAAACAGAGATCAGACATAAAAATAACAAGAAATTCTCCAAAATTTAGAAACTAAACAGCATAATTTTAAATAATTCATGGATCAAAGACAAAGTCTCAAGGTAAATTAAAAACTACATTCATCTTTGTTTTTTGTAACCACTTTATAAAATAAACTAGGTAGTTTATTTCATAATTTTCATATTTTATTGTTATACTTTAAGTTCTAGGGTACATGTGTACAACGTGCAGGTTTGTTACATATGTATACATGTGCCATGTTGGTGTGCTGCACCCATTAACTCGTCATTTACATTAGGTATATCTCCTAACGCTATCCCTCCCCCGTCCCCACACCCCATGACAGGACCCAGCGTGTGATATTCCCCACCCTGTGTCCAAGTGTTCTCATTGCCCAATTCCCACCTACGAGTGAGAACATGCGGTGTTTGGTTTTCTGTCCTTGCGATAGTTTACTCAGAATGATGGTTTCCAGCTGCATCCATGTCCTTACAAAGGACATGAACTTATCCTTTTTTTATGGCTGCATAGTATTCCATGGTGTATATGTGCCACATTTTCTTAATCCAGTCTATCACTGATGGACATTTGACTTGGTTCCAAGTCTTTGCTATTGTGAATAGTGTCACAATAAATATACGTGTGCATGTGTCTTTATAGCAGCATGATTTATAATCCTTTGGGTATATGCCCAGTACTAGGATGGCTGGGTCAAATGGTGTTTCTAGTTCTAGATCCTTAAGGAATCGCCACACTGTCTTCCACAATGCTTGAACTAGTTTACAGTCCCACCAACAGTGTAAAAACGTTCCTATTTCTCCACATCCTCTCCAGCACCTGTTGTTTCCTGACTTTTTAATGATTACCATTCTAACTGGTGTGAGACGGTATCTCACGGTGGTTTTGATTTGCATTTCTCTGATGGCCAGTGATGATGAGCATTTTTTCATGTGTCTGTTGGCTGCATAAATGTGTTCTTTTGAGAAGTGTCTGTTCATATCCTTTGCCCACTTTTTGATGGGGTTGTTTGATTTATTTTCTTGTAAATTTAAGTTCTTTGTAGATTCTGGATATTAGCCCTTTGTCAGGTGGGTAGATTGTAGAAATTTTCTCCCATTCTGTAGATTGCCTGTTCACTCTGATGGTAGTTTCTTTTGCTGTGCAGAAGCTCTTTAGTTTAATTAGATCCCATTTGTCAATTTTGGCTTTTGTTGCCATTGCTTTTGGTGTTTTAGACATGAAGTCCTTGCCCATGCCTATGTCCTGAATGGTATTCCCTAGGTTTTCTTCTGGAGTTTTTATGGTTTAAGTCTAACATTTAAGTTTTCATTCCATTTGAATTAATTTTTGTAAAAGGTGTAAGGAAGGGATCCAGTTTCAGCTTTCTGCATATTGCTAGTCAGTTTTCCCAGCATCATCTATTAAATAGGGAATCTTTTCCCCATTTCTAATTTTTGTCAGGTTTGTCAAAGATCAGATGGTTGTAGATGTGTGGTATTATTTCTGAGGGCTCTATTCTGTTCCATTGGTCTATATCTCTGTTTTGGTACCAGTACCATGCTGTTTTGGTTACTGTAGCCGTGTAGTACGGTTTGAAGTCACGTAACGTGATGCCTCCAGCTTTGTTCTTTTGGCTTAGGATTGTCTTGGGAATGCAGGCTCTTTTTTGGTTCCATGTGAACTTTAAAGTAGTTTTTTCCAATTCTGTGAAGAAAGTCATTGGTAGCTTGATGGGGAGGGCATTGAATCTATAAATTACCTTGGGCAGTATGGCCATTTCACCATATTGATTCTTCCTATCCATGAGCATGGAATGTTCTTCCATTTGTTTGTGTCCTCTTTTATTTTGTTGAGCAGTGGTTTGTAGTCCTCCTTGAAGAGGTCTATTCACATCCCTTGTAAGTTGGATTCCTAGGTATTTTATTCTCTTTGTAGTCATCATGAATGGGAGTTCACTCATGATTTGGCTCTCTGTTTGTCTGTTATTGGTGTATAAGAATGCTTGTGATTTTTGCACATTGATTTTGTATCCTGAGATTTTGCTGAAGTTGCTTATCAGCTTAAGGAGATTTTGCACTAAGATGATGGGGTTTTCTAAATATACAATCATGTCATTGGCAAACAGGGACAATTTGACTTCCTCTTTTCCTAATTGAATACCCTTTATTTCTTTCTCTTGCCCGATTGCCCTGGCCAGAACTTCCAACACTATGTTGAATAGGAGTGGTGAGAGAGGGCATCCCTGTCTTGTGCCAGTTTTCAAAAGGAATGCTTCCAGTTTTTGCCCATTCAGTGTGATATTGGCTGTGGGTTTGTCATAAATAGCTCTTATTATTCTGAGATATGTCCCATCAATACCTAGTTTATTGAGAGTTTTTAGCGTGAAGGGCTGTTGAATTTTGTCAAAGGCCTTTTCTGCATCCATTGAGATAATCATATGGTTTTTGTGTTTGCTTCTGTTTATGTGATGGATTATGTTTATTGATTTGCATATGTTGAACCAGCCTTGCATCCCAGGGATGAAGCTGACTTGATAGTGGTAGATAAGCTTTTTGATGTGCTGCTGGATCTGGTTTGCCAGCACGTTATTGACTATTTCTGCGTTGATGTTCATCAGGGATATTGGTCTAAAATTCTCTTTTTTTGTTGTGTCTCTGCCAGGCTTTGGTATCAGGATGATGTTGGCCTCATAAAATGAATGAGGGAGGATTCCCTCTTTTTCTATTGATTGGAATAGTTTCAGAAGGAATGGTACCAGCTCCTCTTTGTGCCTCTGGTGGAATTTGGCTGTGAATGCATCTGGTCCTGGACTTTTTTTGGTTGGTAGGCTATTAATTACTGCCTCAATTTCAGAACCTGTTATTCATCTATTCAGGGATTCAACTTCTTCCTGGTTTAGTCTTGGGAGGGTGTATGTGGCTGGGAATTTATCCATTTCTTCTAGATTTTCTAGTTTATTTGTGTAGAGGTGTTTATAGTATTCTCTGATGTTAGTCTGTATTCCTGTGGGATCAGTGGTGATATCCCCTTTATCATTTTTTATTGTGTCTATTTGATTCTTCTCTCTTTTCTTCTTATATATTTAGGATAGTTAGCTCTTCTTGTTAAATTGATCCCTTTACCATTATGTAATGGCCTTCTTTGTCTCTTTTGATCTTTTTTGGTTTAAAGTCTGTTTTATCAGAGACTAGGATTGCAACCCCTGCTTTTCTTTGTTTTCCATTTGCTTAGTAGATCTTCCTCCCTCCCTTTATTTTGAGCCTATGTGTGCCTCTGCATGTGAGATGGGTCTCCTGAATACAGCACACTGATGGGTCTTGACTCTTCATCCAATTTGCCAGTCTGTGTCTTTTAATGGGAGCATTTAGCCCATTTACATTTAAGGTTAATATTGTTATGTGTGAATGTGATACTGTCATTATGATGTTAGCTGGTTATTTTGCTCATTAATTGATGCAGTTTCTTCCTAGCATTGATGGTCTTTACAATTTGGCATGTTTTTGCAGTGGCTCATACTGGTTGTTCCTTTCCATGTTTAGTGCTTCCTTCAGGAGCTCTTGTAAGGCAGGCCTGGTGGTGACAAAATCTCTCAGCATTTGCTTGTCTGTAAAGGATTTTATTTCTCCTTCACTTATGAAACTTAGTTTGGCTGGATATGAAATTCTGGGTTGGAAATTCTTTTCTTTAAGAATGTTGAATATTGGCCCCCACTCTCTTCTGGCTTGTAGAGTTTCTGCCGAGAGATACGCTGTTAGTCTGATGGGCTTCCCTTTGTGGGTAACCTGACCTTTCTGTCTGGCTGCCCTTAACATGTTCTCCTTCATTTCAACTTTGGTGAATCTGACAATTATGTGTCTTGGAGTTGCTCTTCTCGAGGAGTATCTTTGTGGCGTTCTCTGTAGTTCCTGAATTTGAACGTTGGCCTGCCTTGATAGGTTGGGGAAGTTCTCCTGGATAATATCCTGAAGAGTGTTTTCCAACTTGGTTCCATTCTCCCCGTCACTTTCAGGTACACCAATAAGACATAAGTCTTTTCACATAATCCCATATTTCTTGGAGGCTTTGTTCATTTCTTTTTACTCTTTTTTCTCTAAACTTCTCTTCTTGCTTCATTTCATTCATTTGATCTTCAATCACTGATACCCTTTCTTCCACTTGATCAAATCGGCTATTGAAGCTTGTGCATGTGTCACAAAGTTCTTGTACTGTGATTTTCAGCTTCATCAGGTCATTTAAGGTCCTCTCTACACGGTTTATTCTAGTTAGCCATTCATCTAACCTTTTCTCAAGGTTTTTAGCTTCTTTGCAATGGGTTCAAACATCCTCCATTAGCTCGGAGAAGTTTGTTATTAGCAGTCATCTGAAGGATTCTCACAACTCATCAAAGTCATTCTCTGTCCAGCTTTGTTCCATTGCTGGTAAGGAGCTGCATTCCTTTGGAGGAGAAGAGGCACTCTGATTTTTAGAATTTTCAGTTTTTCTGCTCTAGTTTATCCCCATCTTTGAGGTTTTATCTACCTTTGGTCTTTGATGATGGTGACATACAGATGGGGTTTTGGTATGGATGTCCTTTCTGTTTGTTAGTTTTCCTTCTAACAGTCAGGACCCTCAGCTGCAGGTCTGTTGGAGTTTGCTAGAGGTTCACTCCAGACCCTGTTTGCCTGGGTATCACCAGCGGAGTCTGCAGAACAGCAAATATTGCAGAACAGCAGATGTTGCTGCCTGATCCTTCCTCTGGAAGCTTCGTCTCAGAGGGGCACCCGGCTGTATGAGGTGCCAGTCAGCCCCTACTTGGAGGTGTCTCCCAGTTAGGCTACTCTGGGGTCAGGGACCCACTTGAGGAGGCAGTCTGTCCATTCTCGGATCTCAAACTCTGTGCTGGGAGAACCACTACTCCCTTCAAAGTTGTCAGACAGGGACGTTTAAGTCTGCAGAAGTTTTTGCTACCTTTTGTTCAGCTATGCCCTGCCCCCAGAGGTGGAGTCTACAGAGGCAGGCAGGCCTCCTTGAGCTGTGGTGGGCTCCACCTAGTTCGAGCTTCCCAGCTGCTTTGTTTACCTACTCAAGCGTCAGCAATAGTGGATGCCCCTTCCCCAGCCTCGCTGCCACCTTGCAGTTCAATCTCAGACTGCTGTGCTAGCAGTGAGTGAGGGTCCGTGGGTGTGGGACCCTCTGAGCCAGGTGCAGGATATAATCTCCTGGTGTGTCATTTAATAAGGCCATTGGAAAAGTGCAGTATTAGGGTGGGAGTGTCCTGATTTTCCAGATACCGTCTGTCACGGCTTCCCTTTGCTAGGAAAGGGAATTCCCCGACCCCTTGCACTTCCCAGGTGAGGTGATGCCCCGCCCTGCTCCGTGGGCTGCACCCACTGTCTGACAAGCCCTAGTGAGATGAACCCGGTACCTCAGTTGGAAATGTAGAAATCACCCATCTTCTGTGTCGCTCATGCTGGGAGCTGCAGACTGGAGCTGTTCCTATTCAGCCATCTTGGAACCTCTCTCTCAATTTGCATTTTTTACCTGGCTCTCTGGAAACATGTTGCTTTAAACATTCCTTCTATTACTCGAATGGTAGAAATTTCCAACATGTTTCAGGACCATGAAAAAAATGCAGGGACAGATGGTTCTTTGGTACCAATTAGACTGTGTTCAGGTAGGCTTATTCTGTTTATGTGCCCTGGTGATGAATGGTCCTGATAAGATGGCCTCTATCCTGCTCGTGTGTGTGTGTGTGTGTGTGTGTGTGTGTGTGTGTGTGTGTATGTTTCTGCCAGGCCAGTGAAGAATTTAAAGCTCATAGAGATAAGGTAATGTGCACAAGGCCACACAGCCACAAAGGGGCAGCAGAGATGGAATTTAAATGTGGGTCTTCTGCTTCAAAATAACTCATTTATTTCCAGGTGGAAAGGGAAATTGTGACCAACATACACAATTAGAAAAAAAAAAAAAAAAGGTCCCACATGCCCTTCAAGAAAACTAAGGTTTGGATTTCAGACATTTTAGTCCAAGGACCTAATTGCATCTACAGTGGTCATCTGTTGTATTTGCCACCCAATATTCATTATCCTTTCTGATGGTACCTACACTGGTTCTTCAGAACAGACCTACCTCCTTTCCCAATCCTAGCCCATGTATTAAGAGGGGTCATCTTCTCCAAGGTCCTCAGCCAAACAGAATGGGAGGGGGTGCTATCACATTGGTTGTCTCAGGCATGAGCATTCAACCCAACAAATCTCGATAAGGTTTTGCTTACATTTATTTCTAGGACTGTTTATTTTCATGTGCCTTGAACCTGAGAGAATGTAGGTCTTAGATACTACTAAGCTGTCTTGTCAGTACCTAAGGACGGTCTTTCTGAAACTACAGCCAGTAAAAGTAGAGCCAAGAGCTGGAGAAAGAAACTAGGTCCTGATATTATTTTTGGAACCACTGCATCAATCTGGACCTGAAGCTAGAATTTTCCAGTTATGAGAGTTAATAAATTAGAGTTTCATTTAAGCCTACTCAGATTGATTTTTCTATCACTTGGGACATAAAAATGTCCTGATAATGTAGCATCGCCCTGTTCTCTTTTAAAATAAGCATCAGAATTTTCCGAATGTAAACCCAAAATTAGCATGGTCATGCAGCCTGTAGTCCTAGCTACTTGGGAGGCTAAGGCAGGAAGATCTATTGAGCCCAGGAGTTCAAGGCCAGCCTGGGCAATATAGTGAGACCCTATCTCTAAAACAAAAACAAAAACAGCCATCACTGGTGAGATTTTGGGTACACATTTAAGCACAAAATAGAGTTTCTCAAAAATTGTTCTCTTTGGAGCAAAACTACCAAGAGGCCTTTCCTTGTTGGAGCTCTCCATATGCCAGAGGCCATTGGGCCAACCAATCCTCTGAGCACTTGCTCCACTTCTGTGGGTCCTTGCTGAGAAGTAACCACAAACACTTACAATAAATAGTCACTTGTTTGTATATTTGGATAGTACCTGTTGTGTAAGTAATGGTTTTGGACATATTAGAGAATGGGATGTGAAGGCCAAATGTGAAGTCCACTAAACACAGAATGAGTCAGTGATGCATCCCATCCAAGCTTACTTTTTATTATGCCATCTTGTATAGTGGGTTGAATGGTAAGCCCCAAAAAGATATCTCTGTGTCCTAATTCCAGGAACTTATGAATAGTACCTTATGATAGCAAAAAAAAAAAAAAAAAAAAAAAAAAAAAAGTGAATATTATCTTCTATGGCAAAAGATGTGATCACATTAAGAATCCTTAGAAAAGGAGCTCATCCTGTATAATCCATGTGGGCCCTAGATGCAATCACATGGATTCTTATACAAGAAAGACCAGGAGAAGAAAGACACACAGAGGAGGAAGTAATATGAAGATAGAGCAAACAGAGATGTGACCACAAGCCAAGGAATGCCAATAGTCACCAGAAGCTGAAAGAGAAAAGGAGCAGATTTTCCTTCAGAGCTTCCAGAGGAAGTGTGACCCTGCTGACACTTTGATTTCAGACTTCTGGCCTTCAGAATAGTAAGAGTAAGATTTATTTTGTTTTAAGCAGTCACAGGAAGTTAATATAACTTGTTGGAGTAATATTAGACCATTGAGATCAATTTCAGTTCAGACATCCAGTAAGGGAAATGTCAGCAAAGGACCACAGACAACTAATATTTATATATTGCTTACTATGCTCCAGGCAATGTTCTAAGTACTTTGCCCATATTAACTCATTTAATCTTTATAACAACCCTAGGAGATAGGTATTAGTATTCCTATTCTACAGAGAAGGAACCTGAGGCACAACGAGATTAAGTTAGCCCAAGGTCAGATAGTTACGAGATATCAGACTTGGGATCCAGGTGGCACTGATTCCAGAGCTTCTGCTCTCTAGCATTATCCTCTATTGCAGTCAATGTCCACATCAGAGGATTACACCCCTGGTTGCACAAGCAAGTCACCTAAGTGGCTTTAGAAATATTAAAGGGGAGGAATCACCCTGAAGACAAATTAATCACCACCTTGGACACATGACTTTGAGCAGAAGTCATTTTTAAGAGTTTCCCCAGATGATTTTAATGTGCAGCCAGATTAAAAGCCAATGACATAATGACTGCCAGTGGCATATTTGATTAATTTGTTTAAATGTGCATTGCTTAGATGTTTTGGCTTTTCCAAAGTCTATGTCTACACAGAGAAATTGGACTGCAAAACCTAGTAAAAGGTTTAACTCAGTAAAACTGTAATTTTTTTTTTTCTTATAATGGTCTGGTTGATCAATTTTTTTCAAGGGTTATCCCATAGGAAAAACTCATTGCAAGGGCTACCTAGTAATCAACAAGTTGTTTTAATTTTGGTATTGAGGGAGTAGGAATGGAAAATGATAAAATGGAGATGGAGTAGGAATGGATGAGAAATGGAAATTCATCCACATCCCCAGAACCCATTCTGGCCAATTTCTGGTCAACTCTGGTCTGTGTATCTGTGACCTAGAAATCCAGAGTACAGCACCTTGGGGACGCTTGATTTTGGAATGCCCTAGAGCAAACTCGAAGGGTGTTATTGCTTCTAAAACAGGACCAACTTCCTTATATTCTCCTGAACAAAAAGGAACTCATCATAAAAGCAGCCTTCCAGAGCCTGCTCCAGGCCTGACACAGGTCAGTGCTACCTGACCTTCTGATACAGAATCTCAGGTTGAACGATCCTCTGATAGGGCTAGTGCTATCTCACTTTCAGATCAGCACTATGAAGCACTTTAGAAACTAGGCATTTACAGATTCAATGCCATCCCCATCAAGCTACCAATGAGTTTCTTCACAGAATTGGAAAAAACTGCTTTAAAGTTCATATGGAACCAAAAAAGACCCCGCATTGCCAAGACAATCCTAAGTCAAAAGAACAAAGCTGGAGGCACCACGCTACCTGACTTCAAACTATACTACACGGCTACAGTAACCAAAACAGCATGGTACTGGTACCAAAACAGAGATATAGACCAGTGGAACAGAACAGAGCCCTCAGAAATAATACCATACATCTACAGCCATCTGATCTTTGACAAACCTGAGAAAAACAAGAAATGGGGAAAGGATTCCCTATTTAATAAATGGTGCTGGGAAAATTGGCTAGCCATAAGTAGAAAGCTGAAACTGGATCCTTTCCTTACTCCTTATATGAAAATTAATTCAAGATGGATTAGAGACTTAAATGTTAGACCTAATACCATAAAAACCCTAGAAGAAAACCTAGGGAATACCATTCAGGACATAGGCATGGGCAAGGACTTCACGTACAACAAAAGCCAAAATTGACAAATGGGATCTAATTAAACTAAAGAGCGTCTGCACAGCAAAAGAAACTACCATCAGAGTGAACAGGCAACCTACAGAATGGGAGAAAATTTTTGCAATCTACTCATCTGACAAAGGGCTAATATCCAGAACCTACAAAGAACTCAAACAAATTTACAAGAAAAAAACAAACAACCCCATCAAAAAGTGGGCAAAAGATATGAACAGACATTTCTCAAAAGAAGACATGCATACAGCCAACAGACACATGAAAAAATGCTCGTCATCACTGGCCATCAGAGAAATGCAAATCAAAACCACAATGAGATACCATCTCACACCAGTTAGAATGGCAATCATTAAAAAGTCAGGAAACAACAGGTGCTGGAGAGGATGTGGAGAAATAGGAACACTTTTACACTGTTGGTGGGACTGTAAACTAGTTCAACCATTATGGAAAATAGTATGGCGATTCCTCAAGGATCTAGAACTAGAAGTACCATATGACCCAGCCATCCCATTAGTGGGTATATACCCAAAGGATTATAAATCATGCTGCTATAAAGGCACATGCACACGTATGTTCATTGCAGCACTATTCACAATAGCAAAGACTTGGAATCAACCCAAATGTCCATCAGTGACAGACTGGATTAAGAAAATGTGGCACATATACACCATGGAATACTATGCAGCCATTAAAAGGGATGAGTTTGTGTCCTTTGTAAGGACATGGATGCAGCTGGAGACCATCATTCTCAGCAAACTATCACAAGAACAGAAAACCGAACACCACATGTTCTCACTCATAGGTGGGAACTGAACAATGAGATCACCTGGACTTGGGAAGGGGAACATCACACACTGCGGCCTATTATGGTGAGGGGGTAAGGGGGAGGGATTGCATTGGGAGTTATACCTGATGTAAATGATGAGTTGATGGGTGCTGACGAGTTGATGGGTGCTGACGAGTTGATGGGTGCAGCACACCAACATGGCACAAGTATACATATGTAACAAACCTGCACGTTATGCACATGTACCGTAGAACTTAAAGTATAATAATAAAAAATAATAATAATAAAAAAACTAGGCTCTACAGAGTCTAAATCTGCCCATAATACCAATGGATTTTAAAGCTTTTTAGCCATGGACCACTTTCTTCAATGGAAATCTTACTTGGAAGGCCAGCAAACATAAAAATCAGGGGAGAGTTTATGTACTTGAAGAGAATCTGAACCCCTACTTGGCCAGACCTTTAGTGTAGGAAAACACAAAGAGTCTTTGCCAAGAGAGGGCCAAGTAAATATCAAGAACTACTCCAACATTATAAATAATTCTAATAATAGAAGACCTATTTGGTTATTCCTTGACCTGTCCTGCCCTGAAGTGTGCCTGGTGTTAATTTCCTAGGCTGCCGTAACATATTTGCCATAGACTAGATAGCTTAAAACAATAGAAATGTATTGTGTCACAGTTTTGAAGGCTGGAAGTATGAGATCAAGGGGCTGGCAGAGTCATGCTTCCTCTAAAGGCTCTAGGGAGGAGTCCTTCCTTGAGTGTTCCTAGCTTCTGGCAATGGTTTGCAGTCCTTGGCATTCCTTGGTTGTCATTGCATCACTCCGATGTTTGCCTCTGTCTTCAGATGGCCATCTTCCGGGTGTTTCCCTGTGTTTGTGTCTGTTTCTCTCGTCTTATGAGGACACCAGTCACATTGGATTTAGAACCTACCTAATCCAGTATGGCCTCATCTTAACTAGTCATGGATGATAATGACATTTCAGTCAATGGCAGACTACATATATGATTATGGTCTCATTAGACTATTGTGCCCCAATTGCCTGCAGTATTCAGTACAGTAACTGCCTGCAGTAATTGCCTGCAGTATTCAGTACAGTAACATGCTGTACAGGTTTATAGCCTAGGAACACTAGGATATATTATACAGTCTAGGTGTGTAGTAGACTATACCATCTAGGTTTGTGTGAGTACACTCTATAATGTTCGGACAATGATGAAATCACCTAACAAGACATTACTCAGAATGTATCCACAATGTTAAGCAATGTGTGTTATCGCAAAGAACCTATTTCCAAGTAAGGTCACAATCTAAGGTTCTAGAAAAAACATGAATTTAGGACAGACACGTTTCAACCCAATACACAGCTCCAGTCCTACCTCTGAACTTGTTTATATGGCTGGGCCCCACCACCATGGCCAGATCTCCCCCAGCAGCTACTCTGACACCAGATACCTGTGGCTTGGCTTTTTGGCTTCCATCAGCTTCTATTGCCTAAATGTTTGAGCCAGACTGGTCTCCGGGCTCCAAATGTTGCCACTCTGGCTTGACCTGCTGCCAGTCCAGAATGGAATGTTTTCTTGCATGTTTTCCTTTCCAGATTTCAATCAAGAAAAAATGAGTAAGCTGTCTGCAGAAAATCCTATGGTGTCTTTCCAGACAAAGAAAGACTTCCTTGGAAATCACTCTTTGACTCATTCAATACCCCTCTTTTTCTTAATGATGGCTAATATAAATTGTTTTTTAGAACATGTTTCTTACTAAGTGATACCATATTTTAACTGAGTCATGCTAGAACCTACTATTATTCTTTAAAAAACCTCTTTATTCTTTGAATATTTTAACATACCTTTGCATAAAACAAAAAATGTTAATTTGTATTTCAATTTTATTTTAGTTATTCCCAAATTGCTCCAAAAAAAAGAAAAAGAGGGGAGATTTAAGGCCATAAACATAGACGTATAAAGTGCTGCAAGATGGCCTAAAATTTAAAGAAAAAGGAGGCAAATGAAAATAAAGATATGAAAGTAAGGTTAATTCACTAATGAAGTTAGCACCTAGACTCTATGTCAAAAAGTCAGGTATGTTTGTCTATTGAATAGGACAAAAATTTAACTATGAACTTTCTAGTAACCAATACGTCAGTGCCCATAAGTAAAAGTAAACAAACCAGCACACACACACACACACACACACACACACACACACACACAAAGTCAAACAACACACCCCAACCACCAAACTCAGCTCTGGAGAGAAATCTCAAAGTTTCCTCCGGGAACTGTTAGGATTTAAGTAGAACAGAGTGGTTTGTGAAGGTACTTACACAACTTCATCATCACTTTTTTAAAAATTGTACGTGCCTACAATATCTATGCACACACCAATCCCCTCCTTTTTAAAATAAAGTCATTGACCACTGGGAATCAAGTAATTTAGGTAGGTGAGAGGACAGGTGCTCCAGGATATTCTATGACACGTGATTAATATATATGAACTCTTTCTGAAGACCTGGCCCTATATCCTCTAATGGGACATTCCATTCTTCTTTCCATCTTGTTGCTACTGATACCTAGAAATCTATCAAGCAAGCACTGCCTTTGATGTAAGCATCTAGATAGACTGTGGGGATGGGGAGAGAGCTCTGACCAATGAACCTGAAACCAAGATGCCTAAGGGTGTCTAGAGCTCCCATCTCCTGTCCATCTTCCCCTGATTTTCCTTCTATATCTCACAGTTCCCCTGAACTTCTCCAGCACTTTTGGTATCTCTATTTTACTATCCTGGGCAGTAGCACTGATTCTTAATAAGCCCATGTTATTTGAGAACAGGCACCTGATTTCAGGCTCCTGGTCTTTGGTGTAACTCGTTCAATGCTTTCCCCAATATATAGGCTCCTGGAAAACCTACATCAGCACTCTCTCTTCTTTTTCCATCTTTTTTGCTGCACTTTTCCCAGCTTTTCTTCTTTTTACTGTTGTATCTCCTTTCAACCTCTTTTCCCATTTCCTTTACTCCCCTTTCCCTGTTCTTTTTATGCATCTACTCTTTTTCTTCATACCCTTGCCCTCTCTCTGAGTAGCTTCTCTATAATCCTATGGCCCTACAGAGCTTGTCACACATTACTTCAAGACTTTGTTACTCAGTCTCTCCACAAGAATGGCCTGCAGGAAGACAAGCAAAATAAACTGGGTACCAAGTTTAGGGAGAAGATCAGAAGATACAGTATCCTAAGGGCTGCTGCAGAGAAAGGCAGCAACTCATCTAGTTTTCTGGATAGGTGCCCTCCCTAAAATATTACTCGAAGTCCCCAGAATGTTGTTTTATAAATTCTAGAATCAAACCTTCTATATACCTATCCCATCCCTAGAAAAGCAATAGAGAAATGCCTCCCTGGGGAAAGCAAAGTGATTCCCTCCACATCTAATCCCTTTTTCTAAAATGAAGGCTCAGCACCTTTCCAAGAGTTCAATAATAATGCAATGAGATTTGTAAAAGAGCACACCTGACTCCTCTCCAAGTGTGCCCTAACTGGGGAAACACATGGCCTCCAGTATTTACAGTGTGGATTAGCCCAGTATTCAGGCTCCAAGACTCTATTAGCACAGCAATATTAACCTAATTACTTTCTCTAGTAAGAGAAATATTAAGGCTCATAGACATATAATGATATTTTCCCCAAACACTAGTGACTTAAGACTTCTTCCCATCTTACTCTGCCATGCTGGAAGACAGGGCAGCCACATCCCATTGTCAACCCCATGCAAATAAATGTTATCTGGTTTGAATTATCTAATGGTCCTAATCTGGCAGATCCATTTAAATCATGCAAAATCTTTGAGATGATTAGCTTGTGAAGATCTAAAATACAGCAGAAAACTTTTAAGTTCCCTGTTTATGTTTTTAAGTATTTATGGCATGTCCTGGTAATATTGGGAAACCTTGGAACTGTCCACTCAGTATCTTTCTTCCTGCCTCTACATTAAAGTAGATGTTCAATCGAAACATCTAATGAATTACCAAGGTTTTAAAAAACTTTGAGGATTCCCCTGAATGATAGAAAGAATAATGATCATTGGAGTGAAACCTCCTATAAGAGACATGTTACTGACCACTGGCTCCACTTTTAAAAAACATTTAATACCCCAGAAGATCAAAATCAAAGAGAATCAGATCAACTTCTTGGCCTGAGTAACTGAATTAACTTATTTGAATAACTAGTTTATCTTTTTCTATAAACTGATCAACTTGGGGTGGATTTTGGCATCGTGAAGCAACATTTGCTCAGCCACTTATGCTAACTGATCATTACCAAATCAATAAAATACAAATGTTGACATGGGGTGGTTTTCAGCTTGAAGTACAAAGCTCAGCAAGTCTATGAAGGTAGGCTAAGGACATAACGGGCACTTTCACTGTTGGATTAATATATGCCATTTCTCTGAGCTATAATTTTGTCTCCTTTATTTCTCAAAGTTTGCAAAAAGAAAACTGTGGTTTTCTAATTTCAGTTGGTTAGTTTCTTGGTGCAGCCCAGGTTTACAGGTCTTTTTTTCCTTTTTAAAAAATTTTTATGTTTAATATTTGTGGGTACATAGTTAATATATATATTTATGTGGCACATGAGATATTTTGATACAGGGATGCAATGTGTAATTATCACATTAGGGTAAAATGGGGTATCTACCACCTCAAGTATTTATCCTTACTGTTACAAACAATCCAATTATACTATTTTAGTTATTTTTTAAATGTGTAATAAAGTATTATTGACTGTAGTCACCCTGTATCAAATACTAGAACTTATTCATTCAATCTAACCATATTAATGTACTCATTAACAATCCCAAATCTTCTGATGTTATTTGGAAGCAAACAGTTCTGTACAGTTTTGCAGCAATGAAGCCTAGATATTGCCATCAATTTGAGAACTTTTAAAGAGTTTACACCTACATTTAAATATTGTCCTGATACAAAGATGGGAACAATACACACCAGGGATTCCAAAAGGGGAAAGGAGGGAGAGGGACAAGGGTTGAAAAACTACCCATTGGGTACTATGTTCACGACTTGGGTGATGGGATCATTAGAAGCCCAAACCTCAGCATCACACAATATACCCATGCAACAAACCTGCACACGTACCCCCCGAATTAAAATTTTAAAACAAATCAATAAATGTCCAGGGACTCAGTAGCCCTGATCAAAGGCAACATTCAAAGACTGATCCACCTCAGCATATCTCCCTCCTACATCTACCTCCATTCCATTGTTCCTTTGGACCAAACAGAAAAAGAACAAAAGCACATTCTGAGGTTTCTGCAACAGAATTTGCCATGTGAAAGCTTCAAACCAATCATTCATAAGCATCTGTTGGTATCTCCCACTCTTTATCTCCTACTCTATAGTCCCACAGCCACCTTCCCAGCTGCAGCTACATGGAGCCACAGGACTCATGTAAAGGAAATCATCATTCTCCTATCCCACTTAGTCTTCTACAAACTTACAAACTTGTAAAATACTTCCCAAAGCATTACAAGTCAAGCCTGAAGATGGAAAGTTTGGGTAAAATAAACATGACATTGAGTACAAGTGAAGGTCACTAAAACCAATAAATCAACCACTATTGCAAATTTTCAAATTAGCAAAGATAAATACTAAAATCCATTGGAGACACGTGTGCTTCCAGTCAAGGAGGAATAATAGGAGTTGGATTTCTCCTCCAGGCTAGAAAATAAAAGACAAGTTATATGAAATAATTATTTACAAAACACAGGATATTAGGCAATGAAACACAGTGAGTGGCAAGAAAAAAAAAATGACTCACACCACTTCATAACTGACCCAGCTTCCTGGTTTGAGAAAACTTCCAGGCTGAGGTACAGGGAAGGGGATCCCAGGGAGAAGCTAAAAGACTTCCTGAGTTGAGGGAAAAAAACCCTGAGATTTCAAGAAATCAAGACATATAGAATTTTCAAGACAGAGTGCTGAAAAGGAGAGAGACACACGGAGACCTGCAGAGAATTTTCCTCAAGTATTAGCAGAGTGTTAATTAGTGCATTTGTGTGAGGAAAGAATTGCCCAAAAGAATTAAAGGGAACAGTATCCAGTTATCACACATGGCCCACAAATAGAGCCTGTACCCAAAAGCCAGATAGAAAAGGTCATATGACACATTGGGTAGAATACTCAAAAAGGCCTTACCCCAGAGGAGATGATTAGCCCTAGCACTAACACTTTTCTGGAACCACTGAACAAATCAGATCAAGACCTGAAAGGATCAAATTGTTTCCAAGTAACTTAACTGCATCCCAGAACAAAGCTCAAGAATATTTATAGAAATACAAAAATATCCAACACCCAACAAGGTACAATTTCTGACCCTCCAATCAAAGATTGCCAGGCATACAAAAAGGGGTGAAAACACTTCCTATAATAGGAAAAATAATCAATCAATCAAAACTGACACTGAAATGACACAGCTATTAGGTTAGCAATGATATTAAAACAGCTGTTATAATTGCATTCCATGTGTTCACAAAATTAAGTAGAGATGTGGAAGATAGAAAAAAAGTCCAAAATCCAAAAATTCTAGAGATGGAAACTACAGTATCTGAGATAAAAATACCAGAGATGGGATTAGCAACAGATAACACATTGTAGAATGAAAGATTATGAACTTGAAGAATAGCAATAGAAATTACCCAAAGGAAGTACACAGGAAAAAAAGAATACACAAAAATGAAAAGAGCATCGGTGAGTTGTAGGACAGTTTAATACACATGTAGGTCTCATACATATTTTCCTGAATTTAAAAAAAGGAGAAGTGGGGCAGCGGGTGGGGTGGGGGGAGTGAAGAATAGTGTATGAAAATCGTCCAATTTTGATGAAAGCCTTAAGCTCACAGATTCAAGTTTAAGGAACCCCAGAATAAGAAATATAAATACACCAAGGAATACAGTAACCAAACATCTCAAATCCAGTGATAAAATGAAAATGTTAAAAGTAGGCAAAGATAAGAAGACACATTAAATACAAAGGACAAGGATAAGGGCAAGAACTGGTTTCCTGTTGGAAACAATGCAAGCAAGATGACAGTGAAACATCTTTAATGAAAGAAAGCAGCTGTCAATCTGGATTGGTACATCTTAGAATGTTATATCTTCGAAAACAGAGAATAAATAAAAATACTTTCAGAAATACAAATTCTGATTTCAGGTAAAAGGAAAAAATGATACCACATAGAAATATAAATCAACCCTCAAAAATGAAGAGCATCAAATATGGCAGCCACATAAGTAAATATATGTTTTTTATTATTTTATTTAAAACTGTTTAAAAGATAATTGACTATTTAAACAAAAATAATAGTAATAAGTTGAGGCTTTTACAACACGTATATAAGTAAAACAACAATAACATAAGGGCAAGAGGGAAGAAATGGAAGCATATTATTTCAGATTTTTATACCATACTTGAAGTGGTATAATATCACCTTAAGGTAGACTGATAAATTTCAGATATATGCAATAAACCTTTAAGCAAATTAACAAAAGAAAGAGTTATAATGAATAAACTGACAGCAATATAAATTGAAATAACACTCAATCCAAAAGATGGAATATAAATAGGAAATAGGAATAAATAACAGAGACACAAATGGAAACAAATAGCAAGATGATAGATGTAATTCAAACTACATAAATAATCTCATTAAATATAAACATTCTAACATCCCAGTCAAAAATCAGAGATTGTCAGAACGGCAGGGGGCAGGGGAAGAAAAAGTCAACAGTATGCCGCCTTTGAGACACACACATTAAATCTAAAGACAGAAACAGATTAAAAGTACAATGTTGGAATAAACATAGATACATATACCATGTTAACCCTAGCAAAAAGAAATCTGTAGTGGCTAACTTAATATCAGACAAAAGTAGATTTCAAAGCAAAATACTACCAAGAATAAAGAAGATTGTTTCATCATGATAAAAGGATCAGTTCATCAAGAGGACATACCAGTTCTAAGTCTCTATGCATGTAGTAATAGACCTTCAAAATACATGAAGCAAAAACTGATAGAACTGTAAGAAAAAAAGGCAAGTCTACAACTTTGATCAGATATCTCAGTACTCTTCTCAATAATTGGTAGAATAGGTAGAGAGAAAATCATCAGGATATAGAAATTTGAAGCACACTAACAATCAAAATAACCTATGGACAATTTTAGAACACTCCTCCTCTTGGCAGTATACACGCTCTTTTCATATTTACACAGAACAATTATTATGATTGATAGACCCAATTCTGGGCCATAAAACAAGTTTTAAATTCAGTAAGTTTAAAAGGATGTATGTCATACAAAGTATCCTCTCTATCCACAGTGAAATTAAATTAGAAATGAATACATGTCTGGAGAATTCCTAAACATTTGGAAACTAAATAACACCCTTCTAAATAACCCTTAGATATGAGAATAAATCAAAAGAGAAATTAAAATATTAAATAAATGAAAATGGTAACAACATATTAGAATTTGTGAGGTGCTATAAAACAATATTGAGGATGAAATTCAAAGCAATAAGTGCCCATATTAGAAGAAAGAGAAAGTCTCCATTTACAACCTTGTCTTCCATCTTAAGAAAAATAGAAAAAGGAGAGCAAATTAAACTAAAAGCAAGCATAAGAAAAAACATAATAAAGATCAAAACAGAAAACAACTAAATGTAAAACAAAATAAATAGTGAAACTCAATGAAACAAAAATCTAGTTCTGAGATGATCAATACAATTTCTAAAGCTCTCATCAAAAAGATCTGGAAAAAAAGTGAGAAAACATAAATTACCATGATTAAGGATGAAAGAGATGAGATCCTCTCAGATTCAAAATATTAGAAGGATAATAGTTTGGACTTTGCCAGGTTACATGATTGCATGTTAAGGGATCTTCCACATTTTGATACAAAGGATAAATAGAAAGATGACAGTTTCATAAGTGGGTGGTGTAATAGCAGCTCAGTGGGGGAGATCTCACACACGAAGGGTGACTTTTAAAATCCCTCAGAACAGTAACTACTTAAGGGGTGTCGTATCTCTGCTGAGATTTAATTGTATGGTCGGTTTGTAAAATACATCTTAAAATTTTGTAATACAGTATTATTTCTTCTATTAGCTATAATAGGAGTTAAATAATTAACTGCTTTAATAATACTACAAGAAAAAAATACAAACCTAAAGTATCAGCTATTTCAAACCTAAAGTATCAGCTATTTATATCACTTTATATTCCAGTCATGGTCAGTTTTCATTTGTACATCTCAACATGGATTAATTTAGCGTGTACTCTTTACATGCTACTTTTTAACTAAATGGCTTCATATATTTATTTCCATACACAGATATAGTCCATGCAACTAATATTTTTGGAGTACATATGGTAATTGAATAATATGGATTACAATCAATCCCCAATTGTAGAGCATTTAGGTAACTTCCAGTGTTTCACAGTTGTGAATAGTAACACTACAACTTTGTGTAGACTGATTTCTTCCTTTTGGATTATTTCCCTTGAGTAGAATTCCTGGCCCTCCTTCTACTCACCCCTCAAAAAACTGAAACAGTTTATCAGCACTTGTTGAACATTTCCAGATGAACTTCACAGAAACTTTGAACAATTCTAAGTGACACAGGGCCATATATACATATAATTTTTTCACAGGCCTACCTAGTTTTCTTATTTTTATTGAAGTAAATTACTACATAGTCAACTGAACATATTTAAAAGGTACAATTTGGTGTGTGTGTGTGTGTGTATATATATATATACACACACACTTTGTGTACTTTGTGTCACCAGAGATTAGTTTGAATTTCATAGAATTTTATATAAACATAATCATAAAGCATGTATTCTTTCTAGTTTTTGGCTTCTACAAATAAAGCTACTACAAACATTTGTATACAAGTCTTTGTGTCAAGGGATCATTGGGGTGTCACTTCACCAGCTGGAAACCTCTGTGGCCAGCAGTGCCGTCTGCCTGAGTTTTGCTCATACCCACTGGGCTCAATCTGCCCACTTGGCCTGGCAGGCTGCACTTGGCTCTTGCTACCGGCCTGGATCCCACACTTGCCAAGGGTGAGCCAGGCACAGAACGATGAGGGGTGTGTGTATGAGTGAGTGCAGGGTGTAGCCACTGTGCACAGCCAGGCACACCGTTTGCTGTGGCAGGGCAAGCAGCTCCAGATGATAGCACAAGTGCCGGCTCCATGTGAGGCTGTGGTTGGACCAGATGTACCCCAAGTGGCTTCCACTGTTGGCACCCACATCTGGATGAGGGGAACATGGTAGTGCCTGGAAGCTTGGAGATGCCAGGAACCACAAGCCCCAAAGAGGGTGTCATAGCCCTGGCTCAGGGCATCCCTAGTTCTGGGCTCCCCAAAGGGCCCCAGCTCTTCTCTCCTTCTTTTTCCTGCAATGTGATAAGCAGGGGGACATGTTTCAGACATGTTTGTGTTACAGCTCTTTCAGTCCCCACATTCAGCAAGTCCTGATTTCTTGTCCCGTGTCCAGGAACAATGAGGTATCCAGACAACTGGAGGATGAGCAAGGCAGAGAGGAGCTTCAGTGAGTGACAGAGCAGCTCTTGGGAGACCCAAAGTGGGCAGCTCCTTCCCACAGCTGGTAGTCTTGATGTCTGCCCAAGGCTGGATGAGTCCGGAGTCTTTACAGCCTCAGAAGGAAGTGTGTACTGATTGGTCCATGGGCGACCATGACTCCATCCAGAATTGACAGCCCAGCACCCAGGCTTCAGGACATCCCTGGCTTGAAGGTATTGTTTCACCCGAGACCTGCCCCTTTCCACCCAGGAGCCTGTCTACCTCCTGCCACAGTCCACATGCCATCCATGGTGCCCAGTCTGTTAGTGCCAAGGGGTGCCTGCAGGCCTGCACCAAGCCACCCTCAGCCCCCACTTGCCCCTCCTCCCATCCTCATCAGCACCCAAAGTCTGGAGGGGGCCGAGGAGGCAGGGGGTTGGTGTGTCAATGCCGCCCTGAGCTTGCACAGGCCAGGCCGGGTTGCAACAGCACCTTGGCTCAGCCACAACTTTGCTCTGCCCAGAGCAGGTGCCTAGAGTGGGAAGAAGCCAAGGAGTGGGAGCAGGTACTTCCAAGCCTGCAGGGGCAGGGGTGCTTCCCAGGCCCCTGAGAGCACAGGGAAGCCCGGGTCCAGAGCCATGGCTGAGTGGCTGCAGCTGTGCCCAGGAGCACTGGGCTTCTGCCCCACCAACTTGATAGAGGATGGGGTTCATGCCTGTTCCTGGACCTGCCAGCCCCGCGGAGTGCGCGGCCCCAGCCGCGCCTCTTCCACTGCAGCCACTCCATTCAGGCTGCTGCTACCATCATTTGTATGAACACATGCTTTTATTTTTCTTGGAAAAATAACCAGAAGCACAATGGCTAGATTATATGATAGGCATATGTTTCACTTTTTAAGAAACTATCAAACCATTTTCCAAAGTGGTTTTCATATTAACTTCCCATCAAAGGTATGAGAGTTCCGGTTCTTCCACATCCTCAGAAACACTTGGTATGGTCAGTATTTTTTAATTTAGCCATTCTATCAGACACATAGTCATACCCCATTGTGGTTTAATTTGCATTTCCCTAATCACTAACAATAAGCATCTTTTCACGTTCTTATTTGCCAGTCATATGTTTTCTTTGGCAAGGTATCTATTCATATAATTCTCCCATTTTTAAAGTTAAGGTGCAAAGGCAATTCATTGGAGAAAAAGTAGTATTTTCAACAAATGGTACTAAAACAACTGGCTGTCCGCATGCAAAAAAAAAAAAAAAATTGATTCATACTTGGAACCCTACTTTAAAAATTAATTCAAAATGTGTCATAGACTTGAAATTCAAACCTAAAACTACACATCTTCTAGAAGGAAATATAAGAGAAAATCACTGTGACCTTAGATTAGGCAAAACTTTTTTAGATATGACATCAAAAGCCAAAGAAAAATGGAAAAATTAGACTTCATCAAAATTAAAAATGTCTGTTTTTCAAAACATAGTTAAGACAAATTATACCAGATGTGTAAAGAAGAGCTGGTACCATTCCTACTTAAACTACTCCAAAAAATTGAAGAAGAGGGACTCCTCCCCAACTCATTCTATGAGGCCAGCATCATCCTCATACCAAAATCTCACAGAGACACAACAGAAAAAGAAAACTTCAGGCCAATATCCCTGATGAACATCGAGGCAAAAATCCTCAATAAAACACTGGCAAACTGAATCTGGTAGGACATCAAAAAGCTAATCCACCACAATCAAGCAGGCTTTATCCCTGGGATACAAAGTTGAGTCAACATATGCAAATCAATAAATGTGATTTACATAAACAGAACTAAAAACAAAAACTACATGATTGTCTTAATAGATGCAGAAAAAGCTTTCAATACAACTAAACACTTCATCATGTTAAAAACTCTCTACAAACGAGGCATTGAAGAAACATACTCAAAATAATAAGAGCCATCAGTGACAAACCCACAGATAACATCATACTGAATAGGCAAAAGCTGGAAGCATTCCCCTTGAAAACTAGAACAAGATAAGGATACCCTCTCTCACCACTCCTTTTCAATGTAGTACTGGAAATCCTGGCCAGAGCAATCAGATAAGAGAAAGAAATAAAAGGCATCCAAACAGGAAGAGAAGAGGTTAAACTATCCCTGTTTGCAGATGATTTAATTCTATACCTGGAACACCCCATAGTCTCTTCCCAAAAGCTTCTTGGTCTGATAAACAAGTTCAATAAAGTTTCAGGACACAAAATCAATGTACAAAAATTACTAGCATTCCTATACACCAACAACATCCAAACTGACAGCCAAATCAAGAATGCAATCCCATTCATGATTGCAGCAAAGAGAATAAAATACCTAGGAATACAACTAACCAGGGTGGTGAAAGACCTCTACAATGAGAATGACAAAACACTGCTGAAAGAAATCAGAGATGACACAAACAGAAAAACATTCCATGCTCATGGATAGAAAGAATCAATATTGTTAAAATGGCTATACTGTCAAAGTAATTTACAGATTAAATACTATTCCTATGAAACTACTGATGGCATTCTTCACAGAACTAGAAAAAAACTACTTTAAAATTCATATGAAATCAAAAAAGAGCTGGGATAGCCAGGCAATCCTAAGAAAAATGAACAAAGCTGGAGGCATCACATTACCTGACTTCAAACTACACTACAAGGCTACAGTAATCAAAACAGCATGACACTGGTACAAAAACAGACATATAGGCCAATGGAACAGGATAGAGAGCCCAGAAACAATGCTGCACACCTACAACCATCTGATATTTAACAAAGTTGACAAAAATAAGTAACAGGGAAAGGACTCCCTATTCAAAATGGTGCTGGGATAACTGGCTAGTCATATGCAGAAAATTGGAACTGGACTTCTACCTTATACCATATACAAAAATCAATGCAAGATGAATTAAAGACTTAAGTGCAAAACCTAAAACTATAAACACCCTAGAAGAAAACCTAGAAAATGCCATTCTGGACATAGGACCTGGCAAAGACTTCATGACAAAGACAGCAAAAGCAATTGCAATGAAACCAAAAATTGACAAATAGGACCTAATTAAACTAAAGAGCTTCTGCATAGGAAAAAAACTATCAAGAGAGTAAACATGCAACTTACAGAATGGGAAAAAATATCTGCAAACTGTGCATTTGACAAAGGTCTAATATCCAACATGTATAAGGAACTTAAACTAATTTACAAGCAAAAACCAAACAATCCAATTAAAAGTAGGCAAAGGACACCAACAGATACTTTTTAAAAGAAGATATATGTGGCCAACAAGGATATGAAAAACTGCTCTGCATTACTAATCATCAGAGAAATGCAAATCAAAACCACCATAAAATATCATCTCACATCAATCAGAATAGCTACTATTAAAAAGTCAAAAATAATAAATGCTGGCAAGGTTGTGGAGAAAAGGGAATGCCTATACACTGCTAGGGGGAATTTCTCAAATAATTTAAAACAGACTTACCATTCAACTCAGCAATCCCATTATTGGGTATATCCCCAAAGGAATATATATTGTTCTACCATAAAGACACATGCATTTGTATGCTCATTGCAGCAGTATTCACAACAGCAAAGACATGAAATCAACCTAAATATCATCAATGGTGGACTGGATAAAGAAAATGTGGTACATATATACCATGGAATATTATGCAGCCATAAAAAATAATGAGATCATGTCCTTTGCAGGTCATTATCCTCAGCAAACTAACACAGAAACAGAAAACCAACTGCATATCCTCACTTATAAATGGGAGCTAAACACCAAGTACATATGGATACTAAGGTAACAACAGAACTGGGGTCTACTTGAGGGTGAAGAATGGAAGGAGGGTGATGATTGAAAAAATACCTATCGGGTAATATGCTTATTACTGGGGTGATAAAACAATCTGTACACCAAACTCCTGAGACATGTAGTTTACCTGTATAACAAAACTGCATATGTAAACTTGAACCTAAAAATAATTTTTTTAAACAAAAGACAGTTAAGAGAATAAAAAGACAAGTCACAAACTGAGAGAAAATATTTGCTAAGTTTATACCTGGCAAAATACCTCTATCCAGAATACATAAACAACTTTTAAAACTCAATAATAAGAAAACAAACAACCCAATACACTGGAACTTAGATTTGTTTATCACATAAGTAACTTTTTGCAAGTAAAGAGCATTGACTGAGAGCATGAGACACAGAGTTAAGTTTTAAAAGATAGAAGTAAGATCATGTACTGCTGATACAAGAGAGCAGGCAGAGAGTCAAAAGAGAACCAGAGTCTGTACATGACAAAAAGATCTTGGGATGTTTCATGGTTAGAAAGAAAAAATATCAAAAGCAAATTACCCTATTTTCTTCACAGTAACTTCTAGGATCAGCCTTAACACTATGGAGCAAATATTAAAAAACAAAATTGAAAGTGGCCCAGAGCCTAATATAAGACTTGGGTAGTAGGACTGGATCATATGGCACAGTTACAGAAGATGTTTGGAATCTAAAAGTAGAGAGATATTCCAAGACTGAGTCTACAGAGTATAAGGCAAATTTAAGTCACAGATCACCAAATGGGCCCCTTTTCCCAACAGACATCACGTCCCCACCCAGAAATCTGGGAACAGGCCATTCTTCAAGGACCAGGTCAAGTCTCCCATCCTCACTCCCACTCACTCCACCAATGCTCTGCACTGCAAGCACTTGTAAAATAGCACTAATAACAGGGATTGCCTCAAGGACAAAATGAGATAGCCAATGTAAAGAACATAATATAATGCCTGGAACACCCAGAGCTCAATAAATATTGGTTTCCTTTCTCTCCCTTCTATAACCAAATGGAAGACAAATTGCACTGTTGGCCCTAGTTCAGGGTTTTTTAAAATTTAGAGCTCCTATGTTGAGCTGAGTCTCGTTAAAGGCTCCTGGGTTGAGCACAGAAACTTTTTAAACAACTTGAGTGCAGACTTTGATGTCCCAGTTGCCATACATGGCAGGGAGTCAACAGCAGAATGGGAAGTACACCAAGTTGCAGAAATAAGTTGCCAGGCTGTGGCAAAATTCAATAAGTAGACAACTTCTGTATTCCATCTAGTAACAAAAAATATTTATGCTCCCCCTCCAGCTGCCTGAGGGCCCCTCACAGAGCATCACTGCAAGTCTTTCCACTGTCCCTCACCCATTCCTCCTCAGGCAAGGAAACGTGAATTACCTGATGGGTCAATCTGGGAGCAGGACCTGCCAAAGGATGTGTACAGCTCAGCCCTTCTGCTGTCTTTTCAGAACAGGCACCACTGTGAGAGGCCTGTGGTTGCCCAGCCATGATCATAGCTAAGTATTTCTAAGGTACTGTGTTAGAAGGCCCACATAATCCAAAAATCAAAGCCACATTCCCCCAAACCAGCTTTACCAGTAATAAAAGGTGATAATGTGTCTCTAGTTACCTAATTCCTGGATCTCTCAGTTAGTTCTGAACTTGAATGGAGAAGAAGGGTGCCATTTTGAGGCCCCCTCAACACCTACCCACCTATCTGCCGCGTGTCCCATGCACATTCAAACATAGACAGGCACTAGGGCCCTCTCAGATGAATGTTCAGTGGCCTGGCTGGGGCCTGTGCTAACCAGGCCTCTTTCCACTTCAGTTTACATTTTCCCACCTGCCTGATACTCTCAGACTGACATTGCTGCCACCCAAGTTTCACAACAGAAAGAGTGAGAAGCACACAATGAAGGTTCTTTCCTGCCTTCTTCCTAGAGGGCAAGCACTAGGCATTGTACTCCTATGACTCCCATGAGACCTAGCACAGTTCTGAGCTTATAGAACTCTGATAAAGATCAGGAGACCTGGCTTCAAGCTTCACTCTGCCCTTTCTTGCCGTGTAACTTGGCACTTGCCACTTGGCCAATCTGAATCCTTGAATTCCAATCGTAATTACTTATTTTGTTTGTTCTTTTTAAGTAACATTAGATTCTAAATGGGCAAAAAGTTGGTCCTTTCTTCAATGTGGTAAAAGTGAAATGGTCACGATCTCCAAAGCTGGTTTATATTTTTGGCAAATATAGCTATATATTTTTCAGATGTGCTTATGATGTCATTCCATTTAGAATGAAAATTCCAAGACTCCTACTATTTTCCCATAAAGGATCAAATAAAAAACTTGGAACCCAAGAATTCTCAGAGAACAATATTTACTACCAAGTCCCCACTTACATGTAGCAGAAATTTTCTAAAATATGCCCACTGCTTTGCTACAGAATTTAACCAAATTTTATTATAGAATTACCAGGGCACTGAATGTAAACCTATGCCATTCATAGTTTTCTTAAGAAGGGGTTGGTAAACTATGGCCCATAGGCCAAATATGGCCCACTGCTTGTTTTTGTAAATAAAGCTTTATTGGAATACAACCACATTCATCTGTTTACATAATGTCTGTAGCTGCTTTCCTGCTATAGCAGTAGGGGTGAGTTGTTGCAATAGAGATCATGACCTGACTTTTTACAGAAAAAGTTTGCTGACTCTCGTTCTAAAAAAATCCTTCAGTTAATCTTAATTGATTCAAATTATGCCTCAGGAACATCCTTAACAGATGATTAAGTGATCACAGGAATGTTGCTTATCTTGTTTGGGCTTTTTTTTCTTAATCTGTAAGAGGAGAGATTTGTCTCTTACTTCCAATATAGCCATTACTTCTCATTCTGATTCTCAGCAAATGAGTAGTTGCCTTAGTGAGGTCTGATTACTTCTGAATAGTTGAGACATCTGCACCTGTCATGAAATAAGAGAAGCATTGGCAGGGGCTCATGAGGAGACTCAAGTTCCAACTCCTTGATTTGCCCCTAACTGACCCAACCTTTTGTGCTTTGCTTCTGTAAAATGAAGAGGCTGGGCAGGTGAGAACTACGTTTCCTTAGAACAGATAATTGTGGTCCAGTGTGTGAAATGCCTCATGGAAAGCCACAGTGGCTACTATGAAAGCCCAAGGAACAGCATCACAAACTGGATTTAGAGAGAAGAAAAGACTCAGACAAGGCTTCTTGGAGGAAATGATGCCTGACCTGAATCTTGAAGGATGAGGAGAAATTCTGCTGGAGAACAACTGACTAATAAAGCAAATAGGCATCTTATTGGAGCCATCATTTTATTTGGCTAATTTAAAAAATGTGTCAGCATCTAAACCTCAGGGAATATCTCTCTGAATTCAAGCAGACTCTAATGTGTGCATTATACTCTGCTTCTAGATATATATCATGGAAGTTACACTGCCCTAAACCTTTTCACAATGTAGTCACTTTTTCTCTGGGGAAAAAAAAAAAAATGTTTATTTGTCTTGTTCATTCAGTTATCAAGGTTCCATCAAAGTCTTGAAAAAGGCATCAGCCACCACATGCAGAAGTTGTGTGACTGACCACTGTATGGAACACCAAGACTTCTTGGCAAAGTGAAGATCAATCAGAGAGTTTAGACAAGGGGTCATTCCACAGCTGTAATCACAGTCAACAAGAGGTAAGATAACTCTTGACTTCAAATGACTTTGGCAGTGGGATTAGGCAACAGTGCTTAGGCAGCAGTCATTTTCATGTGGCTAAAGAATCCAAACAGCCACAACAATAGATTCGGAAGGGAGGAAAGTTATCTGAATTGACCTAACTATGCAATCTCAGCAATTATGATTCCCAAGTAATTACTAGCTCTCCTACAATTCTATCTGTACTGTTGTTGTAAGTAGAGTTCATTCATGCATTCAACAAATTCTAGTGAGTACCAACTATGTACCAGCTCTTTGTATACAATGGGGATACAGCCATAAAAAAAGTGAGACAAAAATCCTTGACCCTGTGAAATCTACATTCTTGAGTGCGATCCTTATATTGAGAAAAGTACAATGAGTTTTAACTTCTATTTGATGGGACATATTGCTGCTTTGAACAGTCCCCAATGGACATTTTGCAAAAGAGTCTGAGCCAAACCCGAGCCATCCTTCCTCCTTTTCTCTCTGTCTTTTTCTCTGTCTTAGCAACACACAAGACAAGATAAAACCAAGACAGCCTGAAGTTTGTTCCTTAATGCACCCTCAGTATCAAGCCAAATGACACCTTAAGCCTCAAAACAGACATGTATGATTATATCAAGACCCTAAAGAATGCTCATAACCTTTGAACCACTTCTGGGAATCCTGACTAAGAAAATAGACCTAACTTTTGAAAAGAATTTAGATGCAAAAAATGTACATCACAGCTTCAATGAACCTAGCCTCACCCCAAGACAAATTAACTGTCCAACTAAAAATGAATATATAGGTAAATTATTATTTTTACAGTAGATGAAATAAGCAGATATTAAGAAATCTATGATAATGTGGGAAAATACTTACTATAAAATGTTAGGTAATTAAACAGAACAAAAAAACATATATTCAACATAACAAGCATGTGTGAAAATTTAAGGAAAAAGATTTGATAGAAATTCTCTAAAACATTAATATTTAATATACTTAGATGTAATTACGAGTATTTTCTACTTTTGGTATTTTTCCATTTTTCATTAGAAAAAAATGTTTTTATAATTTAAAAAAATTTTAAAGAATAATTTTAAGCATAAATATAGTTTTTAAAAAGCAAGAATGAGGTCACATTTATCCAACAAGTATAAAACAGTTTATTAACATACCTGAAGCGCCTGCGATCTGGATTCATACTGCCTGGGTTTGAACTCTGATTCCTCATTATCGTGTGACCTTGGGCAAGTAAGTTATTTAACCTTTTCTTGCTCCAGTTTCCCACCTGCAAAATGGGTGTGCCTACCTAAATGGGTTGGTATGAGGATGAGTAAATTATTTACTCAGAGTGTTTGGCACAGAGTGTAACACCCTGTAAGCACTCAAATAATAATAGATCAAACACTCCAGTGGCCTCAAAGAAAAAATTCAAACAAGAGGAAGGACAAACATAAGGTCCTGATGCCTCAGGGACAAGTCACAGAGTTGTACTTCCAGTGGGCAATTTTCCCTCAGGTAGAACAAATCTCCAAGTCCTTTACTAATACTTTAAAATTTCCTCTGAAGAAGGACAGTATGTAGATATTTGTTTTATGCATAATTATTCCTTTGGGGTTTTTTTTAAAATACACTGGTCATAATTTATTGTGCAAAGTGCCTTTTGATTTCAAAAACAAGCCTAAATGTTATGTTAATCGGATTGTCACAAAACACTAATCATTAAGATGAATGACCTCATAAAATATTGCTTATGTTGCCAACATACGGTACTTAATTTGAAGATAAAAATAATTGTTGATAAAAATCACATTTCTCTGTCAAATGTCTGTTCAAAAATCAGTGAAATAAAGAACTAATATCTTATCTCCTGTATCCAACATCCTTCTTTCTGTGCAAATTAAACCATCTAAATCTGAGTAAAATAAAATCTGTGTAAAATAAAGAATCTTGTTCACAACAGGCTTTGAGTAAATATTTGTTGAAAGGATACAGTTTAGTTCTTATTACTTGACAACATTTGCCTTTTTAAAAGAGTGAGAATTCGGTTAAGATTGCATAAATATTAAATCTTGACCAATAAAGAAGATTCAGAGGATAAGAGGGAATTAAGAAAGAGTTTGAAATTTGTCTCTGACACCTCTCGAAATGAGGCATCACTTTCTTTTTACGAGAGAGATTATGCCAGAGGCATTTTTATCCTAATTTCTAATCCAAACTTCCTAGATCTTTTGACCCTAGAAATCTTCTACTCAGAATAAGGCAGTGCTTCTTCGAGATTTTGATTTTGTTTGATAACCTTTCTCTGTTTATGGGCTCTGTTCTCTTCTTGCATGGCATATCCGACTACTCAAAATGGCTAAAAGGTCTTAAACTTCAGATTCACAGGCTCAGATTTGAATCTTAGCGGGCACCAGCTGTATTGTCTTTTTTCAGTCCCATAACCTTACTCAGCCTCAGTTTCTTTATAACGTGGACATAATAAATATCTCTCAGAAGGTTACAATAGAGTTAAGTGAGACCATAGATACTAAACGATTGGGCATGGTAGGCAATTTAACAATGTGTTCGTTCTTCCCTTTCCCTGTGAGACTTTACTGAGGCTGGACGGTCTTTCTCTGAACCCTGACATCCCTTGGTCTCTTTCCTGTCTTTCCTTCCCAGAGCAGAAGGCAAAGTTCTCCTGAACCCGGATTTTTTAAATCTAGAAGAACATTTGAGCTCTAAGTTACCCACTCACAATTAAAGTCCCAGGGAAATTAGAAAGCCAGATGAATTGGTGGTGTGCTTGGTCGCTTTTGGGAGGGGCCTAAGAAGCCGGGACCCTCGCTTAAGTCAGTGGGATCTCACGATATTCTCTTCCCCATCTGTGAAGTCTGGATTTGGGCTCTACCCACCTTCCTCCTTAGACCTGCAAAGACTAAATCGATGAGAACCTCTGAGCTGAGTTTCCCTCGGGAGATGCCAAACGCGTAAGACTCTCCCAAGATCCCAGAACTGACCTGTCCCCACCCTGCAAGGAAAAGGTGAAGGAAGAAAGAGAAGCGGGGCGGGGCGCCAGATGCCACAGGTAACCGCCTGCACGCAGTTGATTAAGGAACAGTCCCGTCCAATAGATCTGCCCAACCTGAGCTTTCCAGCTCGCCTCCCGCCCGCAGGACCTCTTTCTCTCGAGCAGCCAGAGGATTTGGAGAGGCTGAGAGCGGATGAGGTCCGGGGAGTGAAGGTGGCATCTGTCCCGCGGCCGCTTGTCAACTCTCTAGTGTCCAGGCCCCGGCCCCTGCCCCGGCCCCCGCCAGATGCGCCCCGCAGGCTGGCCTGGCGTTTCTCACAGCGCTGCGCGCTGCCTCCTTGGCGTCCCTCGGTGCGCGCCCCACGCTGCGCTCCTGGACGCCGGGAGCAGGGCAGTGCGCTGCACTGGGCGCCCGCAGGGGAAAAACGCTACCTGTGGAAGTAATGCACGCAGAAGAGGCCCAGAAGCACCGTCCCAGGTGGCCCGAAGAGGGAGAGGGGCTGCCGAGCGAGGATCCCCGCGGGCACCGCGAAGGAGGGCAGCTCCTGCAGGAACCAGGCTGCGCGGGCTGGCAGGCGGGTAGCCGCGGGCTTCAGGCTCTCCGTGTGCTTCCCGTAGCCGGAGGGCTTCGCGACGTACAAGACCAGTGCCCCAAGGGCGACCAAAGTGGCGCTGCCTGCCAGCACTGGGCTCTGCTGGCACTGAACCTGCATCGCGCCGTGTTCCTCACCGGTGGCCGCTGCCCTAGCAGAAGAGAGCGCGGCCCCCGCAACCCGTTTATGGAGCGCCAGACGCCACCCCATGTCCGCCCCCTCGGCCTTGGCTCCCGCCCCTCCATCCTGCCTCCCACCTCGGCGCGGCCAGCCCTGGCGCGGCTTCGCAGCAATACCCCTTTCTCAGGGATGCAGCCGCGGGGGGCGGGAGGAGAACGAAGGCCTTCTTAGTTCCACAAGGTGTCTGCGCCCTCGCGCCCGCCCTCTCCACCACTTCACATTCACCTCCCCCTTAGGCTGTCCTTCGATGACTTGTTCCTCAATCATTAGCCTCTGATGCGGCAACTTCTGCAACTAAGACACTGGAAGAAAACCCCACGGGGAAGATTCAGCTGGGGTGGTTCTTCCGCCCCAACACACACCGCCTGTGCCGTCCGTCGCCATGCAGCCCCACCCTCGAATACCCAAGCCAGGGTCTTTCCAACTCCTGCGGTTCCTTATGCACCTTCACTCCCCCACAGCTCCCACCCAACAGCATATGATCTTCCTTGGACCCTGAACCATCCTGGCTCTCTGAGCGTCTGCCAGCCCCTCTGCTCTGGTCTGCTCTGGGGCGCCGCGCTCCTTAGCCACTCTCAGCATCAGTGCCAGCTCTGCCCCACCGCGCGCCCCCGGCAGGTACCAGTCTCTCCCGGCCCTAATTCCTCAGCGGTTTCTCTCTGCATCCCCGCACGCGTCCCTGAGCCGCCCGCCTGGGTCAGAGAGGAGCGTCCGCTGAGCTCGGGTGACCGTGCACAGATCGGGGCCAGAAGTTGAGATTCTGTCAGTCCTCCCCTGCCATCCCACTCCCGGTCCCCTAGAGTGGCCCAGACTCAGGCTAAAGTCTAGGGCTTCTTTCCTGGGATGCCCTTTCCCAGCTCCTAGAGCCAACGAGCCGTGGCCCATAAGGTGGTGGCCTGGCGACTCCGCTGTTCTCTGAACTCCTGTCTAACCATCATACACCCAGACGCCGTTCTTTCCCACCTTTATCTTATCCTCCAGCCCCGCCTTCTCCTGCCTCTTCCGTTCTATGATTCAGCTTCCAGGCTTTCTTGGCTGCCTCCTCCTCTGTCTCCCATCCCTTCTTTTCTTCTCTCCCTTCTTTCTTCAACCTGGCTTTCTCCTTTAGGTGGATCTCCTCTTCCCAACTGCTGTTTACCTCATTCTTCCATCTTCATGTCCCATCTCCCTTGATTACTTTATCCCTGTTTTCTCCTCTGGTCGTTACTTGGGGCTCCACCCAAGTCCTTCCCACTTTTCACTCTTCCCTTACTTTGGAGGTCTCTTCTCTTCCTTCTCCAACTCACCCTCCCAGGAGTCCCATTCAGTGTATCTCCATCCGCTTCTGCTGCATCAGGCTGGCTGGTCCAATGACAGACACACTCCCTCATCTGCTCCAGTTTGGGGTGTCTCCTGATTCTTGGCACACATGGTATACAGTGATGCTTTAGCACTACAGGGCACCCTCTGCTTGCTGACCAAGAGTCGTTTATCATATTCCCATTGGGTTATAATTCATGCTAATCATGCTTCAGTTTTTAATTGATCACCACTTAGGAATCACTCATACTGAGCGAAGCGTGTTTCATGGAATAACCAGGTGTTAGCCATCACAGCTGTTTCAAGCTTGTTTTGCACTGGCTTTAGAGTGCAAGTCCAGTCCCAGCTTCCTCAGGTACAACCTGCTTGTTGAAGATGCCCAAATCTAGATCTCCAGCAAAGATATGAGCTTTAGCTCTGCCTTTTCTCTCTGCTGGAAAACTCCACTTACATATCTATCACAGACCTCAAAACCAGCCCTACCCAAAACTAAACCCAGTTATTTTTCCCTCCACCCACTTGGACCCAAATTCTCCTTCTATATTCCTGAGTGTTACCTCTTCCCTGTCCTCAGTTGCCACAGCATCCCTAGGAAGTTTAGTTAGAGACCCGGAGCACTTCAGCCTTCAGTGGTGAGGTTTATGGGAACTGAAATTCTGACTGCTGGAATTAGTGATTCTCCTTTGACTGGGACTGGTTCAAATGCTTCCTTTATGTGTGGGCATCAGCTGAACTTTGAAACATAGATTTCATGATACCATACAACATTGAGAGAACAGGAAGTGTGATATTTCAAACCCAGCTCAATGGAATAATTTTTTTAAATGAAATGTTTTCTGTCTCAATTTCTTCCTCTCTTTTCTTCTAACTCTGCCCAATTTTTGTCCTCATGATCTTTTCTCCACTCTCATAACAATTAGCTTGATAAAACCAGTCATCTTCAGCTTATGCATCTGTGGGTTGGCTGTAGGTCAGAAATATGGGCTGGGCTTGACTATCTTGACAGTTTTCACTCATTCATCTGTGTGACAACTTAGAGTCCAGCTCCAGGCTGTGTTTGGATGGAGAAACTTAGCTGAGGCTGTTATCCTGGAATGAGTGAGCTAGATCCACCATGTCTATATAATGTTAATAACAAAAACACAAGAGTAGAAGAAACACACAAGGCCTCTTGAGGCTCAGGCCAAGAACAAGCACACCCTTACTTTCTATGTATTGTATTGGCCAAATCAAGTCATATGGTGGATTCTAGAGTCAGAGTGAGAGAGTATTTGTAAAGTTACATGGTAAAGGGCAGGGATATAGGGGGAGGTAGAAAATTGGAACCAATAATGCAACTGTTCTGTATTACATACAAGAAGAAAGTGCCCAAATTATAAATATACAACTCAGTTGATTTGTACAAACTGAACACCCTCTTGCAAGCTGCACCTAGGTCAAGAAACAGATTATTAGCATACCAGGATCTGTGCTCCTGCCTCCTTACATCCTCCTTCTAGAAAAAAAAACAAAAAACAAAAAAACATTACACTGACTTCTAATACCATAAATTAGTTTTGTCTGCTTTTGAATTTCATGTAAATGGAATCATACAGTACTTACTCTTTGTATGTATTTTAATGGTACCTGGGATTTATTTTAATCAGTGTGGTAACACATGCAGACACAGAAATGACTATCACGAAGGAAAAGGTTTATATCGACAGATCCCTACAAACAGGAGACACAGTACACCACCCAAGATCACATAGGGAAGCACCAGTGTTAGGAGGCAGCTGGAGTGAGGGGTCAAGGTGGGCAAGAGCCTTTACTATGGTTTCTGTAGGAAAGAGTGGGCATGACAATGTAACCAGGCTTAGGATTAGCTAGTTTGAATCTTTTAGCAGGCTCTGGGGTAGAGGGGCTGTCTTTAGTTTTCTGTTACCTGGACCTGGCTGATTAGGGCAGAAGAATAGTGATCCAGGGTGTAGAGTCCTGATAAAGGAAGTGGTTGGGGAATGTATGAGCCCTGAATTAGTTGGTTTGCATATGAAAAATGTGTTAGGGTCATTTACAATCTCCAGGAAACAGCTAGCTGGGAGATCCCAGAAGGCCATGGTTTAGTGGTAGAAATGATCTATAGAATATTAGAATTAGGTAGAATAAAAGCTATCTCCTTAACAAAACATAAAATCAATCCCCCAAAGGATCAAGATAACTCACAAGTAACCTAACACAGTCCAACACTGTTTAAAGGAAGTCAATTAAGTGTAGACAAGTAAGAATATAGCCTTTACAATATCCAGCATTCCTAAAATTACTAAGCATGTTACATCAACTTTTGACAACAACTACTAGAGTTGAGCCAAACTTCAAAAGTTAAGGACATGGTCCTCCATGACACCGTCCTTACTTCAGACATCAGCTACAAGTTCAAGGTTATGTAAGCCACCTATACTTCTAAACAGCTGGCTACCGTATTTAGGAATCCCACTAACACTTCAAACTTGATAACTCACTAAAAAAAATTAAAGAACTCTGGAAAGCACTATACTATGACTACAGTTTTATTATAGCAAAAATATACAAATCAGAACTAGCCAAAAGAGGAGATGCATAGTACTATGGGAGGTAGAGCAAGATGGTGGAATAGAAGCCTCCACTGATTGTTCCCCCAACAAGGACTCCAATCTAACAACTATCTATACAAGCAAAGCCCCTTCACAAGAACCAAAACTCAGGTGAGCACTTGCAGTACCTGCTTTTAACTTTGTGTGGCTGAAAGAGGCACTGAAAAGATTGTAGAAGGAGTCTTGAGTCACTGAAGGTACCGCTCCATCACACCCTGGCAGCTGTGGTGTGGTGCAAAGAGCATTTTCGTGCACTGGGTGACGGAGAACACATCCATCGTGAGGCATTAAACTCAGTGTTATCCTGTTACAGCAAAAAGGAAAGCCAGACAAAGTTCAGCTGATGCCCACACATAAAGGAAGCATTTGAACCAGTCCCAGCCAAAGGAGAATCACTAATTCCAGCAGTCAGAATTTCAGTTCCCATAAACCTCACCACTGAAGGCTGAAGTGCTCCGGGTCTCTAACTAAACTTGAAAGGCAGTTTAGCCCAAAAGAACTGCAATTCTTAGACAAGTCCTAGTACTGAATTAGGGCCAGAGACAGTGGACTGGGGGGCGCAAAATATACTGAGACACCAGCTGGGGCAGCCAAGGGAGTGCTGGCATCACCCCTCCCCAGCCCCAGGCTGCACAACTCACAGCTCTAAAAGAGACCCCTTCCTGCTGCTTGAGGAGAGGAGAGGAAAGGCTTGGGGAGGACTCTGTCTTGCATCTTGGAAAGCAGCTCAGTCACAACAGATATGGCACCAGTCAGAATCATGACGTCCCTGTTCCAGGCCCTAGCTTCCAGGTGACATTCCTAGAAACACCCTGGGCCAGAAAGGAAGCCACTGCTTTGAAGGGAAAGACCCAGTTGTGGCAGCATTCATCACCTGCTAGCTTAAAAGCCTTTTGGCTCTGAATAACCAGCAGTGATACCCAGATACTACATCAAGGGCCTTGGCTGAGCCTCTGAGACTAGCTGGCTTCAGGTACTGGCTCAGCTACAGGGAGGTACAGCACCAAGCAAGCTCTTGGGGTCCTTGATTCCAAGAGTTGACTCTTCAACAGCATTTCTAGACCTTTCCTAAGCCACAGGGAAGCCCACTGTCCCAAAGAGTGAGTCCTAGACCAGGCAGCATTCACCACAAGCTGACTTAATAGCCTTTCTGCCTTAAAGGAATACCAGTGATAATCCAGCAGTACTTCTTGTGGGCCATGGAGTGAGGCTCCTCTGCCTTTGGAAAGGGGAGGAAAGAGTGGGAAAGACTGTGTTTTGTGGTTTGAGTGCCAGCTCAGTGTTTTTATTTATTCATTGTATTATTATTATTATTATTTCAATAGGTTTTTGGGGAGCAGGTGGCGTTTGGTTACATGGATAAGTTCTTCAGTGGTGATTTCTGAGATTTTGGTGCACCCATCACCCAAGCAGTGTACACTGTACCGTATGTAGTCTTTTATCCCTTATTCCCCTACCACCCTTTCCCCTGAGACCCCCGAAGTTCAGTTTTAATGCAGTAGAATACCAGGTAGACTTCAGACGTTTTTTACTCTAGTCCCTGACTCCTAGACAACATCTCTGGACCCACTTGGGGCTTGGGGGAACTTGCCACCCTGAAGGGAAGGGCACAGACCTGGATAGCTTTTCCACCTGTTCACCGCAGAGCCCAAGGCCTTGAGCAAACTTAGGCAGTGACTAGGGAGTGGTTACAGCAGGCCTTGGGCAAGACCCAGTGTTGTGCTGGCTTTAAGTCTGACTGAGTACAGTCATGGGGGGGTGTCCTCAGGGGTGCTGGTTTCACTCCACTCCCAGCTTCAGGTGGCTCAGAACTGAGAGAGGGACTCTATTTGGGAGAAAGGAAAGAAAATCAGAGTCTCTGCCTGGTAATCCAGAGAATTCTCCCGGATCTTGTCCAGAACCATCAAAGCAGTACATCTACGAATCTGCAAGAACCACAGCATTACTGGGATTATGGTACCCTCTAAAGCAGAGACATCATTGATCAAAATACTCCAGATCTTTTCAAATATCTGAAAATCCATCCCAAGGAGGACAGGAGCAAAAAAAAACCAGATAGTGAAGACTACAATAAGTCCTAACACCAAAGAACATTTACAAGTATCAAGATAATCCAGGAAAACATGACTTCACCAAATGAACTAAGTAAGGCACCATGGACCAATACTGGAGAAACAAGATACATGACCATACAGACAGAGAATTCAAAATAGCTGCTTTGAGAAATCTCAAAGAAATTAAAGATAACACATATAAGAAATTCAGAATTCTATCAGATAAATTTAACAAAGAGATTAAAATACTTAAAAAGAATCAAACAGAAACCCCATCGAAAAAGTGGATGAAGGATATGAAAAGATACTTCTCAAAAGAAGACATTTATGCAGTCAACAAACATATGAAAAAAAGCTCATCGGCCAGGCACAGTGGCTCACGCCTGTAATCCCAGTACTTTGGGAGGCCAAGGTGGGTGGATCACGAGGTCAGGAGATAGAGACCATCCTGGCTAACACGGTGAAATCCCATCTCTGCTAAAAAATAAAAAAATTAGCTGGGTGTGGTGGCAGGTGCCTGTAGTCCCAGCTACTCGGGAGGCTGAGGCAGGAGAATGTCATGAACCTGGGAGGCGGAGCTTGCAGTGAGCCGAGATCACGCCACTGCACTCCAGCCTGGGCAACAGAGCAAGAACAAAGATGCAACATACCAGAATCTCTGGGACACATTTAAAGCAGTGTGTAGAGGGAAATTTATAGCACTAAACGCCCACAAGAGAAAGCTAGAAAGATCTAAAATTGACACTCTAACATCGCAATTAAAAGAACTAGAGAAGCAAGAGCAAACACATTCAAAAGCTAGCAGAAGGTAAGAAATAACCAAGATCAGAGCAGAACTGAAGGAGATAGAGACACAAAAAACCCTCCAAAAAATCAATGAATCCAGGAGCTGGTTTTTTGAAAAGATCAACAAAATTGACAGACCGCTAGCAAGACTAATAAAGAAGAAAAGAGAGAAGAATCAAATAGACGCAATAAAAACTGATAAAGGGGATATCACCACGACCCCACAGAAATACAAACTACCATCAGAGAATACTATAAACACCTCTACGCAAATAAACTAGAAAATCTAGAAGAAAGGGATAATTTCCTGGACACTTACACTCTCCCAAGACTAAACCAGGAAGAAGTTGAATCCCTGAATAGACTAATAGCAGGCTCTGAAATTGAGGCAATAATTAATAGCCTACCAACCAAAAAAAGTCCAGGACCAGATGGATTCACAGCTGAATTCTACCAGAGGTATAAGGAGGAGCTGGTACCATTCCTTCTGAAACTATTCCAATCAATAGAAAAAGAGGGAATCCTCCCTCATTCATTTTATGAAGCCAACATCATCCTGATACCAAAGCCTGGCAGAGACACAACAAAAAAAGAGAATTTTAGACCAACATCCCTGATGAACATTGATGCAAAAATCCTCAATAAAATACTGGCAAACCAGATCCAGCAGCACATCAAAAAGCTTATCCACCATGATCAAGTGGGCTTCATCCCTGGGATGCAAGGCTGGTTCAACATACAAAAATCAATAAACGTAATCCATCACATAAACAGAACCAAAGACAAAAACCACATGATTATCTCAATAGATACAGAAAAGGCCTTTGACAAAATTCAACAGCATTTCATGCTAAAAACTCTCAATAAATTTGGTTTTGATGGAACATACCTCAAAATAATAAGAGCTATTTATGACAAACCCACAGCCAATATCATACTGAATGGGAAAAAACTGGAAAAATTCCCTTTGAAAACTGGCACAAGACAGGGATGCCCTCTCTCACCACTCCTATTCAACATAGTGTTGGAAGTTCTGGCTAGGTCAATCAGGCAAGAGAAAGAAATCAAGGGTATTCATTTAGGAAAAGAAGAAGTCAAATTGTCCCTGTTTGCAGATGACATGATTGTATATTTAGAAAACCCCATCATCTTGGCCCAAAATCTCCTTAAGCTGATAAGCAACTTCAGCAAAGTCTCAGGATACAAAATTAATGTGCAAAAATCACAAGCATTCTTATATACCAGTAACAGACAAACAGAGAGCCAAATCATGAATGAACTTCCATTCACAATTGCTTCAAAGAGAATAAAATACCTAGGAATCCAGTTTACAAGGGATGTAAAGGACCTCTTCAAGGAGAACTACAAACCACTACTCGGTGAAATAAAAGAGGACACAAACAAATGGAAGAACATACCATGCTCATGGATAGGAAGAATCAATATGGTGAAATGGCCATACTGCCCAAGGTAATTTATAGATTCAATGCCATCCCCATCAAGCTACCAATGAGTTTCTTCACAGAATTGGAAAAAACTGCTTTAAAGTTCACATGGAACCAAAAAAGACCCCGCATTGCCAAGACAATCCTAAGTCAAAAGAACAAAGCTGGAGGTATCACGCTACCTGACTTCAAACTATACTACAAGGCTACAGTAACCAAAACAGCATGGTACTGGTACCAAAACAGAGATATAGACCAGTGGAACAGGAATAATACCACACATCTACAACCATCTGATCTTTGACAAACCTGAGAAAAACAAGAAATGGGGAAAGGATTCCCTATTTAATAAATGGTGCTGGGAAAATTGGCTAGCCATAAGTAGAAAGCTGAAACTAGATCCTTTCCTTACTCCTTATATGAAAATTAATTCAAGATGGACTAGAGACTTAAATGTTAGACCTAATACCATAAAAACCCTAGAAGAAAACCTAGGGAATACCATTCAGGACATAGGCATGGGCAAGGACTTCATGTCTAAAACACCAAAAGCAATGGCAACAAAAGCCAAAATTGACAAATGGGATCTAATTAAACTAAAGAGCTTCTGCACAGCAAAAGAAACTACCATCAGAGTGAACAGGCAACCTACAGAATGGGAGAAAATTTTTGCAATCTACTCATCTGACAAAGGGCTAATATCCAGAACCTACAAAGAACTCAAACAAATTTACAAGAAAAAAACAAACAACCCCATCCAAAAGTGGGCAAAGGATATGAACAGACATTTCTCAAAAGAAGACATGCATACAGCCAACAGACACATGAAAAAATGCTCGTCATCACTGGCCATCAGATAAATGCAAATCAAAACCACAATGAGATACCATCTCACACCAGTTAGAATGGCAATCATTAAAAAGTCAGGAAACAACAGGTGCTGGAGAGGATATGGAGAAATAGGAACACTTTTACACTGTTGGTGGGATTGTAAACTAGTTCAACCATTATGGAAAACAGTATGGCGATTCCTCAAGGATCTAGAACTAGAAGTACCATATGACCCAGCCATCCCGTTACTGGGTATATAACCAAAGGATTATAAATCCTGTTGCTATAAAGACACATGCACACGTATGTTCATTGCAGCACTATTCACAATAGCAAAGACTTGGAATCAACCCAAATGTCCATCAGTGACAGACTGGATTAAGAAAATGTGGCACATATACACCATGGAATGCTATGCAGCCATTAAAAAGGATGAGTTTGTGTCCTTTGTAGGGACATGGATGCAGCTGGAAACCATCATTCTCAGCAAACTATCGCCAGAACAGAAAACCAAACACCACATGTTCTCACTCATAGGTGGGAACTGAACAATGAGATCACTTGGACTCGGGAAGGGGAACATCACACATTAGGGCCTATTATGGGGAGGGGGGAGGGGGGAGATTGCACTGGGAGTTATACCTGATGTAAATGGAGAGTTGATGGGTGCTGACGAGTTGATGGGTGCAGCATACCAACATGGCACAAGTATACATATGTAACAAACCTGCACATTATGCACATGTACCCTAGAACTTAAAGTATAATAATAAAAAACAAATAAAAATAAACTAATAAAAATAAATAAATAAATAAAGCTCATCATCACTGGTCACTAGAGAAATGCACATCAGAACCACAGTGAGATACCATCTCATTGTTATCTCATCTTCAGTTAGAATGGTGATCATTAAAAAGTCAGAAAACAACAGATGCTGGCAAAGCTATGGAGAAATAGGAACGCTTTTACGTTGTTGGTGGGAATGTCAATTAGTTCAACCATTGTGGAAGACAGTGTGGTGATTCCTCAAGGAGCTAGAGCCAGAAATTCCATTTGACCCAGCAATCCCATTACTGGGTATATACATAAAGGATCATAAATCCTTCTACTATAAAGACACATGCACACGTTATGTTTATGGCAGCACTATTTACAATAGCAAAGTCATGGAATCAACCCAAATGCCTATCAATGATAGACTGGATAAGGAAAATGTGGCACATATACACCATGGAATACTATGCAGCCATGAAAAAGAATGAGTTCATGTCCTTTGCAGGGACATGGATGATGCTGTAAGCCATCATTCTCAGTAAATGAACACAGGAACAGAAAATCAAATGCCCCATGTTCTCACTCATAAGTGGGAGTTGAACAATGAGAACACATGGACACAGGGAGGGGAACATTATACAGCAGGACCTGTCAAGGGGTTGGGGGCAAGGGGAGGGACAGCATTAGGACAAATTCCTAATGCATGTGGGACTTGAAACCTAGATGATGGGTTGAAGGTGCAGCAAACCACCATGGCACATGTATACCTATGTAACATACCTGTACGTTCTGCACATGTATCCCAGAACTTAAAGTAAAATTTTAAAAATTTTTTTAAAGAATCAAACACAAATTCTGGAGCTAAAAATGCAATTGGCATACTGAAGAATGCATCAGAATCTTTTCATAGCAGAACTGATCAAGCAGAAGAATTAGTGAGCTTGAAGACAAGCTATTCGAAAATACACAGTCAGAGGAGACAAAAGAAAAAAGAATCGAAAACAATGAAGCATGCCTACAGGATCTAGAAAATAGCCTCAAAAGGGCAAATCTAAGAGTTATTGCTCTAAAGAGGACATAGAGAAAGACAGAGGAGTGGAAAATGTATTCAAAGGGATAGTAACAGAGAACTTCCCAAACCTAGAGAAAGATATCAATATTCAAGTACAAGAAGGTTATAGAACATTACGCAGATGTAACCCAAAGAAGACTACCTCAGGCATTTAATAATTAAACTCCCAAAGATCAAGGGTAAAGAAAGAATCATAAAACAAACAAGAGAAAAGAAACAAATAATGTACAATGGGGCTCCAATCCATCTTGCAGCAGTCTTCACAGTAGAAACCTTACCTTACAGGCCAGGAGAGAATGGCACGATATATTTAAAATGCTGAAGGAAAAAGACTTTTACCTTAGAACAATATATCTAGTGAAAATATTCTGCAAATATGGAGAAGAAAAATAAAGACTTCCCAAAACAAAAGGTGAGGAATTTCATCAGCATCAGACCTGTCCTACAAGAAATGCTAAAGGGAATACTTCAATCAAAAAGAAAAGGACATTAATGAGCAGTAAGTAATCACTTATTAAGTAATAATAAGTAATATGAAGATACAAAACAAACTGGTAATAGTAAGTACACAGAAAAACACTGAATATTATAACACTAACTGCAGTGTGTACACTACTCTTGTCCTAAGTAGAAAGACGAAACATCAAACCAATCAAAACTCATAACTATATCACAAAATTGGAAAATGGTGGATAGGAGACAGAACTAACATGCAGCTCCTGCTTGGATGGACAGAACAGTGTGTGGAGACTCGCATTGTGAGCTTTTGCTGCAAGAACCACCACAGGAACATACCAGGAAAACTGAAAGAATTCACAGACCCTTTGAAAGAAGCAGTTTTACTGTTGCAAACTCTGTGAGACAGCCAAAAAACTGTGAATTCCCAAAGTGTGATCAGGGAAAATTTGCCTCTGAATACACATCCCCACTGAGGAACCTGAAAGTCCAGATCACAGGAGAAGGATTTAACCTTACCCAGAGCTGAAACAGATTTAGGATGCCGAGCAGCAATGGGAAGAGCCCTATAGGCACTTCCACTGAGCTGCCCATGTCAAGAGAGCTTTTACAGTGCACAGACAGCCCCCAGTCCCTGGGCCCTCATCCAGCACAAGCTTTCCCATGGTGGAGCTCATTCCCAGCTGTTGGGATAATGAACTTACATGAGCTGATAATGTAGACACGAATTCAGTCAGTGGCCAGGAGTGCAGAAGTTAATAAATACCTCTCTAGTGAGGGCAGGAAGGTGTGCTCTTACAGGGCCTCCTTCTCCCCTCTGCCCAGATGCCCCTGGGGACTCCACGGACACTTTGGCACCTTCCTTGGTCTCAGCCAGAGCACACCTCCATTGGGGAAAGACTCTCATCTGCCTCCCTAGGGAGGGCTGGGGGCCTTGTGCCCAGGCCTGGGGGAGCCCAGGGAAGCCTGAAGAGATCCTTCAGGAAGGGAAAGCAGCCAGCAGAATTAGGGAGGGGCCACAGGGTGAAGGAAGCTCCTAGCTGATCTTTGTTATAATTTTGGCTGAGCACGAAATTTCCTGAGCAGAATCGGGGTTGGGGGCAAATGGGAAGTGCACATACAATTGCAGAAGCTGCAGCTGAAGGTACAGGAAGGCAGGGAAGGGAGACCTGAGAGCCCTGCTTGCTTTCTCAGTGGGAAGGATTGTAGCCTGGGGAAAGATCTCAGCCCTGCTCAAAGGCTGCCTGGATATAAACTCAGTGCTGCTTGAGGGCAGGAGTCAGAGTGGCCTTGCTGGCTGCATGAGAGCTGAGTGAGGCCCATCACTGCCTGTTATCCCCTGCTTCTCTGGTGACACGTATAATGCAGTAGAGGCAGCCATAATCCCCCTGGTAACATAATACCTTTGGCTTAAGAACTACCTCTCCGTCCTTCACAGTGGCTGCAGCAAGCCCTGCCCAAGGAGAGTCAGACCTGCCCAATCCTACCCCCACCTGATGGTTTTTCTCTACCCACCCTGGTAGCTGAAAGCAAAAGACATAAACTCTTGGGAGCTCTATGGCCCCGCCTATCACCTGAGAAACCCTAGTATTAATCCTGGCCAACATAGGGCAAGATTATATCCCCCTTCTACTACTGCAGCTGGTGGTCTTTTGAAAGCGCCACCTCCTGGCTAGAGGCCATCCAACTCAAGCCATTACAGCCACCCGTAACAGAACAAATCTAATCCTAGGAAGGAGAAAACAACAGCTAATTCCACCACCTACAACAGCCTGGCTAGCCAGAAGTCCTGAGTCTGTCCATGTGACAACTTCACTGCTAGCATAACCAGCATTTGAAAAAACCAGTGCACTAAACAAAACTAATACCAAGGACTCCCACAGAGCCCACTTCACTCCCCTGACACCTCCACCAGAGCAGACACTGGTATCCACAGCTGGGAGATTTGAAGCCGGGTCACATCACAGGACTCTTTGTAGACCTTCTTCAGCACCAGCCCAGAGCCCAGTAGTCCACTGGGTGGCTAGACCCAGAAAGGCAATTGCAATCACTCCAGTCCAGCTCTAAAGAAGCCCCATCCCTGGGGAATAGGGTAGAGCACTGCATCAAGGGATCACCTGTGGGACAAAACAATCTGAACAGCAGGCCTTGACTTCCAGATCTTTCCACTGACATAGACTACTCAAATGAGAAGGAACCAGATATGACAAAACAAGATTCCATAACACCCCCAAAAGATTACACTAGCTCTCCAGCAATGGATCCAAACCAAGAATAAATCTTTGAATTACCAGATAAAGAATTTAGAATGCTAATTATCCAGCTACTCAAGGAGGTACCAGAGAAAAGTGAAAAACAATTTAAAGAAATTTTCAAAAAAATAGAAAATATGGATGAAAAATTATTCAGAGAAATACATATCATAAAAAAAGACAATCAGACTTCTTGAAATAAAAGACACATTTAAAGACATGCAAAATACACTGGAAAGGTTCAACAATAGACTCAAACAAGTAGAAAAAAGAACTTCAGAGCTCGAAGACAAGGCTTTTGAATTAACCCAATCTGACAGAAATAAAGGAAAAAAGAACTGAAACAATGAACAAAACCTCCAAGAAGTTTTAGATTTGTTAAACAACCAAACATAAGAATAATTGGTGTTCTTTGTTCTTAAGGAAGACGAGAAATCTAAAAGTTTAGAAAATTTATTTGAGGGAGTAATTGAGGAAAACTTCCATAATCTTCCTAGAGATCTAGACATCTGAATACAAAAAGCTCAAATAACACCCAGGAAATTCATCCCAAAAAGGTAATCACCAAAGAACATAGCCACCAGGTTATCTAAAGTCAAGATGAAGGAAAGAATCTTAACTGTGAGGCAAAACTCATCAAGTAATCTATAAAGGAAAACCTGTCAGATTAACAGCAGATTTATCAGCAGAAACTCTGCAAGCCAGAGGGGATTGGGGTCCTACCTTTAGCCTCTTAAGCAAAATAATTATCAGCCAAGAATTTTGAATCCAGTGAAACTAATCTTCATAAATGAAGGAGAGATAAAGCCTTTTCCGAACAAATGCTGAGAGAATTCGTCGCTACTAAGCCAGCACTAAAATAAATGCTAAAAGAAATTCTAAATATTGAAACAAAAACTCAAAATACACCAAAATAGAACCTCCTTAAAGCATAAATCTCACAGGACCTATAAAATAATGACACAGTGAAAAATAAAAAGATATTCAGGCAACAACTAGCATGATGAACACAGAAGTACCTCATATATCGGTACTAACGTTGAAGGCAATGTGGTCTAAATGTTCCACTTAAAAAATACGGAATAACAGAATGGATAAAAATCCACCAACCAAGTATCTACTGTCTTTAAGAGACTCACCATATACATAAAGACTCACATAAACTTAAGGTAAAAGTGAGGGAAAAGATATTCCATGCAAACGGAAACCAAAAGTGAGCAGGATTAGCTATTCTTATATCAGACAAAACAGACTTTAAAGCAGTAACAGTTTAAAAAGACAAAGAGGGATGTTATACAATGACAAAAAGATTAATCCAACAGGAAAATATAACAATTCTAAATATATATACATGTAACACTGGAGTTCCCAAATTTATAAAACAATTACTACTAGACCTAAGAAATGAAATAGATAGCAACAGAGTAATAGTGGGGAACTTCAATAGAATACTCCACTGACAGCATTAGACAGGTCATCAAGACAGAAAGTCAACAAAAAAACAGTGGACTTAAACTATACCCTATAACAAATTGACTTAACAGGTATTTACAAACATCCTATCCAACAAATGCAGACTACACATTCTTTTCATCAGAACATGGAATATTCTCCAAGATAGATCTTATGAGAGGCCACAAAACACATCTCAATAAATTTAAGAGAATTGAAATTATAGCAAGTACTCTGTCATACCACAGTAGAATAAAATTGGAAATTGACTCCAAAAAGGAATGCTCAAAACTATACAAATACATGGAAATTCAATAATCTTCTCCTGAATAATTTTTGAGTCAATAATGAAATCAAAATGGAAATTTTAAAAATTCCATGATCTGAAAGATAATAGTGACACAATCTATCAAAACCTCTGGGATACAGCAAAAGCAGTACTAAGAGGAAAGTTCATAGCCTTATATGCTTACATCAAAAGTCTGAAAGACCACAAATAGACAATCTAAGCTCACACCTCAAAAAACTAGAGAAAATAGAACAATCAAAACCTAAACACAGCAGAAGAAAGAAAGTAAAAAGATCAGTGCAAAACTAAATAAAATTGAAACCAAAAAAATCAATACAAAAAATAAATGAAACAAAAAGTTGGTTCTTTGAAAAGATAAACAAAATTGACAGACCATTAGCAAAATTAACCAAGAAAAGAAGAGAGAAGATCCAAGTAAGCTCAATTAGAAATGAAATAGCAGATATCACAATCAAAACCACAGAAGTACAAAATATCATTCAAGGCTACTATGAACACCTTTATGTGCACAAACTAAAAAACTTAAGGGGATGGATAAATTCCTGGCAATATACAACCCTCCCAGACTAAACCAGAAAGAAATAGAAACTCCAAACAGACAAATAACAACTACTGAGATTGAAACAGTGAGAAAAAATTACCAAGAAAAAAAAATCCAGGACCAGATGGATTCACAGCTGAATTATGTCAGCATTCAAAGAAGAACTGGTGCCAATCTTACTGAAACTATTCCAAAAGGAAGAGAAAGAGAGAGTCCTCCCTACATCATTTTATGAAGCCAGTATTACCCTACCACCAAAACCAGGAAAGGACATAACAAATAAAGAAAACTACAAACTAATATTCCTGGTGAGCATAGATGCAAAAATCCTCAACAAAATACTAGCCAACAGAATCCAACAGCATATCAAAAAGATGATCCACCATAATCAAGTGGGTTTCATAGCAAGGATGCAGAGTTGGCTTAATATATGCAAGTCAATAAATGTGATGCACCACATAAACAAAATTATAAACAAAAATCATATTATCATCTCAAGAGAGGCAGAAAAAGCATTTGACAAAACCCAGCATCCCTTTATGATTAAAACCCTCAGCAAAATCAGCATAGAAGGGACATACCTTAAGGTAATAAAAGTCATATATGAAAACCCACAGCCAACAATATATTGATTGAGGAAGAGTTGAAAGCATTCTCCTGCCAGGTATGGTGGCTCACACCTGTAATCCAAGCATTTTGGGAGGCCAAGGAGTTCCAGACCAGCCTGACCAATATGGTGAAACCCCGTCTCTACTAAATTTACAAAAATTAGCTGGGCATGGTGGTGGGCACCTGTAGTCCCAGCTACTTGAGAGGCTGAGACAGGAGAATCACTTGAACCCAGGAGGTGGAGGTTGCAGTGAGCCAAGATCACGCCACTGCACTCCAGCCTGGGTGACACCATTAAAAAAAAAAAAAAAAAAAAAAAACATTCCCCCTGCAAACTGGAACAGGACAAAGATGCCCACTTTTACCACTTCTATTTAACATAGTGCCGGAAGTCTTAGCCAAAGCAATCAAACAAGAGAAAGAAAGAAAGGGTACCCAAATTGGCAAAGAGTAAGTCAAACTGTCACTGTTTGCTGATGATATAATCACACACCTAGAAAACCCTAAAGACTCTTCCAGAAAGCTCCTAAAACTGGTAAATGAACTCAGTAAAGTTTCAGGATACAAAATTAATGTCCACAAATCAGTAGCTCTGCTATACATCAACAGAGACCAAGCTGAGAATCAAATTAAGAACTTAATCCCTTTCAGAATAGCTGCAAAAAATAAAATAAAATACATAGAAATATACTGAACCAAGGAGGTGAAAGACCTCTACATGGAAAGCTATGAAATACTGCTGAAAGAGATCATAGATGACACAAATAAATGGAAACAGAGCTCAAGCTCATGGATGGGTAGAATCGATATTGTGAAAGTGACCATCCTGCCAAAAGCAGTCTACAAATTCAATGAAATTCCCATCAAAACCATAATTTTTCACAGAATTTTTAAAAAATACCAAAATTAATATGGAACCAAAAAAGGGCCCATGTAACCAAAGCAAGACTAAGCCAAAAGAACAAGTCTGGAGGCATCACATTCTGCAACTTCAAACTATACTACAATCATGGTACTGATTTAAAAACAGACACATAGACCAATGGAACAAAATAGAGAACTCAGAGATAGAGCCAAATACTTATAGCCAACTGATCTTTAACTAAGAAAACAGAAACAAAGTGAAGAAAGAATACCCTACTCAACAAATGGTGCTGGGATAATTGGCAAACCACATGTAGAAGAATGAAACTAGATCTGCATCTCTCACCTAATACAAATTCAACTGAAGATGGATCAAAGACTTAATTCAAAGATCTGAAACCGTAAAAATTCTAGAAGATAACATCAAAAAAACTCTTCTAGACATTGCCTTAGTCAAAGAGTTCATGAGTAAAAACCCAAAAACCAATGCAACAAAAACAAAGATGTGGGACTTAAACTAAAAAGCTTCTGCATAGCAAAAGAAATAATCAGCAGAGTAAACAGACAATGCAAAGAGTGGGAGAAAATCTTCACAACCTATACATCCAACAAAGGACTAATATCCAGAATCTACAAGGAACTCAAACAAATCAACAAGAAAAAACAAATAATATCAAAAAGTGGGCTAAGGACATGATTAGACAATTTTCAAAAGAAAATAAACAAACATATAAAACATATGAAAATACGTTTTTGTATGTTTTTATATGCCAACAAATATATAAAAAATGCTCAACATCACTAATGATCAGGGAAATGCAAATCAAAACCACAATGCAATACCATCTTACTCCAGCAAGATTGACCATAATTTAAAAATCAAAAAATAATAGATGTTGGCATGTATGTGGTGAAAAGGGAACACTTGTACACTGCTGGTGGGAATGTAAACTAGTACAACCACTGTGGAAAGCAGTATGGAGATTCCTTAAAGAACTAAAAGTAGAACTACCACTTGATCCAGCAATCCCACTACTGGGTGTCTACCCAGAGGAAAGTAAATTATTATAGCAAAAAGATACTTGCACACATGTTTATAGCAGCACAATTCATAATTGCTAAAATATGAAACCAACCTAAATGCCCATCAACCAATGCATGGATAAAGAAAACATGGTATATATACCATGGAATACTACTCCTCAATAAAAATGAATAAAATAATGGCATTCACAGCAACCTGGATGTAATTGGATACCATTATTTAAGTGAAGTAACTCAGGAATGAAAAATCAAGCATTGTACATTCTCACTTATAAGTATGAGCTAAGCTATAAGAATGCAAAGGCATAAGAATGATATAATGGGCTCTGGGGACTCAGTAGGAAAGGTGCAAGGGGGTTGAGAAATAAGAGTACACATTGGGTGTAGCGTACCCTGCTTGGATGATGAGTGCATCAAAATCTCAGAAATCACCGCTAAAGAACTTATCCATGTAATGAAACACCACCTGTTTCCCCAAAACTATAGAAATAATAATAATAACTACAACAACTTTTCAAGACATAGTACACTAAGATTAAAACAAAAAAAAGTTTAAAAGAAGGGGGAAAATAAGACAAAGAACTTTCATTAGTTTTATTTTTTTTGCTTTCTTGTTTGTTTCTTTACGCAAATAATGTTATCAGCTTAAGATAATGGGTTATCAGGTAGTATTTGCAAGCCTCATGGTAACCTCAAACCAAAAAACTTACAATAGATAAACAAAAAATAAAAAACCAGAAACTAAATCATATCACTAGAGAAAATGATCTTTACTGAAGGAAGACAGGAAGGAAAGAAAGAAGAAAGAGAAGAACACAAAACAAACAGGAAACAAATAAAAATATTAAAGGTGTAAGTCCTTACTTATCAAGAATAACATTGAATATAAACTGAGTAAATTCTGCAATCAAAAGACATAAAGTGGCTGAATGGATGAAAAAACAAGATCCATTGATATGTTGCATACAAGAAACACACTTCACCTATACAGACACAAATACATTGAAAACAAATGAATGGAAAAAGATATTCCATGCCAATGGAACCAAAAAAGAGCAGAAGTAGCAATACTTATATCAGACAAAGATTTCAAGGCAAAAATTATAAGAGACAAAGACGGTCGCTATATAATGATAAAGGGGTCAATTCAACAGGAGTATATAATAATTGTAAATATATATGAACCCAACACTGGAACATCCAGATACATAAAGAAAATATTAGAGCAAAAGTGAGAGAGGTCCCAGAACAATAATAGCTGGAGACTTTAGCACTGAACATATCTTCCAGACAGAAAATCAACCAAGAAATGTCAGACTTAATCTACATTATAGACCAAATGGATCTAATACATGTTTATGGAACATATTATCCAATTGCACAGAATATACATTATTTTCCTCAGCACATGGATTATTCTTAAAATGGGCCATATGTTAGGTCACAAAACAAGTTTTAAAACATTCAAAAAATGAAATAATATCAAGCATTTTCTCTGACCACAAAGGAATAAAACTAGAAATCAGTAACAAGAGGAATTTTGGAAACTATGCAAATACATGGAAATTAAACAACATGCTTCTGAATGAACAGTAGGCCAATGAAAAATTAAGAAGGAAGTTGAAACATTTCTTTAAGCAAATGACAATGGAAATATAAAATACTGAAACCTATGGGATACAGCAAAAGCAGTGTATTAAGAGGAAAGTTTATAGCTATAAGTGCCTACATCAAAAAAGAGGAAAAACTTCAAATGAACAAACTAGAAAAGCAAGATCAAACCAAACCCAAAATTAGTATGATAAAATAAATAATAAAAATCAGAGCTGAGATAAATACAATTGAAATGAAGAAAACAATGCAAAAGATTTTTTCTTTTTCAATTTTTTTTATTATTATTATTATACTTTAAGTTCTAGGGTACATGTGCATAACGTGCAGGTTTGTTACATATGTATACTTGTGCCATGTTGCTGTGCTGCACCCATCACCTCGTCATTTACATCAGGTATAATTCCCAATGCAATCCCTCCCCCCTCCCCCCTCCCCATGATAGGCCCCGGTGTGTGATGTTCCCCTTCCTGAGTCCAAGTGATCTAATTGTTCAGTTCCCACCTATGAGTGAGAACATGCGGTGTTTGGTTTTCTGTTCTTGTGATAGTTTGCTAAGAATGATGGTTTCCAGCTGCATCCATGTCCCTACAAAGGACACAAACTCATCCTTTTTTATGGCTGCATAGTATTCCATGGTGTATATGTGCCACATTTTCTTAATCCAGTCTGTCACTGATGGACATTTGGGTTGATTCCAAGTCTTTGCTATTGTGAATAGTGCCGCAATGAACATACGTGTGCATGTGTCTTTACAGCAGCATGATTTATAATCCTTTGGGTATATACCCAGTAATGGGATGGCTGGGTCATATGGTACATCTAGTTCTAGATCCTTGAGGAATCGCCATACTGTTTTCCATAATGGTTGAACTAGTTTACAATCCCACCAACAGTGTAAAAGTGTTCCTATTTCTCCACATCCTCTCCAGCACCTGTTGTTTCCTGACTTTTTAATGATCGCCATTCTAACTAAGGCCAGTGCCAAAGGGCCTGAGGCAGGCTGTGCCTGGTGCATTGGAGGAACAGCAAGGAGAACCCTTTGTGGGCCACAGGGAAGACTTGGGCTTTGACCCCAAGAGGGGTGGGAGCCATGGAGGGCTGTGGGGAGAGCAGAGACGGACCCTGCTCCAGTGCTCACAGGCGCCCTCTGGCTGCTGTGGGGAGGACAGACTGTCAGGGGTGATGGCGGGAGTGAGGGGAGCAGAGCAGAGAGGACCGAGTTGGTCCTGGCAAGTGACAGTGGGCTGGGTTGTTGCATGTACCCTCTGAGCATGGCCATGCCACATGTCTTGGTCTCTGCATGAGCTTGTGTGCACGTCTCCGCCCATGATCCGGGCCCTGCATCCTCCTTGCTTGTTTTTTTAAATTTTAAGTTCTGAGGTATATGAGCAGATTTGTTACATAGGTAAACTCTTATCCTGGGGGTTTGTTGTACAGATATTTAATCACCCGGGTATTAAGCCTAGTACCCACTGGTTATTTTTCCTGATTCTCTCCTTCTTCCCTCCCTTTGCTTCAGGTAGGCCCCAGTGTCTGTTATTCCCCTCTATGTGTACATGTGTTCTCATCATTTAGCTCCCACTGATAAGCGAGAACATGCAGCATTTGGTTTTCTGTTCCTGCACTAGTTTACTTAGTATAGTGGCCTCCAGCTCCACCCATGTTCTTGCACAGGATATGATCTTGTTCCTTTTTATGGCTATACAGTATCACATGGAATATATGTACCACATTTTTTATCCAGTCTGCCATTGGTGGGCATTTAGGTTAATTCCATGTCTTTTCCATTGTAAATAGTGCTGCAATAAACATATAAGTGCACACATCTTTATGACAGAATTATTTATATTCCTTTGGGAATATATCTAGCAGTAATGAAATTGTCAGGTCAAATGGTAGTTTGGTTTCACCTCTTTGAGGAATCACCACACACTGCCTTCCACAAACATTGAACTAATTTACACACTCCCATCAGAATCGTAAAAGTGTTCTGTTTTCTCTGCAACATAACCAGCATCTGTTATTTTTTGACTTTTTAGTCATAGCAATTCTGACTAGTGTGAGATGGTATCTCATTGTTGTTTTGATTTGCATTTCTCTAATGATTGGGAATGTTGAGCTTTTTTTCGTATGTTTGTGGGCCACATGTACCAACAAACTTTGAAAGAACAACTAATACCGGTCCTACTCAAATAGTTCTGAAAAATAGAGACTAGAATACTTCCAAATACATTCTACGAGGCCAGTTTTACCCTGATAGCAAAACCAGACAAATATGAATCAAAACAAGAAATCTGCAAGCCAATAGCTTTAATGAATATTGATGCAAAAAATCTCAACAAAATACTAACAAGCCAAATAACAATACTTTCAAAATATCATTCATTATGACCAAGTGGGATTTCTTCCAGGGATGCAAACATGCCTAAACATATGCAATGTGATACATTATATCAACAGAATGAAGGACAAAAATGATATGATCATTTCAATTCATGCTAAAAAGGCATTTGATAAAACTCAATATCACAACTAAAAGAACTAGAGAACAAAGAGGAAGCAAACCCCAAAGCAGAAGACAAGAAATAACCAAGATGAGACCTGAACTGAAGGAGACAGAGACATGAAAAATCCTTCAAAAAGTCAATCCATCTAGGATCTGGCTTTTTGAAAAAAAACAATAAAATAAATAAGTCACTAGCTAACCTAATAAAGAAAAGAGAGAGGATTCAAAGAAACACAATCAGAAATGATAAGGAGGATATTATCTCCCACCAAACATAAGTAAAAACAACCATCAAAGAATACTATAAACACCTCTATGCACATAAACTAGAAAATCTAGAAGAAATGGAAAAAGTCATGGACACATACACCCTCCCAAGACTGAACCAGGAAGAAATTGAATCCCTGAATAGATAAAAAATGAGTTCTTAAACTGAAGCAGTAGTAAATAGCCTACCAACTAAAAAATGCCCAGGACCAGATGGAGGTACAAGGAAGACCTGGTACCATTTCTACTGAAACTGTTCCAAAAAATTGAAAAAGAGGGACTCCTCCCTACCTCATTCTATGAGGCCAACATCATTCTGATACCAAAACCTGGCAGAGATACAAAAAAAAAAACTTCAGGCCAATATCCCTGCTGAACATAGATGCAAAACTCCTTCATAAAATACTGGCAAACTGAATCCAGCAGCACATCCAAAAGCTTATCCACCATAATCAAGTAGGCTTCATCCACAGTTACAAGGTGAGTTCAACATATGCAAATCAATCAATGTGATTCATCACATAAACAGAATGAAAGACAAAAAACACAATTTTTTCAATCAATGCAGAAAGAGCCTTCAATAAAATTCAGCATCCTTCATGTTAAAAACTCTCAATAAACTAGATATTGAAGGAACATACCTCAAAATAATAAGAGCCATATATGACAAATCCACAGCCAATATCATACTGAATGGGCAAAAACTGGAAGCATTCCCCCTGAAAAGCAACACAAGAAAAGGATGCCCTCTGTCACCACTCCTATTCAACATAGTATTGGAAGTTCTGGCCAGGGTAATTGGACAAGGAAAAGAAATAAAGTGTATTCAAATAGGAAGAGAAGAACTCACTTAATCTTTGTTTACAGATGATATGATTCTATATTTAGAAAACCCCATCATCTCAGCCCAAAAGCTTCTCAAGCCGATAAGCAACTTTAGTCAAGTTTCAGGATACAAAATTCAATGTGCAAAAATCACTAGCATTCCTACACAGCAACAACAGGCAAGCAGAGAGCCAAATCATGACTGAACTCTCATTCACAATTGCCTCAAAAAGAATAAAATGCCTAGAAATACTGCTAACAAAGGAAGTGAAGGATCAAGGAGAACTACCAACCACTGCTCAAAGAAATAAGAGAGGACACAAACAAATGGAAAAGCATTCCATGCTCATGGATAGGAAGAATCAATATTGTAAAAATGGTCATACTGCCCAAAGTAATTTATACATTCAATGCTATTCCCATTAAACTACCATTGCCATTCTTCACAGAATTAGAAAAAACTATTTAAAAATTCATGTGGAACAAGAAAAGAGCCTAAATAGCCAAGATAATTATAAGCAAAAAGAACAAAGCTAGCGACATCATGCTACCCAACTTCAAACTACACTACAAGGCTACAGTAACCCAAACAACACAGTACTGGTGGAAGAACAAATACATGGAAAAACCTAACAGAAATAAGACTTCACACCTACAATGATCTGAACTTTGACAAACCTGACCAAAAAAAAAAAAAAAAAAAAAAACCGCAATGGGAAAAGGATTTCCTATTTAGTAAATGGTGTGCTGGAAGAACTGGCTAGCCAAATGCAGAAAATTGAAACTGGACCCCTTCCTTACATCTGGTACAAAAATTAACTCAAGATGGATTAAAGACTTAAATGTAAAACACCACACTATAAAAACCCTAGAAAAAAATCTAGGAAATACCATTCAGGACATAGGCACAGGGAAGCATTTCATGGTGAAGCTGTCAAAACTAATTGCAACCAAAGCAAAAATTGACAAATGTAATCTAATTAAACTAAAGAGCTTTTGCACAGCAAAAGAAACTATCATCAAAGTAAACAGACAACCTATAGAATGGGAGAAAATTTTTTCAATCTATCCATCTGACAAAGGCCTAATATCCAGCATCTACAAGGAACTTAAGCAAATTTACAAAAAAATAAAAAATAAAAAGTGGGCAAAGGACATGAACAGACACTTCTCAAAAGAAGACATATATCCTGTCAACAAACACATGGAAAAAAAGCTTAATATCACTGATCATTCGAGAAATGCAAATAAAAACCCCAGTGAGGTACCATCTCATGCCAGTCAGAATGGCTATCATTAAGAAGTCAAAAAACAACAGAGGTTCAGGAGAAAAAGGAATGCGTTTACACTGTTGGTGGGAGCGTAAATTAGTTCAACCATTGTGGAAGACAGTGTAGCAATTTCTCAGAGACCTAGAGGCAAAAATACCATTTGACTCAGCAATTCCATTACTGGATATATATCCAAAAGAATATAAATCATTCTTTTATAAAGATACATGCATGTGTATGTACATTGCAGCACTATTCACAATAGCAAAGACATGGAATCAACCTAAATGCTCATCATGTATAGATTGGATAAAGAAAATGTAGTACCTATACACCATGGAATACTATGCAGTCATAAAAAGTAATGAGACCATGTCCCATGTAGGGGTATGGATGGAGCTGGAAACCATTATCCTCAACAAACTAACACAGGAACAGAAAACCAAATGCTACATGTTCTCACTTACATGTGGGAACTGAATGATAAGAACACACAGACACATTTGAGGAAACAACACACACTGAGGCCTGTCAGAGGGTGTGGGGTGGAAAGACAGAGAATCAGGAAAAATAGCTAATGGATTCTGGGCTTCATACCTAGGTGATGGGATGATCTGTGCAGCAAATCACCATGGTACACATTTATTTATGTAACAAACCTGCACATCCTGCACATATACCCCTGAACTTAAAATAAAATTGGAAATTTAAAAAAATCAATGTTTCTTCATAATAAAATTGCTCAAAAACTGGGCATAGAAGGAACATACCTCAACATAACAAAAACTATATATGACAGACCCACAGCTAGTATCTAACTGAATGTGGAAAAACTGAGGTCTTTCCTCAAAGATCTGGAACTTGACTAGGGTACCCACTTTCACCACTGTTCTTCAACATAGTAATGGAAGTTCTAGCTAGAACAATCAGACAAAAGAAAGAAATACAGGGCCTCCAAATTGAAAAGGAAGAAGTCATTATTTTTGCTTGTAGATGATATGTTCTCATATTTAGAAAAATGTAAAAACTCCACACACAAAAATATTAGAACTCATAAGCAAATTCAGCTAAGTAGCAGAATACAAAATCAACATACAAAATTCAGTAACATTTCTATATCCCAACAGTAAACAATCTGGAAAAGAAATAAAAAAATGTAATCCCATTTATGATAGCCATGCATAAAATTAAACACTTAGGAACTAACTTAACCAAAGAAGTGAAAGATCTCTACAATAAAAACTACAAAACATTGATGAAAGAAGTTGAAGAAGACTCCAAAATATGGAAAGATATTCCATGTTCAGGGATTAGAAGAATTGATATTGTTAAATTGCCCATACTACCCAAAGCAACCTACAGATTCAATGCAATTCCTATCAAAATACCAATGACATTCTTCACAGAAATTTTAAAAAATCCTAAAATGTATATGGATTCACAAAAGACACAGAATAGCCAAAGCTATCCTAAGCAAAAAGAACAAACCTGAGGAATCACATTATCTGACTAAAAATTATACTACAGAGATATAGTAACCAAAACAGCATGGTACTGGTATAAAAAGACACAGAGACCAATGGAGTGGAATAGAGAACCTAGAAACAAATCCCACACACCTACAGTGAACTGATTTTCAACACAAGTGCCAAGAACATACACTGGGAAAAATACAGTCTTTTCAATAAATGGTGTTGGGAAAACTCAAATATCAATAGGCAGAAGAACAAAACTGGATCCCTATCGCTCACCTTGTACAAAAATCAAATAAAAACAAGGACTTAATTCTAAGATGTCAAACAATAAAACTACTACAAGAAGACATTGGGGAAACTCTCTAGGACATTGGTCTGGGGAAAGATTTCTTGGGTAATACCCTCAAGCACCGCAAACCAAAGCAAAAATGGACAAATGGGATCACATAAAGTTAAAGAGCTTCTTCACAGTAAAGGAAACAATCAACAGAGTGAAGAGACAATCCATAGAATGTAAGAAAATATTTGCAAAGTGTTCATCTGTCAAGGTATTCACTACCAGAATATATAAGGAGCTCAAACAACTCTGTAGGAAATAAAACCTAATAACTCAATTAAAAATGAGAAAAATATCTGAATAGACATTTCTCAAAATAAAACATACAAATGGCAAACTGGCCTATGAAAAGGTGCTCAACATCCTTAATCATTAGGGTAATACAAATGAAAACTACAATGATATATCATCTCATCCCAGTTAAAATGGCTTATATCCAAAAGACAGGCAATAACAAATGCTGGTGATGATATGGAGAAAAGGGAACACTTGTACATTGTTGGTGGAACTGAAAATTAATATAACCACTATGGTGAACAGTTTGGAGGATCAAAAAAAAACCTAAAAATTGAGCTACTATATGATCCAGCAATCCCACTGCTGGGTACATACCCAAAAGAAATGAAATCTTTATATCAAAGAGATATCTGTACTCCTATGTTTGTTGTAGTACTGTTCATAATATCCAGGATTTGGAAGCAACCTAAATGTCCATTAATAGATGAATTAATAAAGAAAATGCGGGACATATACACAATGAAGTACTATTCAGTCATAAAAAATGAGATCTTCTCATTTGCAACAGGATGGATGGAACTGGAGGTTATTACGTTAAATAAAATAAACCAGACACAGAAAGACGTACATCACATGTTCTCACTTATTTCTGAGATCTAAAAATCAAAACAATTGAACTCATGGAGATCAACAGTAGAGGGATGGTTACCAGAGGCTGGGAAGGGTAGTGGATGGTGGAAAGGAGATAGGGATGGTTAATGGGTACAAAATGTAGAAAGAAAGAGAAAGACCTACTAATTTATAGCACAACAGGATGGCTATAGTCAATAACAATTTAATTGTACACTTTGAAATAACTAAAAGAGCATAATTGGATTGTTTGTAACAAAAGACATAAATGCTTGAGGGGATGGACACCCCATTCTCCATGATATGATTATTATGCATTGAATGTCTATATCAAAACATCTCATGTACCCCTTAAATATATACACCTATAATGTACCCACAAAAATTAAAAATAGAAAGGAAGAGAGGTAGACAGTGAGGTCTGGGGGAGTCTCAAACATGAAACTTCCTTGTTCTTTCCCTATGCAGTCAGTATGCACTACCTTCCCAGTATCTGAGTGTGACAATATGCAGTATATTTGCAACCAGGAAGGCTCACTCAAGCTTCAGTGTCCAGCAATTTTAGTAAGGTTTTATTATGTAGGGATGATAAACTGAATCATTACCCATGTGACTGAACTCAGTCTCTAGCCACTTTCCCTTTGCAAAGGTCAGGCTGATACTGTGTTGCTCAAAGCCCCACCCCTCTAATCATCTCCATTCTGAGTCACATCATTGGCATAAACTATCAGCCCATATTAGCTTGCTAAGGCTGCTCTAACAAACCGTCACAAATTGGGTCGATTAAACAATAGAAATTTATTTTCTAACAGTTCTGGAGGTTAGAGGTCTGAAATCAACGTATCAGCAGCACTGGTTCCTCTGAGGGTCGTGACAGATAATCTCTTCCATACCTTTCCTCTAATCGGTGATTTGCTGATAATCTTTGGCATTCTTTGGCATGTAGAAGCATCATCCCAATCTCTGCCTTCATTTTCACATGGTCTTCTTCATGTTTGTGTGTGTGTGTGTGTGTCTGTGTATGTGTGTATGTGTCCAAGTTTTCCCATTTCATAAGGATACAAGTCATACTGGATTAGGGACCCACCCTACTCCAGAGGAACACAATTCAGCCCACGAAAATAATTAACCTAAGTAAAGTGTAAAACAAAACATGCTTTCAATTCATTAATATCTCAACAGAGAAATGAGAAATCACAGCAGAGATGTAAAAACAATTTTTAAGATGGAAATTCTGGAACCAAAAAATATTTTTTGAAATAAAAAATTATGAATTAGACATAACAGTTGAATAAGAAAGAAGAGGAGTGATAATTTAAAGATATGTCATTAGGAAAAGATAGAAAACAAACATAGCATCAGTTTTCTTATAGATGAAATCCAACAGTCAAATATATATGTAACAGTAATTACTAAAAGAATGTACTTCAACATAATACAGGTCATGTATGACAAGCCCACAGCTATCATACTCAATGCTGAAAGGTTAAAAAGCTTTTCTTCTAAGATCAGGAACAATACAAAGATGCCCACACTTGCCACTGCTAATTAACATAGTACTGGAAGTCCTAGCCAAATACAAAGATGCCCACACTTGCCACTGCTAATTAACATAGTACTGGAAGTCCTAGCCAAAACAATTAGACAAGAAAAAGAAATAAAAGGCATTCACACAGAAAAAGAAAAAGTAAAATTGTCTCTTTTTGCTGATGACGTGACCTTTTATGAGGAAAACCTCAAAGATTCCCCCAAAAACCTGTAAGAACTGATAAACAAATTCAATAAAGTTTCAGGTTACAAAATCAACATACAAAAGTCAGTAGTTTCCAGGCACGGTGGCTCATGCCTGTAATCCCAGCACTTTGGAAGGCCAAGGAGGGTGGATCACCTGAGGTCAGGAGTTCGAGACTAGTCTGACCAACACGGTGAAACCTCATCTCTACTAAATAATACAAAAATTTGCCGGGCATGGTGGCGAGCACCTGTAATCCCAGCTACTCCGGAGGCTGAGGCAGGAAAATCACTTGAACCCAGGAGGCAAAGGTTGCAGTGAGTCAAGATTGTGCCATTGCACTCTAGCCTGGGTGACTGAGCAAGACTCCATCTAAAAAAAAATGAATAAAATAAAATAAAATAAAATAAAATAAAATAAAATAAAAGCAAATAAATAAAGTCAGTAGTCAGAATCAATTTCCAGACATACACCTTCAGATGATTTTAGCTCTCAGCCTTTAAGCCACCTGGATGACATCAAAGAAAACAGAAGCCAGCTATCCATACTGAGTTCTACCAAAATTATAGATTCATGAGTAAAATAAATGTTGTCATTACTTTAAGCCAAAAAATTTGGGATAGTTTGTTATACAACCGTAGTAACTATAGTGCTGTCAAAATAAAAAACAATTCTGTACCTCAAGACACCGTTAAGAAATTGAATTGATAATCCACAGATTGGAAACAAATACTTACAATACAAATATCTTACAAAGGATATGTATCCATCATACATAAAGAATGCTTACAAATTAAAATTTTGAAAACCAACAGCCCTATAAAAATAGGCAAAAGACTTAAAAAGATACCTCACAAAGTAAGAGATACAAAATACCAATTAAGTATGAAAAGTTCTCAACATAATCCTGAAAGTGCAAATTAAAACCATAATTTCATACCTACTAGCAGAATTAAAATGACAATGCCAAATGAAGACAATATGCAGTAAAACCCTCATATTTTGGAGAACTGTTTGGCTATTTTTATACAGTTAAATAGACATCTATTCTAAGACCCAGAAATTTCACTACTTATTTACACAAGAGAAATGAAAGCCTATTTCCAAAAAAAGACTTGTAAGTGAATGTTCATAACATTTTTATTTATAATAGTAAAAAAACTGGAAACTACTCAACTATCTGAATATAGGAGAATAGAAAAACAAATTGGGGTATATCCAAACAATGAAATACAACTTAACGGTATATATTAAGAATAAACGGGCCGAGTGTGGTGGCTCATGCCTGTAATCCCAGCACTTTGGGAGGCCAAGGCAGGTGGATCACTTGAGACCAGAAGTTTTAGACCAGCCGGGCCAACATGGTGAAACCCTGACTCTACTAAAAATAAAAATTAAAATAAAAATAAATAGCCAGGTATGGCGGAACCTGCCTGTAGTCCCAGCTACATGGGAGGCTGAGGCATGAGAATCACTTGGACCCAGGAGGCAGAGCTTGCAGTGAGCTGAGATCATGCCACTGCATTCCAGCCTGGGTGACAGAGCAAGACTGCGTCTCAAAATAAAAAAAAAGAAAAAGAAAAAGAATAAACTATTGAGTCAAGCAACAACAACAACAAAAATGTCAGTAGTGTTTCTATACACTAACAGTGAACTATCCAAAGAATTTTTAAAATCCCAATTACAATAGCATCAAAAAATAAATAACATACTTCGGAGTAAAATTTAGCCATGGAGCTGAAAGATTTGTATACTTAAAATGATAAAACATTGATGAAAGAAACTGAAGATAGAAGTAAAAAGAAATACATTCCATGTTCATGGATTGGAAGAATTAATATTGTTAAAATATATGCACTAACCAAAGTAATCTGCATATTTAATGCAATTTGCATTAGAATTCCATGTCATTTTTCACAGAAATAGAAAAAACAATCCTAAAATTTATATGGAGTTACAAAAAACCGTAAATGCCCAAAGCAATCTTGAGCAAAAAGAACAATGCTGGAAGGATCACACTGCCAGATTTCAAAATATATTACAAACCTATTGTAATCAAAACAGCATGCTACTGGGATTTTAAAAGGCACATTGACCAATGGAACAGGATAGAAAGCCCAGATATAAACTTAAATATTTGCAGTTAATTGATTTTCAACAAAGGTGCCAAGAACACACCATAGGGAAAGAATAGTCTCTTCAATAAATGGTGTAGAGAAACTGGATATCCACATGCAGAAGAATATTGTACCCTTATTTCATATCATATACAAAAATTAACTCAAAATGGATAAAAGACTGAAATGTAAGCCTTAAAACTGTAAAGCTACTGAAAGAAAACGGAAGGGTAAAACTTCATGACATTAAGCTAGGCAATGACTTCTTGGATAGGACTCCAAAAGTACATGAAACAGAAGCAAAAATATACAAACGGGATTGTATCAAACTAAAAAGCTTCTGCACAACAAAGGAAACAGTTAACAGAATAAAGAGACAACCCACAGATTGGGAGAAAATATTTAAAAATCATACATCTGATAAAGAACTAATATAAAAAACACATAAGAATCTCAAACAACTCAATAGATAAAAATCAAAACCCAACTAAAGAATCTGAATGGACATTTCTCAAAAGAAGAGATATGAACAACCAACAGATATATGAAAAATTCTCAATATCATTAGTCATCACGGAAATGTAAATTAAAACCACAATGAAATATCACCTCACATCTTTTAGAATGGTTATTACTCGAAAAGACAAATGATAGCAAATGTTAAATGTGGAGAAATGTTGAATGTGGAGAAAATAAAACCCTTGTGCACTGTTGGTGAGAATGTAAATTAGTATAGCCATTTTGGAAAGTAGTATGGAAGTTCTTCAAAAAACTAAAAATAGAATACACATATGATCCAGTGATTCCATTTCTGGGTATGGACCTGAATTAGTCTGTTCTCACTCTGCTAATAAAGACATACCCAAGACTGGGTAATCTATAAAGAAAAAGAGGCTTAATGGACTCACAGTTCCACATGGCTGGGGAGGCCTCACAATCATGGTGGAGGGTGAAGGGGAAGCAAGACACGTCTTACATAGTGGCAGACAAGAGGGAGCGTGTGCAGGGGAACTCTCATTTATAAAACCATCAGATCTCATGACACTTATTCACTATCACAAGAAAAGTATAGGGTAAACCATCCCCATGATTCACTAATCTTCACCTGGCCCCACCCTTGACATGTGGAGATTATTACAATTCAAGATAAGATTTGGGTGAGAACACAGCCAAACCATATTATTCTGCAGCTGTCCCCTCTCAAATCTCATGTCCTCACGTTTTGAAACTAATCATGCCTTCCCAGCAGTTCCACGAAGTCATAATTCATTTCAGCATTAACTCAAAAGTCCATAGTCCAAAGTCTTATCTGAGACATGGCAAGTCCCTTCAGCCTGTGAGCCTGTAAAATCAAAAGCAAGTTAGTTACTTCATAGATACAGTGGGGACATAAGCATTGGATAAATACACTCATTCCAAAAGGGAGAAATTGTCCAAAACACAGGGACTACAGGTCCTATATGAGTCCAAAGTCCAGTGAGGCAATCAAATCTTAAAACTCCCAAATTATCTCCTTTGACTCCATTTGTCACATCTAGGTCATGCTGATGCAAGAGGTGGACTCCTTTGGCGTTGGGCAGCTCTGCCCCTGTGGCTTTGCAGGGTACAGCTCCTCTCCTGGCTGCTTTCACGGGTTGGCATTGAGTGTCTGTGGCTTTTCCAGGTACACAGGCAAGCTGTCAGTGGATCCACCATTCTGGGGTCTGTAGGACAGTGACCCTCTTCTCACAGCTCCATTAGGCAGTGCCCCAGTCAGGACTCTGTGTGGGGGCTTCAACCACATGTTTCCCTTCCACATTGCGCTAGCAGAGATTCTCCATGAGAGCTCTGTCACTGCAGAAAACTTCTGCCTGGACATCCAGGCATTTCCATACATCCTCTGAAATCTAGGCAGAGGTTCCAAAACTTTAATTCTTGACTTCTGTGCACCTGCACCCCTAGCACCATGTAAGCCAATGATATGGTTTGGCTGTGTCCCCATTCCAATTTCATCTTTAATTGTAGCTCCCATACTCCCATGTGTTGTGGGAGGGACCCAGTGGGAGACAATTGAATCATGGGGGCAGTTTCCCTCATACTGTTTGCATAGTAGTGAATAAGTCTCATGAGGTCCAATGGTTTTATAAAGGGAAACACCCTTCACTTGGTTCCCATTCTCTCTTGCCTGCCACCATGTAAGACATGCCTTTCATCTTCTGCCATGATTGTGAGGCCTCACCAGCTACGTGGAACTGTGAGTCTATTAAATCTCTTTTTAAAAAAAGAATAATAAATTACCCAGTCTCAAGTAAGCCTTTATCAGTAGCATGAGAACAGACTAACACAGTAAATTGGTACTGGTAGAGTGGGGTGCTGCTGTTAAGATACCCAAAAATGTGGAAGTGACTTTAGAACTGGGTAACAGAGGTTGCAGCAGGTTGGAGGGCTAAGAAGAAGACAGGAAAATGTGGGAAAGTTTGAAACTTCCCAGAGACTTTTTGAATGGCTTTGACCAAAATGCTGATAGTGATACGGACAATAAGGCCCAGGCTGAGGCGGTCTCAGATGGAGATAAGGAGCTAGTTGGGAACTGGAGTAAAGGTGACTCTTGCTATGTTTTAGCAAAGAGATTGGTGGCATTTTCCCCTTGCCCTGGAGATCTGTGGAACTTTGAACTTGAGGGAGATTATTTAGGGTATATGGCAGAAGAAATCTCTGAGCAGCAAAGAATTCAAGACATGACTTGGTGCTGTTAAAAGCATTCAGTTTTAAAAAAGGAAACAGCATACAATTTTGGAAAATTTCCAGCCTGGCAATGTGATAGAAGAGAAAACTCCATTTTCTGACAAGAAATTCAAGCCATCTTCAGAAATTCGTATAGGTAATGAGGAGCCAAATGTGAATCCCCAAGACAATGGGGAAAATGTCTTCAAAGCATGTCAAAGGTCTTCATGGCAGCATTTCCAATCAGAGGCCCAAAGGCCTAGGAGGAAAAAATGGTTTCATGGGCCAGGCCCAGGGCCACCCTGCTGTATGCAGCCTAGGGACTTGGTGCCCTGCATCCCAACTGCTCTAGCCATGGCTAATAGGGGCCAAGGTACAGCTCAGGCCATAGTTTCAGAGAGTTCAAGTACCAAGCCTTGGCAGCTTCCACATGTTGTTGAGCCTGCCAGTTCAAGTACCAAGCCTTGGCAGCTTCCACATGTTGTTGAGCCTGCCAGGGCACAGAAGTCAATAATTTAGGTTTGGGAACCTGCACCTAAATCTCAGAGAATGCATGGAAATGCCTGGATGTCCAGGCAGAAGTTTGCTGCAGGGGTGGGCACAGAAGCCAAGAATTTAGGTTTGGGAACCTGCACCTAGATCTCAGAGGATGCATGGAAATGCCTGGAGGTCCAAGCAGAAGTTTGCTACAGGGGTGGGGTCTTCATGGAGAACCTCTGCTAGGGCAGTGTGGAAAGGGAATGCAGGATTGAAGCCCATACACAGAGTCCCAACTGGGGCACTGCCTAGTGGTGCTGTGAGAAGAGGGCCACCATCCTCCAGATCCCAGAATGGTAGATTTACTGACAGCTTGCAGCGTGCACCTGGAAAACCCATAGACACTCAATGTCAGCCCAAGAAAGCAGCCAGGAGGAGAGGTGTACCCTGCAAAGCCACAGGTGCAGAGCTACCCAAGGCCATAGGAGCCCACCTCTTGCATCAGCATGACCTGGATATGAGACATGGAGCCAAAGAAGATCATTTCGGAGCTTTAAGATATGACTGCCCCACTGAAGTTTGGACTTGCATGGGGCCTGTAGCCCCCTTTGTTTTGGTCAATTTCTCCCATTTGGAATGGCTGTAGTTACCTAGTGCCTGTACCCCCACTGTATCTAGGAAGTAACCAATTTCCTTTTGATTTTACAGGCTTATAGAGGTGAAAGGGACTTGCCTTGCTTCAGATGAGACTTTGGACTGTGGACTGTGAGTTAATGCTGACATGAGTTAAGACTTGGGGGGCTGTTGGGAAGGCTTGATTGGTTTTGAAATGTGGGTACATGAAAGTTGGAAGGGGCCAGGTACAAAATAAATATGGTTTGGCTGTGTCCTCACCCAAATCTTATCTTTAATCGTAGCTCCCATAATTCCTATGTGTTGTGGGAGGAACCTGGTGGGAGATAATTGAATCATGGGGTCAGTTTCCTTCATACTGTTCTTGTGGTAGAGAATAAGTCTCATGAGATCTGATGATGGTTTTATAAGGGGAAACTCCTTTCCTTGGTTCTCATTCTCTCTTGCCTGCCACTATGTAAGGCATGCTTTACACCTTCCACCATGATTATGAGGCTTCCCCAGCCACAAGGAACTGTGAGTCCATTAAACCTCTTTTTCTTTATAAATTACCCAATCTCAAGTATGTCTTTATCAGCAGCATGAAAATGGACTAATACAGCCACCAAGGCTTGGGACTTGCAACATCTGAAAGCCTGAGCTGTACGTTGACCCCTTATAGCCATGGCTGGAGCAACTGGGACACAGGCCACCAGATCCTGAGGCAGCACACAGCAGGGGGCCCCTGGGTGCAGCCCTGGAAACCATTTTTTCCTCCTAGATCTCTGGGCTGGTGATGGGAGGAGCTGCCACAAAGGTCTCTGACATGCCCTGGAGACATTTCCCCCATTGTCTTGGAGATTAACATCTGGCTTCTCATTACTCATTCAAATTTCTGCTGCCTGCTTGAATTTCTCCCCAGAAAATAAGGTTTTCTTTTCTATTGCATCATCAGGCTGCAAATTTTCCAAACTTTCCTGCTCTGCTTCCTCTTGAATGCTTTACTGCTTAGAAATTTCTTCCCCACGATGCCCTAAATCATCTCTCTCAAGATCAAAGTTCCACAGATCTCTCAGACAAGGGCAAAAGGCTGCCAGTCTCTTTGCTAAAATATAACAAGCATCACCTTTATTCCAGTTCCCAAAAAGCTCCTCATCTCCATCTGAGACCACCTTGGCCTGGGCCTTATTGTCCATATCACTATCAGCATTTTGGTCAAACACATTCAACAAGTCTCTGGGAAGTTCCAAACTTTCCCACATTTTCCTTTCTTCTTTTGAGCCCTCCAAACTATTTCAACCTCTGCCTGTCACCCAGTTCCAAAGTCACTTTCACATTTGTTGGGTATCTTAATAGCAGCACCCCACTCTACTGGTACCAATGTACTATATTAGTCTGTTCTCATGATACTGATAAAGACATACCTGAGACTGGGTATTTTATAAGGGAAAGAGGATTAATTGACTCACAGTTTTACATGACTGGGGAGGCCTGACAATCATGGCAGAAGGTGAATGAGGAACAGAGTAAAGTCTTACATGGCAGCAGGCAAGAGAGCTTGTGCAGAGGAACTCCCATTTATAAAACTGTCAGATCTTGTGAGACTTATTCACTACCATAAGAACAGTATGGGGGAAACTGCCCCCATGATTCAATTATCTCCACCTGGCCTTGCCTTGACATGAGGATTAATACAATTCAAGGTGAGATTTGGGTGGGAACACAGTCAAATCATATCAGTATCCAAAGGAAATAAAATTGATATGTTAAAGAGTTATCTGCACTCCCATTTTCAGCATTATTCATAATAGCCAAGATATGGAATCAAACTTAAGTTTTCATCAACACATGAATGGACAAAGAAATATGTTATATATACACAATGGAATATTATACAGCTTTTAAAAAGAAGGAAATTCTATCATTTGCAACAATATGGATGGTACTGGAAGACATTATTTTAAATAAAATAAACCAGACACAGAAAGACATATACCACACGATCTTACACATACGTGGAATCTAAAAAATTTAATCTCATAAAAACAGAGAGTAGAAGGGTGGTTACCTGAGGCTGAGGGTAAGAGGGAGAGAGGAAGAAAGGGAGGATGTTGATCAAAGGATACAAAGTTTTAGTTAGACTGGAAAAATAAGTTTTAGTAAACTGCATAGTGACCACAGTTAGTTGATAATGTGTGGTATATTTCAAAATTGCTTACCTAGATTTTTAATGTTCTCACCAAAAAAAGAGATAAATATGTGAGTTCATGGATACATTAATTACCTTAATTGAACATTTCTGTAATGTACACACAGATCAAAACATCACATTGTACCTGATAAATATACACAATTATTAGTGAATTAATAATTTTCCCCTCAATATTCTTAAGTGTGCAAAGAATCTGAATAAACATTTTTCAAAGCATATATACAAATGGCCAATAAATACATGAAAACATGCCCAGCATCATTAGTCATTAAGGGAATGCAAATCAAAATCACATTTAGAAACCACTTCACACTTCTCAGGATGGCTATAATCAAAAAGACAGACAATAACAAATGTTAACAAGGATATAGGAAAATTAGAACTCTCATACATTGTTAGTGGGGATGTAAAATGGTATAGCCACTTTGGGAAACAATTTGGCAGTTCCTCAAAAAGTTTAGAGTTACCACATGACCCAGCAATTCTATTTCTAAGTATGTACCACATTTTCTTTATCCAGGCTATCATTGATGGGCATTTAGGTTGATCTTTGCTATTGTGAATAGTGCCATAATGAACATACACACACGTGTCTTTATAATAGAATGATTTATATTCCTTTAGGCATATACCCAGTAATGAAATTTCTAAATCAAATGGTGTTTCTGTCTTTAGGTCTTTGAAGAATTGCCACACTGTCTTCCACAATGACTGAACTAATTTACACTCCCACCAACAGTGTAAAATTGCTTTCTTTTCTCCACAACCTCACCAGCATCTCTTATTTTGTGACTTTTTAGTAAAAGCCATTCAGAATGGTGTGAGGTGGTATCTCATAGTGGTTTTGATTTACATTTCTCTAATTATCAGTGATGAGCTTTTTTCATGAGATTGTTGGCTACATGTATGTCTTTTTTTGAAAAGTATCTGTCCATGTCCTTTGCCCACTTTTTTATGGGGTTGTTCATTTGTTTCTTATACATTTGTTTAAGTTCCTTGTACATGCTGGATATTAGACCTTTGTCAGATGTATAGTTCACAAAATATTTCTCCCATTCTTCAGGTTATCTGTTTATTCCATTGAGAGTTCCTTTTGCTGTGCAGAAGCTCTTTAGTTTAATTAGATCTCATTTGTCAATTTTTGCTTTTGTTACAATTGCCCTTGGCATCTTTGTCATGAAATCTTTGTCAGTGCCTATGTCCTGAATGGTATCGCTTATGTTGTCTTCCAGGTTTTTATAGTTTTGGGTTTTTCATTTAAGTCTTTAATCCATCTTGAGATGCAGAAAAGGTTTTTGATAAAATTCAACATCCCTTCATGTTAAAAACTCTCAATAAACTAGATACTGAAGGAACATACCTCAAAATAATAGCCATCTATGACAAACCCACAGCAAACATCATACTGAAATGAGCAAAAGCTGGAAGCATTCCCCTTGAAAACTGGCATAAGACAAGGATGCCCTCTCTCACCGTTCCTATTCAGCATAGTATTGGAATTTCTGGCCAGGGCAATCAGGCAGGAGAGAAATAAAGTACATTCAAATAGGAAGAGAGGAAGTCAAACTACCTTTGTTTGCAGATGACATTATTCTACATGTAGAAAACCCCATCATCTCGGCACAAAAGCTTCTTAACCTGATAAGCAACTTCGGCAAAGTCTCAGGATACAAAATCAATGTGCAAAAATCGCTAGCACTTATTTTTTTAATGTGATTTGCTTTATTGCGATATTTGCGTTATTGTGGTGGTCTGGAATTGAACCCACAATATCTCCAAGGTACCTACATTAGTATACCTACGTTAGTAATGCCTACATTAGTGTATACTTAGTATAATTGGTCTTTGTATTAATATGCAAATAGTATTGACACTTAAATGCTCTGAAAAGGTCTCTGTAGAGAACTCTTTGAGAACCGCTATCTAGAGGAAAGGATGGGCTGCATATCCACCAGGTAATTTTACATGCATATTTTATATATATTTATTTATTTCTATAAAACTGCTTGTGAATCCATGATCATCTCAAAATATAAAATTTAATTTAAAGAATCCATTATATTTACTGACCCTTAAAAAGATATATAAAAATTATATATAAATATAATTAATATGATATAAATTATATATAATATATATAATTTTTAAGGGTCAGATAGTAAATATAATGGATTTTTTAAATTAAATTTTATATTTTGAGACCATTATGGATTCATATGCATTTTAAAAAGTATTAGAAAGAGATCCTGTGCATTCTTTGCCTGGTTTGCCTCAACAGTAACATCTTCCAAAACTACAGTACAATAGCACAACCAGATTATTGACATTGATACAATCAAGATACAGAATAGTGTCATCACCACAAAGTTTCCTTGTTTTGCCTTCTCATAGTCACACCCACTTTACCCCTTTCCAATGCCCCTCATCTCCCATCTCTGACATCTGACACCCACAAATTATTAATCTGTTTCTATTTGTAAATTTTGTCATTTCAGTAAGATTATCTGAATGGAATCATGTGGTATGTAACCATTTGGGATTTTCAATCAGCATAATTCTTTGAGGATTCATCCATGTAGTATAAATATTTTGTTCATATTTATTGCTGAGTAGTATTCCATTACATGAATACCACACAGTTTGTTTATTAATTCATCCTTTGAAAGGCAGTTCAGTCAGGTTTTGGTTATTACAAGTAAGCTGCTATGAAGATTAATTTATAGTTTTTTGTGTGAATGTAAATTGTCAGTTTTCTGGGATATGTTTTTGTTTTGTTTTGTTTTGCTTTGTTTAAAGACATAGTCTCACTCTGTCACCCAGACTAGAGTGCAGTGGCATGATCATAGCTCACTACAACCTTGAATTCCTGGACTCAAGCCATCTGCCTGCCACAGCCTCTGATCTGGAGTAGCTAGAACTACAGGTATATACCACTATGCCTGGCTAATTTTTTAAAAATTATTTTTTGTAGAGGTAAGGTCTTGCTATGTTGGCCAAGCTGGTCTCAAACTCATGGCCTCAAGTGATTCTCCTCCCCCCGCCTTCCAAAGAGTTGGAATTACAGGCATGAGCCACTGTGCCCTGCCAGGTATGTAATTTTTTAATTTTTTGTTCAACTTTTATTTTAAATCAGGGGTACATGTACAGGATATGCATGTTTGTTACCTAAGTAAACAAATGCCACGGTGGTTTGCTGCACAGATTATCCCATCACCTAGGTATTACACCCAGCATCCATTAGATATTCTTCCTGATGCTCTCCCTCCCCTCACTCCAAACTCTGACAGGCCCCAGTGCATGTTGTTTTCCCCCATGTGTTCTCATCATTCAGCTCCCACTTATAAGTGAGAACACGCAGTATTTGGTTTTCTGTTTCTGTGTTAGTTTGCTGAGGATAATGGCTTCCACCTCCATCCATGTCCCTACACAGGACATGATCTCATTCCTCTCTCTGGCCACATAGTATTCCATATTGTATATATGTTCCACATTTTCTTCATTCAATCTATAATTGATGGGCATTTAGGTTGATTCCATGCCTTTTCTACTGTACATAGTGCTGCAAAAAGTTGTTGAGATACTTGAAGAAGTGGTAGTCAGTTGGCAAGAGGTCAGATGAATATGACAGAAGTAGTAAAAATTCGTAACCCAATTCATTCAACTTTTGAAGCATTGTTTGTGCAATGTGCAGTCGGGCATTGTCGTGGAGAAGAATTGGGCCCTTCCTATTGACCAATGTTGGCTGCAGGCATTGCAGTTTTTAGTGCATCTCATCAATTTGCTGAGCATACTTCTCAAATGTAATGGTTTTACCGGGATTCAGAAAGCTGTAGTAGATCAGACCAGCAGCCAACCACCATACAGTGAGCATGACCTTTTTTTGATATAAGTTTGGCTTTGGGAAGTGCTTTGGTACTTCTCAGTCCAACCACTGAGCTGATCATCACCAGTTGTCTAATAAAATCACACATCACAAGTTGATTGAGAATGATTCCTGGTAGCATAGAATAAGAGAAGATGATGCTTCAAAACAATATTTTTGATTTTCACTTAGCTCATGAGGTACCCACTTATCAAGCTTTTTCACCTCCTTTTTCACCTGCTTCAAATGCCAAATGAGTTCTTCAGCAACTTCTTGTGTAGTTGTAAGAGAATCAACTTCAATGATTGCTCTCAATTGGTCGTTGTCAACTTCTGATTGCTGGCCACTATGCTCCTCATATTCAAAGCTCTCCTCTCCTTTGCAAAACTTCTTGAACCACCACTTCACTGTACACTCATTAACCATTCCTGGGCCAAAGGTGTTGTTGACGTTGCAAGTTGTCTACAGTGCTTTAAAACCCATTTTGAACTCGAATAAGAAAATCGCTCGAGTTTGCTTTTTGTCTAACATCCTTTCCATGCTCTAAGATAAATATAAAATAAACAGCAAGTAATAAGTCATTTGCAAAAAAAAAAAAGCAAGAAATGTGCATTAAAATAATATATAACATAACCACATTTACTTAGGAATGTATTCCAATATCAAATGCAAATTTCAACAATGCAAAAACCTTAATTATGTTTCCACCATCTCAGCCTCAGCCCAGTTCTGTGCCCTTGCTGGAGAGGTCCTGCAGTCATTTGCAGGAGAAGAGGCACTCTGGTTTTTGCGGTTTTAGTGTTTTTGCATCTATTATTTCTCATCTTTGTGGGCTTATCTACCTTTGATTTTTGAGAGTGCTGACCTTTGAATTGGGATTTTCTGGAGTCTCCTATGTTGAAAAGGAGTGGTGAGAGAGGGCCTCCTTGTCTTGGGCCACTTTTCAAGGGGAATGTTTTCAGGTTTTATCCATTTAGTATGGTGTTGGCTGTGGGTTTGTCATTTACAGCTTTTATTATTTAGAGGTATGTTCCTTCAATATCTACTTTAGTAAGAGTTTTTAACATGAAGCGATGTTGAATTTTATTGAAGCCCTTTTCTGCATCAATTGAGATAATCATGTGGTTTTTGCCTTTAGTTCTGTTTACGTGATAAATAACATTGATTAATTTGCATGTGTTGAACCAACCTTACATCCAGTGATGAAGCTAAGTTGATCATGTTGGATAAGCTTCGTGATGGGCTGCTAGATTTTGTTTGCCAGTATTTTATTGAGGATTTTTGCATCAACATTCATTAAGGATATTGGCCTGAAATTTTCTTTTTTTGTTGTTTTTGTTTTTTCTTATTTTAATTTTTGTAGGTACATAATAGGTGTATATATTTATGGGGCACATGAGATGCTTTGATACAGGCATGGAATGCATAATCACATCACATAAAACAGGGGTAGCCACCATGTCAAACATTTATCCCTTGTGTTACAAACAATCCAATTACACTCTTTTAGTTACTTTAAAATGTACAATTAAATTATTGTTGACTATACTCACCCTGTTGTGCCAGCAAATACTAGGTCTTATTCATCCTTTCTAACTGTTTTTTTTTTTTTTCACTTTTTAAATTAATTAATTTATTATTACTATTATTTTTAATTGTACTTCAAGTTCTAGGGTACATGTGCACAACATGCAGGTTTGTTACATATGTATACATGTGCCATGTTGGTGTGCTGCACTCATTAACTTGTCATTTACATTAGGTATTAGAAGCCATGGGTCATGGAAGAACCATGGAACCCAGTGACTAGTGTTTAGCTCAATTAGGATGAAACTTCTCCATGGGTAGATGGTTAGTGCTTACTATTCAGCGTCTTGTAGATTGACATTGGGGGCAGTGTTGTCCTGTATTGTTCTGGCCAAGCACCACCCTAGCTTAAACAAGGTTCACCAATAAGTTTTTAATTTGGTTTGATACTGAGAAAAAAGTCATACATTTAAGAACATTTTATAACACTCAAACACTGATGCCTTCCTATCAAAAATCCTTAACCCAGGAACCCGCAGATGGCCCAAATGCATTCAATCTGTAGCGGCAACTGCTTTGCTAACAGAAGAAAGTAGAAAAGTAACTTTTCGAGGAAACCTCATTGTGAGCACACCTCACCAGTTCAGAATTACTCTAAGTCAGAAAAGCAAAAAGGTAGCTTACTAACTCAAAAATCTTAAAGTATGGGGCTATTCTGTTAGAAAAAGGTGATTTAACATTAACCACTGAAAATTCCCTTAACCCAGCAGATTTCCTAACAGGGGATTTAAATCTTAATTACCATACAAAGGTCTGACCAGACCTAGAAGGAACTCCCTTCAGAATAGAAGGATAGATGGTTCCTCCCAGGTGATTGAGGAAAAATCACAATGGGTGTTCAGTAATTGATAGGGAGACTCTTTTGGAAGCAGAGTTATGAGAATTGCCTAATAATTGGTCCGCCATAACTGAGGCCGGAGAGTTTGGTGATCTCTGGTATCTCAGTCAGGTCAATTGATAGGATGACAACAGAGGAAAGAGAACAATTCCCCACAGGCCATCAAGCAGTTCCCAGTGTAGACCCTCATTGGGATGCAGAACCAGAACATGGAGATTGGTTTTGCAGGCATTTACTGACTTGCGTGCTAGAAGGACTAAGGAAAACTAGGAAGAAGCCTATAAATTATTCAATGATGCCCACTATAACACAGGGAAAGGAAGAAAATCCTACTGCCTTTCTGCAGAGACTAAGGGAGGCACTGAGGAAGCATACCTCTCTGTCACCTGACTCTATTGAAGGCCAACTAATCTTAAAGGATGAGTTTATCACTCAGTCAGCTGCAGACATTTAAATAAAAACTTCAAAAGTCTGACTTAGGCCCGGAACAAAACTTAGAAACCCTATTGAACTTGGCAACCTCAGGTTTTTTATAATAGAGATCAGGAGGAACAGGCGGAATGGGACAAACAAGATAAGAAAAAGGCCACTGCTTGAATTATGGCCCTCAGGCAAGTGGACTTTGGAGGCTCTGGAACACGGAAAGTCTGGGCAAATCGAATGCCTAATAGGGCTTGCTTTCAGTGCGGTCTACAAGGACGCTTTACAAAAGATTGTCCAAATAGAAATAAGCCACCCCCTCATCCATGCCCCTTATGTCAAGGGAATCACTGGAAGGCCCACTGCCCCAGGGGATGGAGGTCCTCTGAGTCAGAAGCCACTAACCAGATGACCCAGCAGCAGGACTGAGGGTGCCCAGGGCAAGTGCCAGCCCATGCCATCACCCTCACAGAGCCCCAGGTATGCTTGAGCATTGACAGCCAGGATGTTAACTGTCTCCTGGACACTGGCACGGCCTTCTCAGTCTTACTCTCCTGTCCTGGACAGCTGTCCTCCAGATCTGTCACTATCCGAGGGGTCCTAGGACAGGCAGTCACTAGATACTTCTCCCAGTCACTAAGTTGTGACTGAGGAATTTTACTCTTTTCACATGCCTTTCTAATTATACCTGAAAGCCCCACTCCTTTGTTAGGGAGAGACATCCTAGGAAAAGCAGGGGCCATTATACACTAGAATTAGAAGGAAAAAGGGTAAATATATATATACAGACTCTAAGTATGCTTACCTAGTCCTCCATGCCCACGCAGCAATATGGAGAGAAAGGGAATTCCTAACTTCCAAAGGAACACCTATCAAACTTCAGGAAGCCATCAGGAGATTATTATTGGCTGTACAGGAACCTAAAGATGTGGCAGTCTTACACTGCCAGGGTCATCAGAAAGGAAAGGAAAGAAGAAATAGAAGGGAACTGCCAAGCGGATATTGAAGCCAAAAGAGCCGCAAGGTGGGACCCTCCATTAGAAATGCTTATCGAAGGACCCCTAATATGGGGTAATCCTCTCCAGGAAACCAAGCCCTAGTGCTCAACAGAAGAAATAGAATGGGAACCTCATGAGGACATAGTTTCCTCTCCTCAGGATGGCTAGCCACTGAAAAAGGAAAAATACTTTTGCCTGCAGCTAACCAATAGAAATTACTTAAAACCCTTCACCAAACCTTTCACTTAGGCATTGATAGCACCCATCTGATGGCCAAATTATTATTTACTGGACCAGGCCTTTTCAAAACTATCAAGCAGATAGTCAGGGCCTGTGAAGTGTGCCAAAGAAATAATCCCCTGCACTGCAGGTCATACATTTCAATCTTTAACCTCCTTGTTAAGTTTGTCTCTTCCAGAATCAAAGCTGTAAAACTGCAAATCGTTCTTCAAATGGAGCCCCAGGTGCAGTCCATGACTAAGATCTACTGCAGACCCCTGGACCAGCCTGCTAGCCCACGGTCCGATGTTGATGACATTGAAGGCACCCCTCCTAAGGAAATCTCAATGGCACAAGCCCTGCTATGCCTCAATTCAGCAGGAAGCAGTTAAGAGCGGTTGTCAGCCAACCTCCCCAACAGCAGTTGGGTTTTCCTGTTGAGAGGCAGTACTGAGAGACAGGACTAGCTGGATTTTCTAGGCTGACTGAGAATCCCTAAGCCTAGCTGGGAAGGTGACTGCATCCACTTTTAAACATGGGGCTTGAAACTTAGCTCACACCCGACCAATCAGGTAGTAAAGAGAGCTCACTAAAATGCTAATTAGGCAAAAACAGGAGGTAAAGAAATAGCCAATCATCTATCGCCTGAGAGCACAGGGGGAGGGACAATGATTGGGATATAAACCCAGGCATTCAAGCCGGCAACAGAAACCCCCTTTGGGTCCCCTCCCATTTTATGGGAGCTCTGTTTTCACTCTATTCAATCTTGCAACTGCAAAAAAATACATATATATATATATATATATATATATATATATATATATGTTTAATGGATGTGCTAGAAATAAAACACATGATAAAAGAGACGAAGAACTGTTTTGACAGACTTTTTAATAGACTGGACAGTTTTAAGAAAAGAATCACTGAACTTGAAGACAGGCCAAAAGAAGTTACACTGAAACACAAAGAAAGAAAAAAGGTTTAAAAAAGGTAGAGAGACAAAATAGAGCATCTAAAGCTGTGGAATAATATCAAATGTGTTAATATATGTGTAACTGTAATCCTAGAGAGAGAAAACATAGAGGATGGAGGGGCATATCTGAAGAGACAGTGGTCAAGAATTTTGAAGAAATATTAAAAGACACTAAACCTCACCTCCAATAAGCTCAGAGAACCCGAATCAAAACAAATACCAAACACACACACACAAACACAGACATCATGTTTAAACTTATTTTTTAAAACTCAGAATAATATTTACTTCTTATTTTTTATAGAGGATATATATGTATACATACATATAATGTATTGTCTTTACCATTTTTAAGGGTACAGTTTAGTGGTAACAAATACATTCATATTCTTTTATTTCCTTTTATCCTTGTCTACTCCCTTCCCTTCCAAGCCTCTGGTAACCACCAATCTACTCTCTATCTTCATGAGTTCTACTTTTTTAGCTCCCACATACAAATGAGATCATGCAATATTTGTTTTTCTTTGTTTGGCTTATTTCACTTAACATAAAGACCTCCATTTCCATTCATGTTACTGCAAATGACAGGATTTCCTTCTTTTTTATGGTTGAATAATATTCCATTGAGTATATGTAGCACATTTTCTTCATCACTCATTCACTGATGGACACTGGTTGAATCTGTATTTTGGATAGTGTGAATAGTGCTGCAATAAACATGAGAGTGTAGCTATCTCTTTGATACACTGATTTCCTATCTTACAGATAAGACCCCAGTAGTGGAATTGCTGGATCATATGATAGCTCTATTTCCAGTTTTTTAAGGAACTTCCAAAGTGTTCTCCATAGTGTCTGTACTAATTTACGTTCCTACCAACAATGTATGAGGGTTCCCCTTTCCCCTTTCCCCTTTCTCCATATCCTTGCTAGCATATGTTATTGCCACTTATTGATACGAGTCATTTTAACTGGGATTACATAATGTCACATTGTGGTTTTGATTTGCATTTCTCTGATGATAGGTGATGTTAAGCATTTTTATATGCCTGTTGGCCATTTGTATATCTTCTTTTGAGAAATGTCTATTCAGAACTTTTGCCCTTCTTTAATTGGATTATTAGATTTTATTCCTACAGAGTTGTTTGAGTTCCTTATATAATCTTGTTATTAATCCCTTGGCAGATGGAGAGCTGCAAATATTTTCTCTCATTTTGTGGATTGTTTCTTCACTTTGTTGATTGCTCCCTTTACTTTGTAGAAGTGTTTTAGCTTTACATAATTCCAATTGTTTATTTTTACTTTGGTTGCTTGTACTTTTGAGGAGTTATGCCAAAAAAACTTTGCCCAGACCAATGTCCTGGAGCATTTCTCCATTATTTTCTTCTAGTAGTTTCATAGTTTCAGATCTTATATGTAAGTCTTTAATACATTTTTATTTAAATGTTGTGTATGCTGAGAGATAGAGGTGTAGTTTTTCTTTTTCATATAGTTTTCATAACACAATTTATTGAAAAGGCTTTTCTTTTCCCATTTTATGTTCTTGGTACTCTTGTCAAAGATGAGTTAATTGTAAATGAATGGATTTATAGCTGGATACCGTATTCTGTTCCATTGGTCTAGGAGTCTATTTTTATGCCAATTCTTTGATGTTACTATAGCTTTGTAGCAAAGTTTGAAGTCAAGTAGTGTAATGCTTCTAGCTTTGCCATTTTTGCTCAGGATTGCTTTGTCTATTCAGCAACTTTTGTGATTCCATATAAATTTTAGGATTTTTTTTTTCTATTTCTGTGAAGAATGTAATTTTTTATAGAGATTGCATTGAATCTGTATATTTCTTTGGGTACTATTATCATTTTACACTATTATTTCTTCCAATCCAAAAGCATTGACTAGCTTTCAATTTTTGTGTCTTTTTCTATTTCTTTCATCAGAGTTTTATGGTTGTCCTTACATAGATATTTCACTTATTTGGCTAGACTGATTCGTAGTTATTTTATATTTTTATAGCTATTGTAAATCAGGTTGTGTTCTTTTTTTTTCAGATTATTCACAGTTGGCATATAAATGCTACTGATTTTTGTACATTGATTTTGTATCCTGCAACTTTACTGAATTATGAACAACTATATGCCAACAAAACAAGGCTAATATGACTCCTTTCTTCCAAATCAGATGCCCTTTATTTCTTTCTCTTGTCTAATTGCTCTGGCAAGGACTTCTACTATTATGTTGAATAATGGCAGTGAAAGTGGACATCCTTGTCTTGTTCCAGTCTTTAGAGGAAAGGTCTTCATATTTTTCCCCACGAGTATGATGGTAGCTGTGGGTTTGTTGTATGTGGTCTTTTTTAAAGGTATGTCCCTCCTATACTCATGTTGATGAGGCTTTTTATCATGAAGGGGTGCTGAATTTTATCAAATGCTTTTTCAGGTTCTATTGAAATAATCATATGGTTTTTGTTCTGGATTCTGTAATGTGAAGTATTATATTTACTGATTTGCATATGTTGAACTAACCTTCTATCTCTGGAGCAAATCCTATTTGATCACGGTAAATGACCTTTTTAATATGTTGTTGAATTAAGTTTGCTAGCATTTTGTTGAGGATTTTTGCATCTGTGTTCATCAGGGATATTGCCTCTATTTTTTTTTTTTTATTATTGTATCTTTATCTGGTTTCAGTGTCAGGATAATTCCGGCCTCAAAAATGAGTTTGGAAGTATTTCCTTCTTTTCCATTTTTTTGAAGAGTTTGAATAGAACTGGTAGTAGTTCTTCTTTAAATGTTTGGTAAAATTAAGCAGTGAAGTCATCTGTTCTTGGGTTTTTCTTTGATGAGAGATTTTTTTACTATGGCTTAGATCTCATTACTTGTAATTTGTTTTTAGAGGTTTTTTGTTTTGTTTTGTTGAGACGGAGTCTCCCTCTGTAGCCCAGGCTGGAGTGCAGTGGCGTGATTTCTGCTCACTGCAAGCTCTGCCTCCCTCCCGGGTTCATACCATTCTCCTGCCTCAGCCTCCCGAGTAGCTGGGACCACAGGCGCCCGCCACCACACCCGGCTTTTTTTTTGTATTTTTAGTAGCGACGGGGTTTCACCGTGTTGGCCAGGATGGTCTCGATCTCCTGATCTCGTTATCCACCTGCCTCAGCCTCCCAAAGTGTTGAGATTACAGGCATGAGCCACCATGCACAGCCTATTAAGGTTTTCTATTTCATCATTATTCAGTCATGGTAAGTTGTATATGTCCAGGAATTTATCCATTTCCTCTAGGTTTTCCAATTTGTTGGTTTGTAGTGGTTCATAATAGTCTCATTAAAGAATAATGACACTTTGCACTTCTGAGGTCTCATTTGTTATGAGGTAGGAGATCAGCAGGGTTTGTTTTCTCAACACTGGTCATGACCCTGCTAATAAAAACAGGTTGTAGCAAAGAAGCCACCCAAAAACAGGTAGGACTCAGTATTACAACATATTTTCATAAGACATTCCCACCAGCAACAGTTTATATCATGGCAACAACCTGGAAGTCAGCTTTTATGGTTCTAGGAACTCCCTGCCCCTTGTCCAGAAAGTTTGTAAATAATTCGCCCCTTAATTAGTATATAATTAGTAGTAGGTGTAAATATAGCTAGCCTTCAATCTGAGTGCTACTCTGCCTATGGGATATCCCTAACCTGTTTATGAAGCTGCCATTTTTCTATACACTGTTGCTCAAATAAACTTGCTTTGTTTCACCCTCAGCTCACTCTTGAATTCTGTCCTGAGTAAAACCAAGAACCCTCCCAAGCTGAGCCCCAGTCTTGGGGTTTGACTGCATCAGTTATGTTTTCTTTATTATTTCTGATTTTATTCATTTAAGTCTTCTCTCTTCTCTTTTTTCTTAGTCTAGCTAAGGGTTTGTTAATTTTATTTTCTAAAAATACAAATTTTTATTGCATTGATCTGTAATTTTTGCCTCCATTTCATTTATATCTGCTCTGATCTTTATTATCTGTTTCCTTCTACTAATTTGGGGTTTGGTTTATTCTTCCTTTTCTAGTTCATTGAGATGCATCATTAGGTTATTTGAAGTCTTTCTACTTTTTTGATGTAAGCATTTATTGCTATAAACTTCCCTGTTAGTACTGCTTTTGCTGTATGCCATAGATTTTGATATGTTGTATTTTCATTTTTATTTATTTCAAGAAATTTTTAAATTTTCTGCTTAATTTCTTTATTAATCCATTGCTCATTCAGGATCAGGTTGTTTGATATCCATTTGTTTGTGTCTTTTCAGAGGTTCTTCTTGTTTTTGTTTTCTAGTTTTATTTCATTGTAGTCAGGAAGGTCACTTGATATGATTTCTGTTTTTAAATTCGTTTAGACTTGTTTTGTGGTCTAAGATATGGCCTATTCTGGAGACTGTTCCATGTGCTAATTAAAAGAATGTGTATTCTACAGCAGTTGGATGAAATGTTCTGTAAATATCAGTTAGGTTTACTAGGTTTAGTATGTAGTTTAATGTTTCTTTGTTGATTTTCTGTCTGGATGATCTGTCCATTAGTGACAGTGGGGTGTTAAAGTCTCCTATCATTATTGTATTCCACTCTATTTCTCCTTTTAAATCTATTAATGTTTACTTTATATACTAGGAACTCTTTTGTTGGGTGCATAGATATTTACAATTGTTACATCCGTTTGCTGTATTGACCACTTTATCACTGGGTAGTGACTTTTTTGTCTTTTTGTATAGTCTCTGATTTGTAGTGTATTTTATCTACATATAGCTATTTCTTCTCTCTTTTTTTTTTCAAGTTGCATAGAATATTTGTTCCACCCTTTTACTTTCAGCCTATGTGTGTCTTTATAGGTGACTAGGGTTCTTGAATACAGTATATAATTGGGTCTTGCTTTTTTGTCCATTGAGTCACTCTGTGCCTTTGAATTAGAGAATTGAGGCCATTTATATTAAATGTTATTACTGATAAGTAAGGTCTTGCTACTGCCGTTTTGTTGCCTGTTTTTTGGTTGTTTTGAGACATCTCTTTCCCTCCCTTCTTTTCTTACTATCTTCCTTTGTGGTTAAGTGGGAGTATCTTTTAGTTTGTTCCTTTTTATTTTTGTGAATCTATTATAGGCTTTTGCATCGCAGCTACCATGAGGCTATTTTTTAAAATCTTATAGAAAGTTATTTTAAAAAGATGACAACTTATCTTAGATCACAAACAAAAGAATAGAAACACAGGCAAAGACAAACACACAAAAAAATTCTATGCTTTAACTGCATCCCCACCCAACTCCCATATTTTTACTTTTAGTTGTCTCAATTTACGTATTATTATATTACCTGTATCTTAACAGGTTGCTGTAGCTATTATTGTTTTTGATAGATTAATCTTTTGGGCTTCATACTACAGTTATGAGGAATTGCATACTACAAAAACAATGATAGAGTATTCTGAGTTTGTCTATGTACTTAATTTTACTAATGGGCTTTATACCTAGAAAAGTTTCCTTTCACATGTTAGTATTTTTATTTTCTTTCAGATTGAAGAACTCCCTTTAGTATTTTTTTTTTTACAAGAAAGGATTAGTGGTGCTGAATTTTCTCAGCTTCTGTTTGTCTAGGAAAGAGTTTATCTCTCCTTCATATTTGAATTATAATTTTGCTGGATACAATATTCTCTCATGGCAGTTTCTTTTTTCTTTGAGCACCCTAAAATGTTGTTCCAGTCCCTCCTGGCCTGTATGTTTCTATTTAAAAGCCTGTTGCAAGACAAATTGGAACTCCTTTAGATGTTATTTGCATCTTTTCCTTTGTTGCTTTTAGAATCTTCTCTTTGTCCTTGACATTTGAGAATCTGATTGTTGTATGTTGGGGATAGCCTTATTTTGGGTTGAATCTGTTTACTGTTCTAAGATCTTCCTATACCTTGATATTTATATTTTTAATTTTGGAAAGTTTTCTATTATTTGTTTAAATAAGCTTTCTTCCCCTTGTTCTTGTTCAGATGCCTCTGGAACACTACTAATTCTTAGATTTGGTCTTTTAAGGTAATTTTTTAATATCTTGCAGGCAGTCTTTGCTCCTTTTCATTCTTTTTTCTTTTTTCTCCTATGACTGTGTATTTTCTAATAGCAGGTCTTTGAGCTCATTCATTGTTTCTTTTGCTTAGTTCATTTTGCTATTTAGAGCCTATAAGGAGTTCTTCAGTTCAGCATATGCATTTCTCAGTTGTCAGCTTTCTGTGTTTTTTTTTTTAATTCTTTGTTCAATTTTTCTGATACATTTTTGAACTGCTTTTCTGTGTTATCTTAAAGATCACCAAGTTTATTTAAAATTGCTATTTTGAACTCTTGTTCAGAGAGCTTACAAATCACCTTCTTGTTAGGGTCAGTCACTGGATTTTTTCTTTGTCCTTTTGGGGAGTTTGTGGTTCCTTGTTACTGTTTCTTGGGAGTTTTTAATCTATGTCTTTGCATTTTAGGATTAGTTATTAATTCTCTGACTGACTTGCTTTGGTTTTCATTTAGTATATTTGTTTAGTAAACCTTTACCACTACGTCTCTGCCTCCTTTTCAGCTCTAGATAGTACCATAAGCCCACGTTTGCCACGGCTCTATTAAATACTTGAAGCATTGCCTGTTCCAAATAGGGGAGGTCCCAAAGGGATTATTTGGCAGCGTGGAAAGGCTGGCCAGGGGTTCATGCTCAGGGACCTGTGAACCATACCTACTACAGCATAATGCCACTAAACAGCCACTCCGATTTGTTGTCTCCTTTGGCCAAGTTGCAAAGCAGAGTCTCCAGGGTTGGGGATGGTAGTCCCACCTGCCGGCTTTGTCTCTGCCTGTCCTCAGAGATATTTCTCTTTGAGGCACTCCTGTGGTTTAAGGCAAAAAAAAAAAAAAAAAAAAAAAAAAAAAAAGTCTCCTGCCAGGGAACCCAAGAAGGTGGAAAAGATCATTGGTTACCTCAATTTCACTTCTTCCAGTGAAGAAAGTGTGAGTTAGGTGGAGATTTTCTGTGTGTTGGTGCTGAGCAGAATGTGGGGAAGGGTGACGCAAATGTAAAAGTCTTATTCTTCTCCTCCCATCTACTCATTTTTCCACTATTCTATGGCCCTGGGAACTGTCTCATCCTCATATTTGAGTTTTAGGTTGTTGCTGGTAAAAATCTCAGTGTTGTATATTTGTTTTTAGTTTTCTATGACAGGGAGCAAAGCCAACTTTCTATACCACCATTTCGGAAGAAGACCCTCTATATTTAAACTTCTGAAGACCAAAATTGCAGATGAAATATCAAAGACATACAGAGTAAAAAAAATCATTAGAAAGAGAGGAACAGACTTCTTGTCAGAAACTGTGCAAGCAAGATGATGGAGTGACATCTTTAAAGCATGTAAGGAAAATATTGTTAGTCATAATTCTATGTGCAGTAATAGTATCTTTGAAAAATGAGGGTAAAATAATTTTTCAGTCTTTCAAAAGCTGAGACAATTCATTTCTGGCAGGCTTACATTACAAGAAATAGTAAAGGAAGTTCTTCAGGCATAAAGAATGTTATACAAGACATAAACTTGTGAATATCCTTTACAATATCTCTTAAAAAATCCTCAACAACATATTAACAAATCAAATACAGAGATATATTTAAAAGGTAATAGATTATGAACACGTGGTATTATTCCCAAGCTAGAAAGGTTGGCTCTACATTTGAAAATCTATTAATGTAATTCACAGATTAAAAGAGTAAAGAGAAAAGCTAAATAATCATTTCAATGAACACAGAAAAAGTTTGGACAAAATTCAAGATCCATTCCTGGGGGGAATAAACAACACTCTTTGGATCACTTAACGTTGTTAAAATATCACTTAACTTCCAATTAATCTATAGATTCAGTGCAATCTCAATCAAAATCTCAACAGGATTTTCAGTAGAATTATTAAGCTTCTAAGCTTATATGGAAAAGCAAAGCAATTACAATAGTCAAAATAAGTTTGAAAAAAATAATAAAGTTAAAGGACTCACACAAGCTGATTTTAAGACATATTAAAAAGATATCACAATAAAGGCAACATGGTATTGGTGAAAAGATAGAAACATAGACTACTGTAACAAAATACAGCCCAGAAATAGATTCACAAATGTGATCAACTGAGATAGACAAAGGCTTAAAGGTAATTCAATTGAGAAAGTCTTCAATAAATAGTGTGGAAAAATGAGATGTCCATATACCAAACACATGAATTTTTACCTATAATTCACATCATACACAAAAATTAATTCAAAGTGGATCATAGAGTTAAATTTAAAACATGAAACTATAAAACTTCAAGAAGAAAACGTAGGAGACAATTTTTTTGACCTTTCTGACCAAGTACTTTTTGACCAAGTCCTTGCATCTGAATCTATAGACAACTCTTGCAACTCAATATTAAAAAGACAAAAACCCCATTAAAATATAGGTGAAATACTTGAACAAGCACTTCACAAAAGAAGATATAAAAATAGCTCATAATCAAAAAAGTTATCAATATCATTAGTCATCAGATAAGCTAAAATTAAAACCACTACATAATGCCATTACACATTTACTAGAATGTCTGAAAATAAAAAGAATAACACCAAAATTGTTAACAAAAATGTAGACAGTTTTATACAGTTAAGTATACACCTACCTTATGATCTGACAATTCAATGCCAAGGTAGTCTTCCCCCCAAAAATGAAAAGTCCACAAACATACTCATATAAGGAAGTATGTAGAAACTTTAGTAATAATAACCTAAAACTATCAAACAACCCAAATGTCCACTAAGAGGAGAATAGACTCCAAAAATTGGATTCTATATATTCCAACAACTGAGCCAAACTACTACTCAGACAAAAAGCGACTACTACTGATACTATTGACACATGCAAAATCATGGATTTATCCCATAGACATTATGCTATGTATGCAAAAAAGTATGTATTAAATGCTTCCACGTATATAATGTTCCAAAGAAGGTAAAATTAACCTATGGTGAAAAAAATATCAGAAAAATAGTTATCTGGGCAGGAGGGACACTGCATGGGAAGGGACATGGAAATCTTTCTGGCATGATAAAAACATTCTGTATCTTGATACAGGTTTGAGTTACATAAGTGCATGCATTCATAAAAACTCATCAAATAGTCCTCTTAAGATTTGCGTATTTCATTATATATGAAATTTACCTCAAAGAAATTGGCAAATTTTAATATAATTGTTATATTTGCTTTGCACAGAAGTATGGATTAGAGATTATCAAACTACTCCTAGTGTCTTCTTGGTTTGAGCAAATGTATAAATATATTCAAGACAATTCGAATCAGTTTTCTCATTGTTAAAGAAATTACAAATATGGAAAAAGAGGAGATGAAAATGTATTATGCAATGTTGGATTAGAACAGTCAGCATGAACATGAATGATTTTTATATAGATAGATAAATAGGCAAATAAATATAGATATGTGTGTACTTATTTATATATCTGTGTATTTTTTTAGCTTTGTCTCTTGAGGGGGCGTAGGACCAATGACACACCAGAGCTCTGTGCACACACAGTACCTGGATCTTTATTTCTAAATAGCATCTTCCACCAAAAGGAACTAATGCATGTAGAGAAAAGGCTAATTTCAGGACAGGGGCAGAAAAAATATAGATAATGAACACAGAACATCTTCCTGTGGCAGAAGGTAAAGAAGTATTCACAGAATGATGTGAAAAAGATACAAGAGTCTACCGCCGGTTAAATCTGGGGAAATTTGAGCCTCAAAACAAGTAATTGTGATAAGCAATTATAATCCACTGAGTAAAGTAAAATCCATGTGACCATGCTGATATGAATACATATTTCAACAGTCAATAAATGAGGAGAGGAACACTTCCTTACAATAGAATAGCAACTAATATTTATAGAAAGAGAGAATTGGAAAATCATCAATAGTTGCTAAAAATCCACATGTGAAAGCATTCTAAAGAGCTGAATATTCAAATAGCCTTAAAGAATCTTCCATAATCAATTTATTAATCGTAGGGGAAGATAGTAACTTCACAGTGGAGGAATGTTATGGGCTCAACTGAGTGATTAAAATTAAATTGCCAAATGTTGGGATAAGCAGACTGATATTGCTGCAACATCACTTCTGTGCTAATCCTGCAAAAATAAAAATACCAAAGTAATATGTAATAACAAGAAAACATCAGGCAAACTCAAGTTGAGAGACTATAAAATAACTAACCCGCACTCTTCAAAAATGTCAAGGTGAGAAAAGACAAAGAAAGCCTGAGATATTGTTCCAGTTAAATGACCAGAGAACCAGGACCCAAAAATGTGATGCACAATCCAGGACTGGATTTTGAGCCAGGACAGATGGAGGAAGAAGAGGAATACCTATAACGTGCCAGTCCTCAACCTTTTTGGCACCAGGAACCTATTTCATGGAAGCAATTTTTTGGCAGTGGGTGACGGTGGGGCTAGATAGATTCTCATAAGGTGCACACAACCTGGATCCCTCACATGTGCAGTTCACAATAGGGTTCTTGCTCCTATGAGAATCTAATGCGGCAGCTGATCTGACAGGAGGCAGAGCTCAGGCGGTGATGCTCTCTGGCCTGCGGCTCACCTCCTGCTTTGTGGCCCGGTTCCTAACAGGCCAGGACCCGTACCAGTCCACAGCCTGTGGATTGAGAACCCTTGATATAAAGGACATATTGGAAACAATTGACAAAATTCAAATATTGACTGCTGATTACATCATCATAATCCATAAGTGTTAAACTTCCTTATTTGTATCATACTGATTATGAGAGAGAATGTATTTATTCCTAGGAAATACACACTGAAGCATTAAAGGACAGAGAGGTGTGATGTCTTCACATTTCTCTAAAATGGTTCAGGAAAAATTAATTTTCAAAAATAATATGTCCACATTCATACCATAAAGCAAGATTATTAATTTATGTCAAAACTGAGTTAATGTGTTTAGTTGTTAACAACTTATTCTTTTCTGAAGATACAAGTGGCATGCCTACGGTCATTGCAATTTCGAGAAACAGATACAACTTGTTTTGTGTCAGCTATAACCCTAATTCTGGCATCACACTTGTTTCGCTATTAACACATACCACAATATTTTGAGCCACGTGTCTCAAGCTTTGAAGACAAGCCTCTACTTTAAAAGGTCATCTGGTGGGGATGGTTAATGAGTATTTAAAAAAAAGTTAGAAAAAGTGAATAAGACCTACTGTTTGATAGCACAACAGGGTGACTACAGTCAATAGCAAGTTAACTCTAAAATAACTTAAAAAGAGAGTTTGCAACTCAATGGATAAATGCTTGAGGGGATGGATACCCCATTCTCCATGATGTGATTATTTCACATTGCATGCCTGTATCAAAACATTTTCTGTACCCCATAAATATATACACCTACTATGTACCCATAAAAATTAAAACTTTTAAAAAAGTTTAAAACTAAACGGTCATCTACTTGTTATTTTTCTGACATATGTAAATTTGATTCTTGTTAGTTCAATTTGTGTCGAGCTAAAACTAGAAACTATCTTTTATTTGTAGAAATGAAAGAAAAATGAAAGTTTGTGTTCATCCTGGTTTTCAAAAAGTTAGAAATGTTCATTACAATTACCTCCCCAAAGTGTTCTAGGGAGGATTTAATGGGATACTCTAAAGTTTTCAACATAATTCTTGAATAATATGAGTTTCTCAATAAACATTAGTTTTTATTATCTTTATATCAGCAGCACCTACCTAGCACCTGAGATAAAATAGATATTGAATGAAAGAGCAAATGTGCAATTCATTGATATGTATAGGTGTGTGTGTACATGTGTGTGGCTCATGTATAGAATTCATGCACATATAAAGCATATTCACCTGACTACACACACACAGGTGGCCTTCTTTACCATGGGGTACCTTCCTGCATAAGGGGGCTCCATCTTGAGGCCATGTCTATCCCGCCTACCTCATTAGTTTCCTTCCACTACACTGAAATCACTTGCAACTTTACCTCTTTCATCTTTCTTTTCTAGGAAAATCGTATTAATGATAATAAGAATGTATTTTAATACCATAAACATGGCTTTTCAGTTGATCATGGCTCATCAAATAGCTCTGATGCTCCAAAAACTGCCTCCAAACACACACAAATAGTCACGCATGCACACACACACACACACAATTAGAAGTCATGTGCCTTCTTGCATCTATATTCAAAAGCCTCAGAATTTTATTTACATTAAAAAATCAACTTCAAGATGTGAAACTCATCATTAATTATCAATAGGTAAATGTTGAGCTTTACCTGTATGTCAGGCTCCAGGATCTCATAGTTGCATTAGGCTTCTTTTCTCCAGTTGCTTCCTAAGCATGGTTCCCACTCCCAACTCCCAAAGCTACCCATGGCTGCTAGGGCTTTAGACATTGCATTCCTATTTCAGGAAAAATGAAGGAGAAACATTCAAAAAGAGCACAGCCCCTCTCTAATGACATGTCCCAGGAGATGCAAACACCCCTTTGACCAGAACCTAGTCACTTGGCTGCATCTAGGTAAGAGGATGGTTGAGGAATAAAACCATTACATGGGCTTCCATGTGCCTAACAAGTAGTTAAGAGTTTTATTACTGAGGAAGAAGAAGAGAACAAATATGAGAGAAAAGCAGCAGTCATAGCCAGCATACTATAGAAGGAAAAGTACACAGTCTGAGAAATAATTTAAAAAAAATTGAGGTTAGACTTCTGGCTTCTGTTAATACTTGTGCCAGGTCAAGCAAAGCTTAGTTTGTCCCCAAACACCTAACACTGGTACAAAAAAGAAAAAAAAAAAAAAAAAACACCAAAAAAACAGCAGTAGGCCAGGTGCAGTGGCTCAGGCCTGTAATCCCAACACTATGGGAGGCCAAGGCAGGCTCATCACTCTGAGGTCAGTAGTTCAAGACTAGCCTGGCCAACATGACAAAACCTTGTCTCTACTGAATACAAAAATTAGTGGGGAGTCATGGAGGGCACCTGCAATTCCAGCTACTTGGCAGGCTGAGGCAGGAGAATCGCTGGAATCTGAGAGGCGGAGGTTGCAGTGAGCCAAGATCACACTACTGCACTCCAGCCTGGGTGACAGAGTAAGACCCTGTCTCAGAGAGAAAAAAAACAAAAAACAACAAAAAAAAAAAACCAGCTGTACCATAGGCACAGAGGAATAGTGGAAGAAGAATATAGAACAGTGTTTTTCGCACCTTAGCATGTATTCAATCCAGGAATCTTCTTAAACTGTGTAATCGATTCAGAGAGTCTGGGATAGGGGTTGAAATTCTGCATTTCTAACAAGCTCTCAGGTGATGCCCACACTGATAGCCCATGGAACACACATGCAGTAATATGAATCAAATCTGAGAATCCATCTTTCCCTTTCTTAATAAAACACATCATTGATATTCCCCCTTTTTTCCTTTCATGGCTTTAACTATTAAGTTGCCTTAAGGGTTTAAGACATATGGTGGTTTGTCATTCGCTAACACAAAAATTAGTTTTCCTAGATTATTTCATTTTATTCCTTTTTGGAAAGCTAGTTATAAATGCTATAATATTCAAAAGATTAAAAATGCAGTGAAAAATAACCCCTTCTCTCATCTCTGCTGGCCAACTAACTACTCAGTTCTATTCCTAAAAGACAAACACTGCCACCAGTTTTGCTGTGTCCTTCCAGAAGTGCTCCGTACATACAGAAGTAAATGTGTGTGTGTTACACAAATGGCACTAAATTATATACATTATCTTGAACATTTGCTATTTAACATTATATCTTGAAGATAATGCCTCTAAAATACATAAAGAATTCTCTCATTTTTTTTAAAGAAACAGATGTATAATGGTTCACTCTCTGGATGTGTCTAATTTTTTTATGTGTATGAAAATTGTTTCTATCATTTTGCTAAATAACCTTGCGTGTGTATTACTTTGCACAAGTGTGAGTGCTTTTGCAGACGAGTTCCTAGAAGAAGAATTGTCGAGCCAAAGGCTATGTGCATGTTTTATTTTGCTAATACTACCAAGTTGCCCTCCTTTGAGGTTTTAATAAGTTACATGCCCCTCAGCACAATATAAGGGTGATTCACTGTGAGGCTAGTGTTTGTGAAGTGTTGACTTGCCCATTAAATAAATTCAGCATGTACTGAAGACACCAGCATGGCAAAGGCATCAAAAAATAGAGGAAAAATGGGTTTTAAAATGTCAAAATTTCAAAAGAATTAAAATAGTCATTTTGGGAACAGCAAAAACTTTACTTACTTTGTGGTTTAGTGCTGTTTTCCATTTGGATTACATATATGAAGAGACACAATGTTTTCAGTGCTTAAACCACTCAAGGTCTAGTCCAGCCATGTGGGTGGGAGTGATTCCCTTAGTAACTGGGTGACCCTAGTCAGCCACCTAGCAACTGCATTTCAACCTGGCAATAACATCCAGTGTTGAAGCTTGAGCTAGCCAGCTTGGTGTCTGTTGATCATCATGGACCAAATTTTATGCCAGGCCACATCAAAGGCAGTGCGACTCCATTAGTTTCAGCCAATATGTGGTTTCTTCTTCACACATGTGTTAGTCTGTGGACCAACAGTTAGAGCAAGAGCTGCTTCCTCTTAAAACGAAAAGAATCTATTCAGTTCACATTCCTCAGAAGAAAGCAACCAAACTGCTGGATGCTTTATGGGGTCTCCAGTTTGAGCACTGTGAACCTGAACCTAAACATCATTAGGAACACAGGTGTTCTTTCCTCGAGGCATATTATCTTTTCTGTGCTTCAATTCTATTTGAAGCTTCTAATTTACAGCTTGAAAATATGCTTTGACCTCTGAGTAGCCTTTTTAAACAAGTATTTGCAGATTTGAATAGACGGTTCTACGTCCTTCAGTTGCCAGGCACCTGCATTCCTAGAAAGACTAGCAGAAAACTAAGTGCCCTTGGAGGCCTTATAAGACGTGCTTCTCTTTCCTGGGTTTCCCACTTCAGTCAGCTCCTGAAATTCACACCCTCTAAATTATCAGAGGCCTCAATTCCACAGAGGGACTATATACTTACCTCTAGAACCCAACCATGTTCCTCCAATATGTTTTCTAGCACATCACATTTCTCATTTGGAGTGGATAACTGGTTAGCAGTGCTATGTTTCCCACATTTTAAACAGCTGCTAGCTATTCCATTTCCTTTGGTCTGGATCTTAATACTTTAAGAAGAGAATGACTATTTTCCTTAACTGCACTTCATGGGAGAGAAAAAGTGACAAACAGCTCAACCTGAATACACACCTTATTGATTATCTTCCTGTAGAGATAACCCATCCACTGGCTCCTGATACATTAGACAGGACTACTATTGTTGCAAGCAATTGACACGCAACACCCACTGCCTTGTATATTCAACTACAGCCTTCCATTTTCCCAAGGAGGAAATTTTAAAATTAAAAAATAAATTATTAGCCCAAATCAATACTTTCAGAAATTTATGTCAAATATCAAATACCTATGTATCATTACTTCATATTATTTTTACTCTATATTTAAAATTATATATAAAATAATATAATAGGAAACTACTGGGACAACTTTTTTATAATGAATACTATGCATTTCTTTAAATCACTTTATCACACTCTTCTGATGCATTCTCATTATCACTAAATCATTCAACACAATTTTCCCAGAGTTTATCATTGTAATTTCTAGATTTTTCAGTATAGCATTTTTTGAATCTGTATATGATACTGTCCCTGGAAGTTTTGTCTCAAGCCATAGGATAGTCATATAACAGGTGATTTTCCCCATTCACCCTAGAGATGCATATTTCTGATGTCCATACATAAACCTTTTACTGTATTATGACTTCCAAAGTCACATTAATTTGTCTTTTGAAACAATGACAAAATGTATTTTCTCATTGTTAATGACCAATATTTCTAATTAATTTTAGACTGATTGATCAGATTGATTACAGGTAAAGCTCAACATTATCACTACCCAGAACTAGCACTGGATGAAGGTTATTTCAGGCTCATGTGCTCCCTAGACATCATTGTACATTGTTCTTCAGAATTAAACCATTGAGAATTACCCTAAATAGGATAAACTATTTTCTGAGGTACAGCTACAGAGAGGGAAAACAAGTCTGCAGACGGAGAGCTCTCACAACATTGCTAGCACCTTTTGTATTTGTGTCCTCCTCTGCGTTCTCACGCGTGAGATGGTGAGATAGGTTTATTTTTCCTATTGATAGATGGACACATATGGCATCTCAAGCAAAAGAAAAAGTGAGGTATGGGCATAATCCAGGGTGGGGAAGTAAACTGCAGGGATCCTGGGATGGGTCACTAAAGTGAAGAAAGAATAGTAAGGACCAGAGTAGCTCCATGAACCTTAAGAACTGCACTCTGTCTGCGCTGTTGGAGCCTTCCCTCTTTCATCTGTTTAGCTTCATCCTTTCCTCCTCTAGATAGTTTCTCTATGGAACACATGGTCATGGTACAAATTCTCATTATTTTAGTTCCACGAACTGACAAGTAGTAAATCACCACCCTCTCATTTCTACCACATAAAATTCCAGGAACTATTTCTAGTTTCTATATGCTAAGCCAAACACATGTTATATGCTCTAGTTTTGCTAGCACTAAAAATAATTTAAAAGATAATTATTAAAATTTAGTAAGTGTGGAGCTCCACTCCAAAACAAGATGGAAGCTTCAAAGAATCAGACCTTGTGAGGAATCTTCAAGATACTGAGAAGAGACAGGATTGGAAGGAAGAGGGAAAACCACACACCATCTCACAGATGAGAACCGAGAAGAGGGCACAACTACACAAGGTGCTAGCAATGTTGTGGGAGCTCTATATCTGGAGGTGGCAGAAGCTGGGATCAGGAGGGGTCACCACATAATAATGAGATTTGTGGGCATACTTCAAAGGAAGCAACCAGACTGGTTGACTAACTATAGGTCTCCACCGCCTTCTGCAGTCCAATCACCTGCAACAGAAAATGTCTTCAGGTGGGATCAGTGTCTGGGTATCTGATCATTTCAGGGGAAAATTAACAGTTTAGCTCAGAAGACCGATAGATGCTGCCTCATGCCTAAGGGCATGTCCCACCCATCCTTGGCTCTCAGAGAAAACAGTACAAAGCATAAAACTTAATAGCAGCTTCACCCCATCTTCTTCAGTGAGATGTACAAAGACCATCATGGAACAGGAAATCTAATCTAAAAAAATTATCCCATAGACAAGAATTTTCAGATTTCTGAAGAGTGAGACATGAAAGACAGATAGTAAATGCAATTTATTGTTGAGTCAAATGACTTAGTCAGACAACTAGAAGAAGAAAAAAAGAGCAATCTGGATGCTGGCATGTACAAACGAGATAACAGTGGCAATGACATCATCACGCTGGCCAAGCAGACTTACGGTAATGTGCCTGCTAATGATGGAGATGACTGACTTTACCCAATGTGAAGGACTGCCCAAAAATTCATCAAACAAGATCAGAGCAGCCAAGAAAATTGCTAAGACAAGATCTAAGATGGATCAGCTTAGCTTTATCATTACAACTACTGCTCAGACTCAGCCTGCAAGCTGCACTTGCTAGTCCACCTGCAGCACATCACCCTCTACTGCCACCACCTCAACATCTGCAGCAAAATCATGGCCATGGTTCATAACCTCAGTGAGAAGCTTCTCATCTCCAGGATGGACAGCACAGTATCCCCTATACAGCAGCCAAGGACTTGCTGAACATTGTGTTTGTACAATGAACACAAACAGTGAAGGCATCTCATGTGATCTCCATCAAATGCCAGTAAGAGAAGTACATGAGTCCCATGCAGGCCTTCGCCAAGTTCAAAGCTATGGACAGCATCTAAAGGCTGCCCTAGCCAGCTGCCCCCACCCCTCTGAGTCACTGTTTTTCTTTTCTTTTTTGAGATAGCATCTTGCTCTGTTGCCCAGGCTGAAGTGCAGTGATGACTTCAGTCTCCGCCTCCTGGATGCAGGCGATCCTCCCGCCTTAGCCCCCCAGTAGCTCGGATTATAGGCCCATGCCACCGCAACTAATTTTTATTTTTTGTAGAGATGAGGTTTTGCCATGTTTCTCAGGTCGGTCTCAAATTTTTGGGCTCAAGCAATCTGCCCACCTTGGCCTCCCAAAGTGCTGTGATTACAGGCATGAGCCACCCCACCCAGCCCTAGTCACTGTTTTTCATTCATCAAATACATTTGCTAAGGAGAATACTGATGTGAGATTCTATTGGGAAATAGGCAGATTTTTAACTTGGCCAACTGGTGAATTTTGCAAGAACCTGTTTGCATTTGAGTTGGTCAAAATATGCATCAGTATCTAGCAGCATATTTCCAGCCATATTTTTTCTAATCTAAAAAAATAAGGTTAGCAATTGGAGCAAGATGGCCAAATAGGAACAGCTCCAGTCTCCAACTTCCAGCGCGAGCGACACAGAAGACCGGTGATTTCTGCATTTTCAACTGAGGTACTGGGTTCATCTCACTGGGGAGTGCCAGACGATCGGTGCTGGTCAGCTGCTGCAGCCTGACCAGCGAGAGCTGAAGCAGGGCGAGGCATTGCCTCACCTGGAAAGCGCAAGGGGGAAGGGAATCCCTTTTCCTAGCCAGGGGAACTGAGACACACAACACCTGGAAAATTGGGTAACTCCCACCCCAATACTGCGCTTTAAGGAAACCGGCACACCAGGAGATCATATCCCACACCTGGCCGGGAGGGTCCCACACCCACAGAGCCTCCCTCATTGCTAGCACAGCAGTCTGTGATCTACCGGCAAGGCAGCAGCGAGGCTGGGGGAGGGGCGCCCGCCATTGCTGAGGCTTAAGTAGCTAAACAAAGCTGCTGGGAAGCTCGAACTGGGTGAGGCTCACAGCAGCTCAAGGAAACCTGCCTGTCTCTGTAGACTCCACCTCTGGGGACAGGGCACAGTAAACAATAACAAACGCAGCAGCTCTGCAGACGCAAACGACTCTGTCTGACAGCTTTGAAGAGAGCAGTGGATCTCCCAACACGGAGGTTGACATCTGAGAAGGGACAGACTCCCTGCTCAAGTGGGCCCCTGACCCCTGAGTAGCCTAACTGGGAGACATCCCCCACTAGGGGCAGTCTGACACCCCACACCTCACAGGGTGGAGTACACCCCTGAAAGGAAGCTTCCAAAGCAAGAATCAGACAGGTACACTCGCTGTTCAGAAATATACTATCTTCTGCAGCCTCTGCTGCTGATACCCAGGCAAACAGGGTCTGGAGTGGACCTCAAGCAATCTCCTACAGCTACAACCTACAGCTGAGGATCCTGACTGTTGGAAGGAAAGCTATCAAACAGGAAGGACACCTACACCAAAACCCCATCAGTACATCACCATCATCAAAGACCAGAGGCAGATAAAACCACAAAGATGGGGAAAAAGCAGGGCAGAAAAGCTGGAAATTCAAAAAATAAGAGCGCATCTCCCCCGGCAAAGGAGCGCAGCTCATCGCCAGCAACGGATCAAAGCTGGACGGAGAATGACTTCGACGAGATGAGAGAAGAAGGCTTCAGTCCATCAAATTTCTCAGAGCTAAAGGAGGAATTACGTACCCAGCGCAAAGAAACTAAAAATCTTGAAAAAAAAGTGGAAGAATTGATGGCTAGAGTAATTAATGCAGAGAAGCTCACAAACGAAATGAAAGAGACGAAAACCATGGCACGAGAAATACGTGACAAATGCACAAGCTTCAGTAACCGACTCGATCAACTGGAAGAAAGAATGTCAGCGATTGAGGATCAAATGAATGAAATGAAGCGAGAAGAGAAACCAAAAGAAAAAAGAAGAAAAAGAAATGAACAAAGCCTGCAAGAAGTATGGGATTATGTAAAAAGACCAAATCTACGTCTGATTGGGGTACCTGAAAGTGAGGGGGAAAATGGAACCAAGTTGGAAAACACTCTTCAGGATATCATCCAGGAGAACTTCCCCAACCTAGTAGGGCAGGCCAACATTCAAATCCAGGAAATACAGAGAACACCACAAAGATACTCCTCGAGAAGAGCAACTCCAAGACACATAATTGCCAGATTCACCAAAGTTGAAATGAAGGAAAAAATCTTAAGGGCAGCCAGAGAGAAAGGTCGGGTTACCCACAAAGGGAAGCCCATCAGACTAACAGCGGATCTCTCGGCAGAAACTCTTCAAGCCAGAAGAGAGTGGGGGCCAATATTCAACATTCTTAAAGAAAAGAATTTTAAACCCAGAATTTTATATCCAGCCAAACTAAGTTTCATAAGTGAAGGAGAAATAAAATCCTTTACAGATAAGCAAATGCTTAGAGATTTTGTCACCACTAGGCCTGCCTTACAAGAGACCCTGAAGGAAGCACTAAACATGGAAAGGAACAACCGGTACCAGCCATTGCAAAAACATGCCAAAATGTAAAGACCATCAAGGCTAGGAAGAAACTGCATCAACTAACGAGCAAAATAACCAGTTAATATCATAATGGCAGGATCAAGTTCACACATAACAACCTTAACCTTAAATGTAAATGGACTAAATGCTCCAATTAAAAGACACAGACTGGCAAACTGGATAAAGAGTCAAGACCCATCAGTCTGCTGTATTCAGGAGACCCATCTCACACGCAGAGACATACATAGGCTCAAAATAAAGGGATGGAGGAAGATTTACCAAGCAAATGGAGAACACAAAAAAGCGGGGGTTGCAATACTAGTCTCTGATAAAACAGACTTTAAACCATCAAAGATCAAAAGAGACAAAGAAGGCCATTACATAATGGTAAAGGGATCAATTCAACAGGAAGAGCTAACTATCCTAAATATATATGCACCCAATACAGGAGCACCCAGATTCATAAAGCAAGTCCTTAGAGACTTACAAAGAGACTTAGACTCCCATACAATAATAATGGGAGACTTCAACACTCCACTGTCAACATTAGACAGATCAACGAGACAGAAAGTTAACAAGGATATCCAGGAATTGAACTCATCTCTGCAGCAAGCAGACCTAATAGACATCTATAGAACTCTCCACCCCAAATCAACAGAATATACATTCTTCTCAGCACCACATCGTACTTACTCCAAAATTGACCACGTAATTGGAAGTAAAGCACTCCTCAGCAAATGTACAAGAACAGAAATTATAACAAACTGTCTCTCAGACCACAGTGCAATCAAATTAGAACTCAGTACTAAGAAACTCAATCAAAACCGCTCAACTACATGGAAACTGAACAACCTGCTCCTGAATGACTACTGGGTACATAACGAAATGAAGGCAGAAATAAAGATGTTCTTTGAAACCAATGAGAACAAAGATACAACATACCAGAATCTCTGGGACACATTTAAAGCAGTGTGTAGAGGGAAATTTATAGCACTAAATGCCCACAAGAGAAAGCAGGAAAGATCTAAAATTGACACTCTAACATCGCAATTAAAAGAACTAGAGAAGCAAGAGCAAACACATTCGAAAGCTAGCAGAAGGCAAGAAATAACTAAGATCAGAGCAGAACTGAAGGAGATAGAGACACAAAAAACCCTCCAAAAAATCAATGAATCCAGGAGTTGGTTTTTTGAAAAGATCAACAAAATTGACAGACCACTAGCAAGACTAATAAAGAAGAAAAGAGAGAAGAATCAAATCGACGCAATTAAAAATGATAAAGGGGATATCACCACCGACCCCACAGAAATACAAACTACCATCAGAGAATACTATAAACACCTCTACGCAAATAAACTGGAAAATCTAGAAGAAATGGATAATTTCCTGGACACTTACACTCTTCCAAGACTAAACCAGGAAGAAGTTGAATCCCTGAATAGACCAATAGTACGCTCTGAAATTGAGGCAATAATTAATAGCCTACCAACCAAAAAAAGTCCAGGACCAGATGGATTCACAGCTGAATTCTACCAGAGGTACAAGGAGGAGCTGGTACCATTCCTTCTGAACTATTCCAATCAATAGAAAAAGAGGGAATCCTCCCTAACTCATTTTATGAGGCCAACATCATCCTGATACCAAAGCCTGGCAGAGACACAACAAAAAAAGAGAATTTTAGACCAATATCCCTGATGAACATCGATGCAAAAATCCTCAATAAAATACTGGCAAACCGGATTCAGCAGCACATCAAAAAGCTTATCCACCATGATCAAGTGGGCTTCATCCCTGGGATGCAAGGCTGGTTCAACATTCGCAAATCAATAAACATAATCCAGCATATAAACAGAACCAAAGACAAGAACCACATCATTATCTCAATAGATGCAGAAAAGGCTTTTGACAAAATTCAACAGCCCTTCATGCTAAAAACGCTCAATAAATTCGGTATTGATGGAACATACCTCAAAATAATAAGAGCTATTTATGACAAACCCACAGCCAATATCATACTGAATGGGAAAAAACTGGAAAAATTCCCTTTGAAAACTGGCACAAGACAGGGATGCCCTCTCTCACCACTCCTATTCAACATAGTGTTGGAAGTTCTGGCTAGGGCAATCAGGCAAGAGAAAGAAATCAAGGGGATTCAGTTAGGAAAAGAAGAAGTCAAATTGTCCCTGTTTGCAGACGACATGATTGTATATTTAGAAAACCCCATTGTCTCAGCCCAAAATCTCCTTAAGCTGATCAGCAACTTCAGCAAAGTCTCAGGATACAAAATTAATGTGCAAAAATCACAAGCATTCTTATACACCAGTGACAGTCAAACAGAGAGCCAAATCAGGAATGAACTTCCATTCACAATTGCTTCAAAGAGAATAAAATACCTAGGAATCCAACTTACAAGGGATGTAAAGGACCTCTTCAAGAAGAACTACAAACCACTGCTCAGTGAAATAAAAGAGGACACAAACAAATGGAAGAACATACCATGCTCATGGATAGGAAGAATCAATATCGTGAAAATGGCCATACTGGCCAAGGTAATTTATAGATTCAATGCCATCCCCATCAAGCTACCAATGAGCTTCTTCACAGAATTGGAAAAAACTGCTTTAAAGTTCATATGGAACCAAAAAAGAGCCCGCATCTCCAAGACGATCCTAAGTCAAAAGAACAAAGCTGGAGGCATCACGCTACCTGACTTCAAACTATACTACAAGGCTACAGTAACCAAAACAGCATGGTACTGGTACCAAAACAGAGATATAGACCAATGGAACAGAACAGAGTCCTCAGAAATAATACCACACATCTACAGCCATCTGATCTTTGACAAACCTGAGAGAAACAAGAAATGGGGAAAGGATTCCCTATTTAATAAATGGTGCTGGGAAAATTGGCTAGCCATAAGTAGAAAGCTGAAACTGGATCCTTTCCTTACTCCTTATACGAAAATTAATTCAAGATGGATTAGAGACTTAAATGTTAGACCTAATACCATAAAAATCCTAGAGGAAAACCTAGGTAGTACCATTCAGGACATAGGCATGGGCAAAGACTTCATGTCTAAAACACCAAAAGCAACGGCAGCAAAAGCCAAAATTGACAAATGGGATCTCATTAAACTAAAGAGCTTCTGCACAGCAAAAGAAACTACCATCAGAGTGAACAGGCAACATACAGAATGGGAGAAAATTTTTGCAATCTACTCATCTGACAAAGGGCTAATATCCAGAACCTACAAAGAACTCAAACAAATTTACAAGAAAAAAACAAACAACCCCATCAAAAAGTGGGCAAAGGATATGAACAGACATTTCTCAAAAGAAGACATTCATACAGCCAACAGACACATGAAAAAATGCTCATCATCACTGGCCATCAGAGAAATGCAAATCAAAACCACAATGAGATACCATCTCACACCAGTTAGAATGGCGATCATTCAAAAGTCAGGAAACAACAGGTGCTGGAGAGGATGTGGAGAAATAGGAACACTTTTACACTGTTGGTGGGAGTGTAAACTAGTTCAACCATTATGGAAAACAGTATGGCGATTCCTCAAGGATCTAGAACTAGATGTACCATATGACCCAGCCATCCCATTACTGGGTATATACCCAAAGGATTATAAATTATGCTGCTATAAAGACACATGCACACGTATGTTTATTGCAGCACTATTCACAATAGCAAAGACTTGGAATCAACCCAAATGTCCATCAGTGACAGATTGGATTAAGAAAATGTGGCACATATACACCATGGAATACTATGCAGCCATAAAAAAGGATGAGTTTGTGTCCTTTGTAGGGACATGGATGCAGCTGGAAACCATCATTCTCAGCAAACTATCACAAGAACAGAAAACCAAACACCGCATGTTCTCACTCATAGGCGGGAACTGAACAATGAGATCACTTGGACTCGGGAAGGGGAACATCACACACCGGGGCCTATCATGGGGAGGGGGGACGGGGGAGGGATTGCATTGGGAGTTATACCTGATGTAAATGACGAGTTGATGGGTGCAGCACACCAACATGGCACAAGTATACATATGTAGCAAACCTGCACGTTGTGCACATGTACCCTACAACTTGATGTTTAATAATAATAAATAAATTTAAAAAAAATAAAAAATAAAAATAAAATAAAATAAAAGAAACTTCTATGGCCAAAAAACAATAATAATAATAAGGCCTAACACTCCAAAATAAGGATATTATATCAGAAAGATGAGGAAGGATACTGCACCCATAAAACAAGAACAGAGATGAAAAAGAATGCATCTGAGGCCTTAGAAATGAAAACAAAGTATTGAAATCAAAAAATTTAGTTATTCACTACCTGATTGGATATAGTTGAAATGCAAATTAGTGAGTTAGAAGATCAAGCTAAAAAAGCACACAGTATAAAAGGATAAAGACCATGGAGAATACATCCAGAAGTGCCAAACTTAGTCTACAGAAGAAAGTGAGAATAAAGTAGCTAAAGAACAAAAATGCAGATTTTGTCAGAATTAAAGAAAGCGACGTGTTTTTACCCGAAAAAGACACTGAACTGCTGTCCCATAATTTCAAACCCAGACTCTGCCCTTTGCTTTATGGCACTGGTTCCCTGTTGCTCTCTGCCAATGTGTGAGACTCTGTACTAGTGTGAGACTGGGAGCCTAGAAGAGGAACAAAGGATTTGCTCCTTCCTGTTTATTCCCTGATCCTATCAGTGTCACTACACCAATGGTTCATCAACTGAGAGCACCAGTTGATTCCAGTTTACTTGTTTCTTCCAATTTGCATTTTTCCCACACTAACAAAATAGTCCTCATTTCCTCACCCCACCCCCAGTCCCCTAGAGCTGCCAACACCAACCAGCCAATACCTCTTCAGAAGTCTGTCCTAGCTCCAAGGGTTTCCTCTTGCAAGACCAGAGACACCAGCTCCAGTCAAGTAGCTATCAATTGTTCAGCAGTCTGAGTCCCACCATCATGGAACTGTATTGCAAATTCTTGAGGTACAAGTACCAGCCAAAAATTGTCCCTCCATCTCAGAGTCTGAGCTGCAAATCTACAAGGACTGCTCATTAATGCCTTGAGGTTTTATGAATCCCAAATCCTTCTCTTTGTATGCTCAGCAAAAGGAGTAGTAGCTTCTTTCTGTCATTGTTGCCTCTGGGATATCTTACTCTCTCTTTTGTCTTTTCTTTACATTAGATTATTTCTGATGAAATAATTGGTATAATTTTTGTCTTTGTATGTACCCTCAAGGATACAACTCCCAAAATTTCTGGTATGAACATAGCTGCATAAGTCAAAGTATTACCCTTTGTCCTCTTGCAAGGAGACATTGAGAATGAGTAGAATAAAATATCCTGCAAACTCCAATTTCTTTTTCTTTTTGAGACGGAGTTTTGCTCTTGTTGCCCAAGCGGGAGTGCAATGGTGCAATCTCAGCTCACTGCAGCCTCCGCCTCTTGGGTTCAAGCGATTCTCCTGCCTCAACTTCTGGAGTAGCTGGGATTACAGGTGCCTGCTGCCATGCCCAGCTAATTTTTGTATTTTTAGTAGAAACAGGGTTTCACCATGTTCTCCAGGCTAGTCTCAAATGGACCTCAGGTGATCTGCCCGCCTCAGCCTCCCAGAGTGCTGGGATTACAGGCGTGACCCACTGCGCCCAGCCTACACTTTTAACACAACTAGGAGATTGATATCGTTTTCAATCTCCAGAATATATATAGGGGCTGCCAAAAGTAGCTGAAATCAGGCATAAACTAGTGTGAGAAAGAAAAAGAAGTACAGAAAGTTAAAAAAAAAAAAAAAAAAAAGGCCCGCATAGTTCATAATGTGTGAGCAAAAATATACAGTTCCAGAGATACGGGACTCATCAGAAGTGGAAAAGTTATACCTGCTTTTTGCAAAAATGGGGTCAGAAATTAGGATGAACAGGATTGAGATTGGGCTGAAACCACATAAGCAGAAGTAGCAAGAGCCCAGCAGTTGCATATCTCAAAGCATTGGCAAGAATACACTACCTGCAGGTGAGAGGTTCACTCTGCTGTGTAAAACCTGGAACCTTTATTTACATCAATGGCAGCAGGAACTGGAGCAAACATAATAGAGGAAAAAGCACCCAGGACTGAATTTAGTTCAGAGTTGTCATAGTAGGAAGCTTTCAGCTGGTGCATGGGTGAGTGCTGGGGGATCCAAAGCAGAACACCAAAAGCATTTGCTGCATGAATTTTACGGGCTTGAGTAACATGTAGTGCATCAGACTTCAGAAGCATTTCATTGTCCCCATCTTTTTACAGAAGTAACATCTGGCAATTCTGGATTCTAAAATAAATAAATAAATAAATAAATAATGTTAAAAACAACTTGATAAAAATCGTGTTGCATCTACTCAAGCCTTAAAAGCCTTTATACTGAAGTACCACCTGTTCTGAAGTGAGCCTTTACTAGATAGAACTAAAACACTCTGATCTGATGCCACTATTAGGCACACCCACCATATCTGCTCTCAACAATGTACAGCAAACCACACTGATCAGAGACATGCTAAAACCTCTTCTCTGGTCACACAAGAAGGTTCTTTCTTGCTACAGGGTAATCTTGTCTCCAAATGAGAGTCTACTCTGAAGGTTTCCCAGCATTATATGTTGGAAGTTGCAGGTACAAATTATAGCTTTCTTCTTCTCCAAGTTCTGAACCGAATAGACAAGCAGATACGAGTCAAATAGGAGGGGAAATATCAGTTATGTTCATAACGAAGTTGAAACAGAGAACAAAGCTTGCACTTGAAATGAAATGTGCTTTTTTTTCTTTTTTCTTTTTTTTTAGATGGAGTTTCACCCTTGTCTCCCAGGCTGGAGTACAATGGCATGATCTCGACTCACTGCAACCTCTGCCTCCTAGGTTCAAGCAGTTCTCCTGCCTCAGCTTCCCGAGTAGCTGAGACTACGGGTGCCCACCGCCACGACCAGCAAATTTTTGTATTTTTAGTAGAGACGGGGTTTCACAATGTTGGCCAGGCTGATCTTGAACTCCTGACCTCAGGTGATCCAGCTGCCTCAGCCTCCCAAAGTGCTGGGACTACAGGCGTGAGCCACTGTACCCAGCCTGAAAAGTGCTTCCTAACTGACCTCCAAAAGTCAAAGTATCTCACTCAGTTCTACGCAGAGGATGGGAAGTTGTGGGGCCTGAGGAGGCACATCATGGTTTCCACCAGCATTTTGCATAGAGGAGACAGCCTAGAAAGAATGCCACATCTCACCAATCAAAACAGCTGGCTATACAGGAGAGAAGGCAAAAACACAGACCACTCATGAGCATTTCCTCTTGCCCTGATCTCACCAGCAAGAAAAATTGTCCCACTCATGTTGAGGAAGTGGGAGGAAGTGGTGGGAAGAACTAGAAATATTGCTTCAATGCTGTTTTCTCCCTAAGGGTAGGCAGAACTCCCCTCCACACTTTAGAAGAATAAATAAACAATAAGCATAAGCTCATCTACATTTCCTCAGTTCAGCTTCCCCCACTCCACTGGAAAGAACCTACTGGACAGAAAGAAACTAAAAATATAAAGATAAAGAAAACTAATAAGCAATTTTCAACAGGGGACTTGTGGGACTTAAACAAAAATGCTGGCTGTGGGGGGACATCTTAAACAGAAAATAGTCCACCCATCCTCTGACACTGAGAGAGGAAGATGAAAGCAGATGCACATACAGACAGATAGAAGTACAAAACTGATAAGCTGGGGAAGTTAAAACCTGATCATATCCATTCTCTCTGTGAAGCAGAAGACAAACCATCTTGAAGGAAAGGGAATCATGAGGGGTGAAGGTTTAGAAGAGCCACAACAGTGAATAGTAGTGAAAGTTATTTTTGGAGATCATGAATGTGTTGGACACCAAGCAATGCCATTCCTTCTGGCATAGTTTTGCATACTGGGGACGGAGCAGAGAAGATAAATGGTTTGATTCATCAATGCTTTCCTTCTTTACTTGGCTCTCAACACATCATATTCCCATAGTTTCCATCTACTGTATTGGCTGTTCTACTCATCCTCCTTTGATGATCCCTTTTCAGTTTCTTGACCTCTAGACTTAAAAATGCCTCAGAATCCACTTGTTGGACATGTTTTTCCCTCTATTTACCTTCAATATTCATGTTGAAACTGAATCCCCATTGTGGTAGAATTAAGAAATGGGATCTTTTGAGAATTGACTAAGTAACAAGGGCTCTGCCCTCATAAATGGATTACTGCCTTATAAAAAAAAAATAGGTTGGAGGAAAATAGTTGATGCCCTTTTTGCCCTTCCACCATTCTGCTATACGAGGACACACCATTCATCCCTCAGGAAGACACAGTAACAAGGCACCATCTTTGAAGCAGAGAGACTAGGACCCCACTAGACACTGAACCTACAGCCACCTTGATCTTGGACTTCCCAGCCTCCAGAACTTTGAGAAATAAATTTCTGTTGCTTATATATTACCTAGACTCAGGTATTTTGGGACAGTAGCATGAACAGACTAAGGCAGTCATATTGATAGTATGTACCTCTCATATAATGTGTTGAAAACAACGCTTTACCTATATTTTATTCTTTCCCTAAGAATCCATAGCCCCAGTAAAATCATGGGGGGAAAACAGACAGATCCAAATTCAGAAACATTCCACAAAATAACTGAATAATACTTCTCAAAACTTACAATGTCATTGAAAACAAAGTAAATCTGAGAAACTGTCACAAAAAAGTAAATACAAACCAGGAGGATCCTGATGAAACGTGACAACTAAATACGGTATAGTATCCTGGGTAGGATCCTGAAACACAACACGGACATTCACTTGAAAATAAGGAAATCTAACTAAAATGTGTGTATGTTTTGTTTTTTTTTTTTGTTGTTTTTTTTGTTTTTTTTTTTGGAGACGGAGTCTCGCTCTGTCGCCCAGGCTGGAGTGCAGTGGCGCGATCTCGGCTCACTGTAAGCTCCACCTCCCAGGTTCACGCCATTCTCCTGCCTCAGCCTCCCAAGTAGCTGGGACTACAGGCGCCCACCACCTCGCCTGGCTAATTTTTTTGTATTTTTTAGTAGAGACGGGGTTTCACCGTGTTAGCCAGGATGGTCTCCATCTCCTGACCTCGTGATCCGCCCCTCTCGGCCTCCCAAAGTGCTGGGATTACAGGCTTGAGCCACCGCGCCCGGCCCAAAATGTGTGTTTTAGTTAATAATAACCTGTCAATATTGGTTCTTTTCTTGTGTGCACACAAATGTGTGTCCCATGACAATATAAAGTGTTAATAATAGGGAAAACTGGATGTGGGGTATGAGAAATCTTTCTAGACTATCTTCAGAATTTTTCCATACATCTAATATTAAAAGTTTATATTTGAAAGGATTGTAATACATTATGGTACTGATATTTGAATTTAATGATTTATGATAGGTATTTTTTTGTTTGTTTTGTTTTTGAGACAGGCTGTTTCCCAGGTGGAGTGCTGTGGCACAATCGTAGCTCACTTCATCCTCAAACTTCTGCCTTCAAGCAATTCTCCTTCCTCAGGCTCTCAAAGCATTGTGAGTACAGGTGTGAGCTACCATGTTCAGCCAATAGATTCTCTTGAACTAGACCCCAGTATTTAATAAAGTAACCACCACGACCCAAATAATAAAAAACTAATCATATTATGACATGTCATGGTTTTGAAAAATAGGCTATTTAAGGAAAAAATTAGAGATAAATCCTTACTTTACCATTACAAATTGATTGAAGAGTTAAATGTAAAAAACTCAAGTAGAGAAATAAACTAGACTTTCAGGAAAAATAAAGGATCAAATTCCAACAGTTTCTACCAACAGCCTCTGCCACAACCACAATCCTGTGGGTATGAAGAGTGTGTGGGGGTGGGAAGGAAATGAAAAGTCATCATGAAAAAGAAGAAAAGGGAGGAGAGAACTTAGAAGAAACACAAACAAAAATCATCTCTAGAAGAAAAAAGGAGAATAATAAATACAAAAAAATACCAAACACAGCCTGGAAACAAAACCCTGACTACGGAAAAAGTACTTGAAAGTTTGTAGGTCTAGAAGTAGTAGCCTCAGAGAACCAGCTTCTGTGGAAGAATTTGAGAAGATAAAACCACACAACATAGAGGTTAAACAACCTGTTACTGAATGACCTTTGGGTAAACAATTAAGGCAGAAATCAAAAAATTCTTTGAAGCAAATGAAAACAAAGAAACAACATATGAGAATTGGACACCGCCAAAGCAGTGTTAACAGGAAAGTTTATAGTACTAAACACTCACGTCAAAAACTTAGAAAGATCTCAGATTAATAACCTAACATTATACCTAGAGAAATGAGAAAAACAAGAGCAAACCAACCCCAAAGCTGGCAGAAGAAAAGAAATAACTAAAATCAGAGCCGACCTGAAGGGAATTGAAACCAAAAAATCATACAAAAGATCAATGAAACCAAAAATTAATTCTTTGAAAGAATAAATAATATATTGATCGATCACTAGCTAGAGTGATAAAGAAAAAGAGAAAGAAGATCCAAATAAACACAATCTGAAATGACAAAGGGGACATTACCACTGACCCCACAGAAATTTAAAAAAAAAAAAATCCTCAGAGACTATTACAAACATCTCTATGCACACAAACTAAAAAACCTAGAAGAAATGGATAAATTCCTGGAAACATACAATCTTCCAAGGTTGAACCAGGAAGAAACTGAAACCCTGAACAGAAAAAATAATGAGCTCTGAAATTGAATCAGTAACGAAAAGCCTACCAACCAAAAAAACTTTGGGCCAGATGAATACACAGCCAATTCCTATCAGATGTATAAAGAAGAGCTGGCACCATTCCAACTGAAACTATTCCAAAAAATTGAGAAGAGACTCTTCTGTAATTCATCCTTTGAGGCCAGCATCATTCTGCTACTGCAACCTGGCAGAGACACAACAAAGAAAGGAAACTTCAGGCCAATATCCCGACATAGATGCAAAAATCTGCAACAAAATACTAGCAAACCAAATCCAGCAGCACATCAAAAAGTTAATCCACCAAGATCAAGTAGGCCTTATTCCTGGGATTCAAGGTTGGTTAACATATGCAAATCAATAAATGTGATTTATTACATAAACAGAACTAGATGCAGAAAAGGCTTTTAATAAAATTCAACATCACTTCATGTTGAAACTGAACAAACTAGGCATTGAAGGAACATACTTCAAAATAGTAAGAGCCTTCTATGATAAACCCATAGCCAACATGATATTGAATAGGCAAAAACTGCAAGCATTCCCCCTTGAAAACCAGAATAAGTCCAGGATGCCCACTCTCAGAACTCCTATTCAACACAGTACTGGAAGTCCTAGCCAGAGCAATCAGGCAAGAAAAAGAAATAAAAGGCATCTAGATAGGAATAGAGGAAGTTAAACTATTCCTATTTGCATGCAATATGATTTTATACGTGGAAAACCTCATAGTCTCTGCTTAAAGTCTTCTTGATCTAATAAACAACTTCATCAAAGTTTCAGAATACAAAATTAATGTACAGAAATCAATAGCATTTCTATATACCAACAACATCCAAGCTGAGAGCCAGATCAAGACTGTGATCCCATTCACAATAAAGAATAAAATACCTAGGAATACAGCTAACAAGGGAAGTGAAGGATGTCTTCAAGGAGAGCTACAAATCACTGCACAGGAAATCAGAGATGACACAAACAAATGGAAAAACATTCCACTTTCATGGATAGGAAGAATCAGTATTGTTAAAATGGCCATACTACCCAAAGTAATTCGTAGATTCAGTGCTATTTCTATCAAACTACCAGTGATATTTTTCACGGAATTAGAAAAAAAACTATTAAAAAGAAATAAAAAATGGTAATTCCTTTTACCCATATAGTAGGGTGTTTAAAGTTTTTCCACTGAGGGTCTTTTTATTTTTTAAATTCCTTTTTCCTTGAATGTTTCATTTGTGTTAGTTTCTACTTCTATTTTTTCTAGCTCATTAATCTTTTCTTCTGCAATTCTTTTTGTTTTGTTTGTTTTCTTCTGCAGTGCTTTTTTTCATTTCACACTATAAACTGTAGATTTCTTCTACAGAATTTGATATTTTAAAAAATCTTCCATATCTCTACTTAATTAAAATACAATTATAATTTTTTAAAGTGGTCATAGAGAATGTTGTTGAAATGGAAGTCAGACAAAGGAAAAACAAGAATTAAAACCACCAAGACACCATGTCTTACTCTTCAGACTGGCAAAAGTTCAGGAGATTGACAATATATCCTGCAGGCAATGATACAGAGGGGAAAAGAGCTTTTATAGATTGCTGGTGGGAATGCAATCTATAATAACCCCGATTGGAAGAGAATATAGCAATATCTGACAAAATTATGCATTTACTTCTTGACTTAGCAACCCCACTTCTAAAGATACACCTCTAGTGATACAAAAACACATGTGCATGAGTCATACATACATGTTATTGTACATTTGTCCAAACCCATAGAATGAACAACAAGACTGAACCCTAAGGTAAACTTACGAACTTCGGGTGATTATGCTGTGTCAATGAAGGTTCATCAATTGTCAATAATTTTACCACTTTGGTGGAGGATGTTGGTAATGGGGGACACTATGCACAGATGGGGGCAGCAGGTGTATGGGAAATCTTAGTACCTTCCTCTTAATTTTGCTGTGAACCTAAAACTACTATAAAAAATTAAGTAAAATGTATGCATATGCAAGAGGTTTATTCACTAAAGGATTATTTGTAATTGCAAAACATTGGAAGCTATCTAAATGTTCAAGCATAAAAGATTGATTAAATAAAATATGGTAACATAAACAAAATAGAGTCCCATGCTGCTCTTTAAAAAAAAAAAAAAAAAAAAAAAAAATGGGCCCTTACTGTAGGCATCTATGAGTAATTCATACAGTTCAGTTGGCAGCCACAGTTTGTTCTCATGGTTCATGGCCCCAAAGAAGGGTTCCATTAATCCACCAGTGTGTTACTTCTGTGTGGCATACCAAATGCCAGGCCATTGACAACAGCTCAAGTTGGTCAGATTTTAGTCTAGCCACCTGTTAACTAAACCTTGGTGATTCAAGGGCCCATTGAGCAGTAGTTTTGCTTCAGGCAGTAAAATGGGAGATGAAATTTCTCCCAAAGGAATAAAAGGTGCTTTTTCATGTGAGGCCAAGATACCACTGGAATCTGGCCAGCTACATTTTTGAACATACCATTTTCATTTGACAAGTAGAGCTCTTAGATTCCTACTCATTGAGTCTGAGTTAACACACCCAAAAATGGTTATATCAAGGCAGAGAGACACAACACAATGCCTCCATGGTCAGGTGTTCAGTTTACACAAGAACTCAGTAGCAAGCTAAGAGTTGCCTTTCAGTAAGCCTGCCAGACTTTGGTCCTGGAGGGAGACATTACATTTCTTACACTGAGCAGTAAACAAATCTGTCCTCTGCTACACAAGGAGACACCCTATCTTCCAAGGCTGTTTGATATACAACCATCCTTGAAAAGGTAGTCTGGAACAAAAGGGAAATTAGTCTCTCTTGATCAGATGTGTAGAAACACAAGAGACCAATGAAGAATTGTATCAAATATTAAAATGTCTTTTACCTTTCGTTTTCAGCAATTGACTCTTAGTGATTTAGTTTTCTGTATATTTATCCTGTTTGGGATTCTCCAAGACTCTTGGATCACAGATTGGTATCTTTTTACCCAATCTGGAAATTTTTCTACCAAGATTTCTTCAACTATTTTTTCCTCATTCTCCCTCACCTCTCCTTCTGAAACTTCAATATATATTCAGTAGTGTCCCATAGATCACTTGGACTCTGCTATTTTTCAACCATTTTTTCTCTGTGTACTTCAGTTTGGATGATTTCTATTGACCTGTCTTCAAATTTATAATCCTTTCTTCTATAGCGACCAAACTTCTACTAATCTCATCCAATTTTTTACTTCAGACACTTCATTTTTCAGTTGTAGAATTTTCATTAGAATGTTTTTTACAGTGCCTGTATATCTTCTAAAATTTCCTGACTGTTCACTCTTAACATTTTTCCCATAGATTCTTTTACATATCTTGGTAAAGTACTTCTCTGCTTTTTCAAACATCTGAGTAACTATAGTCAGTTCTTATAAACTGATTTTTCTCTTGACCTTGGATCATATTTTCCTGTTTCTTTAACATCTGAGAGTTCTGTATTATCTATTGAACATGGTGAATGACATGTTGTGGAGACCCTAAATTTGATCCCTCTTCTTCTTCATCACTTTGAACTTGTGAAGACTTAGTTTGCAGGTTGTTTTTTCTGTTTGTTTATGTTTTTGTTTTTGAAATACAGTCTCACTCTGTCACCCAGTCTGGAGCATAGTGGTGAATTACAGCTCACTGCAGATTTGACCTCCCAGGCTCGAGCAATTCTCCCACCCAGCTTCCTGAGTAGCCAGGACTACAGGTGTACACTACCATATCCAGCTAATTTTTAAATCTTTTGTAAGAAACAAGGTTTCATTATGTTGTCCAGGCTGATCTCAAGCTCCTGGGCTTAAGTGATGCTCCAAAGTGCTGGGATTACAAGCATGAGGGATTGTGCCTGGTCTGTTTTGTTTTTAAGAGTAGCTCTATTCTGGTATCACCCTTAGTCCTGGGGAAAATCATTTAGTCCTGTAATATTGTATTTATTTCTAAGATGTGAACCCTCAATGGGAAGGCCAAGGTGTTCATCCAATCACTCTCATTTGGCAGGAATTAAAATCCAAATTCCAAATCTACTGAAGTAGGCACCCACCAAAATCTCTCTTCAGCTCTTTTAGCTTTCTGGCTGTTGTTGCGAAGTTTCTTGGAGTCTTACCTTGTATGTGTGCATTTCTGAGGCCAGTTGGTGATTTGATTGGAGTTTACATGTCACTCGGACAGATCCATACCCCAGCTATTAATGTCATAGGGAGGAAAGTTGGTCTAATATAAGTTGGACGCTGTCCTGGATCTCACTAGGTTGTTTCACTGCAGACATAAGAACCAGAGATGTAAAGGAACTCAGAGTGTGAAAAGGATTTGTGACAAAAACCCTTAGATAAAAGAAGATACAAATTAATTAGTTTTAAAGTACTTCTTCCTATATAGCATGAGACAATTAACTCTTCAATAAGAAGAGTTGTTTAATAAGAAAGTATTGTTTCCAAGTAATGTCAAGTTCATTTTCTTGCTTCTCAAGTTCTAATTCAGAAGCATTCAGTAATCACAATGTTTGCAACAGTTCTACACGGCAACTAGAAAGAAATATTAGACAATCACATTTTGTGTATATATAAATGTAGATCTATAATGATAACAATAGATTGGCAACTGATGAGCTTTGAACGACAAATAGTTTTGTTTTTATAAAAATATTCAATGGTTGAATTATATTTTCAAATAATAAAATTAAAAATTTGATTCATTAAAGCTGATTTTAAATGCTGATATCCATTAATTATAATTTAATTTTTATATAGTAAATAATATCTAATATTTTAAAAGAAATAAATGTAATATATAGAATCTTAAATTTTTTCTTATATAAACTTATACTTTACTATAAAACATATTCATGTTATATTCACTTAAAACATAGTTAAATTTAAAATTTTTTAATCATTAATGTTAATAGAACAGGTAAAAATTTTGATTGTAACAATGTAATTAGTGATTTTGATGAAATGAAGGCAAGACAAATAAATATTGTAAAATTAGCTATAACAGCTAATGAATTGTGCACGTTCTTATTATCTATCCAAATATCATAGGCCTATCAACAAAATATCCAGACACACTTGATATAATTAAGTTAAATTCAATGATGTTTTCATGAGCTCCAGTCAAATAAAAATCATAGCCTTACACATGTTTTTTAATTTTGTCACATTGGAAGTTTAATCAGTTCACATAATTCATACTAGTTATGTTCTATAAAGTCACTGTGAACAATGAATTATTGAATGTTGATTGCTTACCCCAGGAGATATACAGGGTTAGGTTCCCAAAAGTTTTGATCACAACATTTTTGTCAACTGATTAATATTTAACTTTGTTTTGCATTTTTGCCAGCTAATCAATACATAACCTCATTTTACATGTACTTCTGTTGATTCATTAACACTGAACTCATGGTCAACAGTACTATAACCCACGCCTGAATGAAGCTCATCTCACACTTGTATTTCTCCATAAGGCACATCACAACCTTCTTCCACTTAGGAATACTAGACAGCACATTAGCACTACACTTGGGGGCCATTTTTAATAACAAAATCACCACCACCACCAACAAAAAACAAAAATGTGAACAACATGGCACTTCAGCTGAGAACACACACATTGGGCAACTCATACTTGTTGCTACTCTGTGCATGTGCATCAGTGACCATGAAAGTGCTCCAAGTATTGATTTTGGGGTCAAAAATAAATTTTAGCAAGTAGGCAAATTTGAAAAGACAGAATCCATGAATAATAAAAATCAACTGTATGTTGGTCAAGTTAAGAGAGAATAGATTTGGCCACACATGGTAGCTCACATCTGTAATCCCAGCATTCCCAGGCTGAGGAGGAGGATCACTTCAATCCAAAAGTTCAGGACCAGTCTGGGCAGTACAGTGAGACCCTATCTCTACAAAGAATTAAAAAAAAAAAAAATAGCCAGGTGTGGTAGTACATGCTTGTAGTCCTAGCTACTCAGGAGTCTGAGGTGGGAGAATCACTTGAGCCTGAGAGGTCAGCCTGCAGTGAGCTGTAACTGTGCCACTACACTCCAGACTGGGCAACAGAGTGAGATCCTCTCAAAAAAATGAAAAAAAAAAAAAGAGAAAAGAACAGATTTTACTTAATAGTTCACTGGTTTAATTTACACCTTTTAAATATTTAGATATATGTAATTAGGGCATTAATGTGATCTTTACTCAGCCCCACAAATGTTAAAGGCAGGCCTATTCCTCATCCTTCAGGCCAACCCTGGACAGAATTGTGAAGCAGGCAGATGTTTGTGGCTAATGCCCTTAATCCATATATTTTTGGCATATAATACCTTCTTTTAGCTCCTGTTTTATTATTCATGAGTCTTCATTACCTCCCTGTGCTTGGAGACACACACACACACACACACACACGTACACTCATAAACACTTCATGAGTTTTTTCAGCAACCTTCTCCATCCAGAGTAGAATAAAACTCTAATGCACAATCAGTTTCATCCCTACATCACCCCATCCAATTTCCTACTTGCCCATGTCTGATTTCCTCAAGGCCCTGTGATGTGCTAGATAAGAAAATGATTATCAATAAGTTTTTTCATGATAGTGGGCTAAACAGCTCTAATAAACTATGCTAATGTACTACTGCTTCCAGGTAAAAATTAATTTTTCTTTTTTTCTGGAAGACCACTGAATAAAATATCAGTGGGAATTAAAGTGACCTTTCTTAAAGATATTTGAGGGTTATACAGAGCTTTTAAATCATATCTCCAAGTTAGAATCTGTTCCATGGGGCACTTTATGTATTAATGTGATCTTTTTTCATAGTAGTGGGCCAAAAATGCCATTAGGAAGAACAGGAAGACATCACCTTATGTGTTCTGAAGGAGAATGGACAGGCCATTAGTCAGGCAGAACTATAAACATCAAAGGACATAAGCTATGGGGGTGGACACAAACCACAGCTCTGCCGGGCCAAGTTCACTATGTTCTTGGAGAAGTAGGGCTGCACAATGAGGAAACTGGGTCACGGCTAAGGGTAGATGAGGTCTAAGAAAGGAACAGTGCAAGGGAGGACTGGGGGATGAATGAATCTAGAAGCAAAGAGCTTTAAACCCATGTCTTCTAAAAAACCCTCCTACTAATCAATCCCCAGCCTCTGAGAAACCAGTTTTTCCTTGGTCAAAAAGTGAGGTTCACAGACTAAATTTAATTTTCTTAAAAATTAAGATCCAAGGATTGCCAACTTTTTACTTTGCTAATTGAATATATTTTTTAAAAAAGCTAATGTTTGCCATTATAATAATTTCATACAAGAAATATTTTTGATATTAAAAAGTAGAAAAATACAATTACAGAATAAAAGAAAGCCTTTTCCATTCTAGAAATAAAAACAGTTGATGACCTGACACTGACAGTTCACTGCATCCCAGTGAAAACATCACTGTGGACAGGCACAGTCCTGGGAGCGTGCATCTGAGACCTCTGTTCCAGAACAAAGGTCAAACTCTGGGCTCAGTGCCCCATAGCCACACTTGACATTCAAGCTGAGCTAGCTTTGTCTTCAGGAGGGGGATCCATGGCTTCTTCAGAGAAAAGCCTGTGGCCATTTGGGGGCCTCAACTGTGGGCCTCACTGTGCTTTTTCCAATAGATCTCCTTTCCCTCAACCTGCTTCCTTTGGTGTTTATCAGAATTTGTGGTGCCAGAGTGAGCACAGACCCCAAAAGCAACCTGACAAAGAAAGGGCTTGAAGTCAGGTGGCTCTTACCTGGAAAGTAGCTCATGCTCTCCTCCTGCGATGGTTAATACGGTTAATACCGAGTGTCAACTTGATTGGATTGAGGGATACAAAGTATTAATCCTGGGTGTGTCTGTGTGGGTGTCACCAAAAGAGATTAACATTTCAGTCAGTGGGCTAGGGAAGGCAGATCCACACTTAATCTGGTGGGCACCATCTAATCAGCTTCCAGAGAAACTAAAGCAGGCAAAAATATGTGAAAAGGCAAGATGGGCCTAGCCTCCCAGCCTACATCTTTCTCCCATACTAGATGCTTCCTGCCCTCGAACATCTTCAGTTTTGAGACTCGGACTGGCTCTCCTTGCTCTTCAACTTACCAGACAGCCTATTGTGGGACCTTGTGATAGTGTGAGTTAATACTTAATAAACTCCCCTATAAGAGAACCCTGACTAATACACCACCCATCCTTAAAGACAGATCCTGGCTGGGGGGAAAGTATGTTAAAAGCACAAAAACAGTGATTGTTTCATAATGCAACACTTTCCTTCAGCAAGATTTCTAAACGTAGTCAATAGACTAGTGGGAAGGACAAGTTAGAGAAAACACTGTAGAGGCCACAGCCAAAGGTGTGTTTCCAAACAGCCCTTAGCAAAATATTAAGCCTAGAAGCTCCCTTGTGTTATAGCATTGCCCTAAGTGTGCCTTCCATTCTGTGAACCTTTTATAGATGATTTCACTCCACCTGGGCTCCTAGAAAAAAAGATGACTCTGCCAAGGTCATGGGTGACATGAGAATCCTATTCAGAATGGGCCTTCAGAGATAGAGGAGCTAGCATCTAGCATGGAGAAATGGCTGACAGGTCTATTTCACCCTTAGCTGAGCTTTCTAAGTTACTTCTTTACCAGGAAAACCTTCTCACAGTCATAGCCCTTTCTGAGTCATTCTCCCTTTCTGAGAAACACTGTCCTAGAGCCCTTCTCATTTGCTTGGTGCCTACTTGGGAGCTACAGTGGAATGCCCTGGAACTTAAAAGTAAGTTTTGATTAGCAAAACTCTTATGAAATGGATGGTCTCCTGACCTAAAGGGACATGATGATTGCTTGATCAAAGCAGGAAGAATGACCCGCGAATCAAATCAAAGTATAAATAAATTTGAAAAAAAAAAAAAAAAAAAAAAAACCCTGTTGTATAACCAATTGTATTAAAATATGTGAGCAAAAAGACTCAAATACCAGGCTTGAGTAGTATTAATTCCACCCAGTCCAAAGGAGTTACAGTGAAGACACTGAACAAGATGGGTAGATGGGTCTAGTCACATTAAGGTAATCTTCCTTCTATCTGGTATCCTTTGCTCTGATTCAAAAATCACCAGGCAAAATGCTGGTGACGGTTTGGCTCTCTCTTCTTTAGGGAGAGAATCCTCTGAATAAACATACAACTATCTGGGTCCCTAAATAGGTATAGTCTCCCCTGAAAACCTATAAATTGGCCTTCTGTATTTCACAGTAATCTCTTGAGAATGTCACCTGGGTGGATTGGACCTAAACAGTATTGTGCTCTCGGGAAACATGGGAAAAACCAAGTTTCTTGTCCTGTAAGACTATAATTTGAGGAACCCACTGAAAAACCACCTAAAGACTCAACCAGCCTAGTTCTGTGCCTTTTTCTAGAAGCATCCTCTGACATCAGCACTCATTACTCACTTGCCATGTGTATATGCTGCCTTGTGTTACTGTGCTGCCCCGCATTACTATTTCACCCTTAATTTTCCAACTAAAGCACAATCTAGTTCTTTTGTTTTTATTTCAATAGTTTTTGGAGTACAAGTGGTTTTGGGTTACATGGATAAATTAATTGTATAATGGTGATGTCTGAGATTTTAGTGTAACCATCACCCAAGTAGTATACATTGTATCCAATATGTAGGTTTTTATCCTTCATCCTGCTTCCACCCTCCCCCTTCTGAGTCTCAAAAGTCTATTATGTCATTCTGTATGCCTTTGTGTACCCATAGTTTATCTCTCATAAGTGAGAATATATGGTATTTCATTTTCCATTCCTGAGTTACTTCACTTAGAATAATGGCCTCCAGCTCAACCCAAGTTGCTGCAAAATACATTATTTCATTCTTTTTTATGGCTGAGTAATTAATATTCTGTGATGTATACATACCATGTTTTCTTTATCCACTCATTGGTCAATGGGCACAGAGGTTGGTTCCATATATTTGCAATTGTGAATTGTGCTCCAATAAATGTATGCATGCAGGCTCTTTTATATATAATGACTTATTTTCCTGTGGGTAGATACCCAGTAATGGGTTTGCTGGATCAAATGTAGATCTACTTTTAATTCTTTAAGAAATCTCTATACTCTTTTCCATGGAGATTGTACCAATTTACATTCCCACCAGCAGTGTCTAAGTGTTCCCTTTTTACCATAACTATGCCAACGTCTACTGTTTTTTGACTTTTTAATGATGGCCGTTCTTGCAGGAGTAAGATAGTATCTCCTTGTAGTTTTGATTTGCATTTACCTGATGATTGGTGATGTTGAGCATTTTTTCATATGTTTATTGGCAATTTGTATATATTCTTCGAAGAAATGTCTATCCATGTCATTTGTCCACTTTTTGATGGGATTTTTCTTTTCTTGCTGATTTGTTTGAGTTCCTTGTAGATTCTGGATATTGGTCCTTTGTCAGACGCAGTTTGCAAATATTTTCTCCTACTCTGTGGGTTGTCTGTTTACTGTGATGATTATTTCTTTTGCTGTACAGAGGCCTTTAGTTTAATTAGGTTCCATTTTTTTATTTTTGCTTTAGTTGTATTTGTTTTGGGGGTCTTAGTCATGAATTCTTCACCTAGGCCAACGTTCAGTAGAGGTTTTCCTAGGTTTTCTTCTAGAATTTTTATGGTTTCAGGTCTTAGACTTAAGATCTGAAGTTCTCTGAATCATCTTGAGTTTATTTTTGTATAAGGTGAGAAATAGTGATCCAGTTTCATTATTCTACATGTGGCTATCCAGTTTTCCCAGCACCGTTTATTAAATAGGGTGTCCTTTCCTCAATTTATATTTCTGTATGCTTGGTCAAAGATAAGTTGGTTGTAAGTATTTGGCTTTATTTCTGGGTTCTCTATTATTTTTCACTGGTCTATGTGTCTACTATTATACCATGTTGTTTTGGTAACTATACCGTAGTAGTATAATTTGAAGTTTGGTAATGTGATGCCTCCAGATCTGTTCTTTTTGCTTAGAATATCTTTGGCTATTTGCGCTCTTTCCGGGTTTCATATGGATTTTAGAATTGTTTTTCTAATTTTATGAAAAATTATGTTGGTATTTTGATAGGAATTGCATTGAATCTGTAGACTGCTTTAGCTAATATGGTCATTTTCATGACATTGATTCTTCTAATCCATAATGTGGGATGTGTTTCCACTTGTTTTTGCCATCCATTATTTTTTTAGCAGTGTTCTGTAGTTCTCCTTATAGAGATCTTTCATCTCCTTGACTAAGTGTATTCCTAGGGTTTTTTTTTTTTTTTTTTCCAGCTGTTGTAAAAAAAAATGGAGTTCTTGATTTGATCCTCAGCTTAGCTGTTATTGGTATACAGTGGTGATACTGCTTTGTGTACATTGATTTCATAACCTGAGACTTTACTAAATTCATTTATCAAATCTAGGAATCTTTTGAACAATGCTTTGGGGTTTTCTAGGTATATAATCATATCATCAGCAAAGAGCAATAGTTTGACTTCTTCTTTTCCATTTTGGATGCCCTTTATTTCCTTCTCTTGCCTGATTGTCCTTGCTAATATTTCCAATACTATGTTGAATAGAAATGATGACAGTGGGCATTCTTGTCTTATTCCAGTTATAAGCATGGGGGAATGCTTTCAACTTTTCCCCATTCAGTATGATGTTGGCTGTGGGTTTGTCATATATGGCTTTTACTATTTTGAGGTAAGTCCCTTCTATGCCTAGTTTGTTGAGGGTTTTTACCATGAAAGAATGCTGGATTTTATCAATGCTTTTTCTGCATCTGTTGAGATGATCATATGGTTTTTATTTTTTAATTCTCTTTAAGTGATGTATCATATTTATTGACTCATGTATGTTAAAACATCCCTGCATCCCTGGGATGAAACCCACTTGATCATGGTGTATTATCTTTTTTATGTGCTATTGGATTTAATTAGTTAGTATTTTGTTGAGGATTTTTGCATCTATGTTTATTAGGGATATTTGTCTATAGTTTTCTTTTTTTGTTAAGTACTTTCCTTGTTTTGGCATTAGGGTGATATTGTCTTCATAGAATGATTTAGAGGTGATTCATTCTTTCTCAATTTTTTGGAATAGTTTCAGTAGGATTCATGCCAACTCTTCTCTGGATGTCTAGTAGAATTCAGTTGTGAATCCATTTCATCCTGGGTTGTTGTTACTGCCGCTGCTGCTGCTGTTGTTGGCAATTTTTCCTTTATTACTAGTTCAATCTCACTGCTCATTATTGGTTTGTTCATGCTTTCTACTTCTTCCTAATTTAATGTAGGAGGATTGTATGTTTCCAGGAGTTTATTTCCTCTGGTTTTCTAGTTTGTGTGCATAGAAGTGTTCACAGTAGTCTTAAATGATTGTTTGTATATCTGTAGTTTTTGGTTGCAGTGTCTCCAGTTTCACTTCTAATTGAGCTTATTTGAATCTTCTCCCTTCTTGGTTAATGTAGCTAATGATGTATCAATTCTGTTTATCTTTTCAAAGAACCAACTTTTTGTTTCATTGATCTTTTGTATTTTTTGTTTCAAATTCATTTAGTTCTGTTCTGATCTCTGTTATTTCTTTTCTTCTGCCAGCTTTGGTTTTAGTTTGTTCTAGTTTCTCTAGTTCCTTGAGATGTGACATTATGTTGTCAGTTTGTGATCTTTCAGGGTTTCCAATGTAGGCATTTAACACTATAAACTTTCCTTTTAGCACTGTTTTTGCTGTATCCCAGAGGTTTTGATAACTTGTGTTGCTAATATCATTCATTTCAAATAATTTTTTAAATTTCCATCTTGGTTTCATTGTTAACCCCAAAATTATTCAGAAGCAGGTTAATTTTTATGTATTTATATACTTTTGAGTGTTTCTTTTGGAGTTGATTTCTAGTTTTATTCCACTGTGGTCTGAGAAAATACTTAATATTATTCTGATTTTTTTAATTTATTGAGACTTGTTTTGTGGCCTATCACATGGTCAATCTTGGAGAACATTCCATGTGGTGAAGAGAAGAATGTATATTCTTCAGTTTTTGGGTAGAATGTTCTGTAAATATCTGTTAGGTCCATTTGTTCTAGACTGTAGTTTAATTCCATTGTTTCTTTGTTGCCTTTCTGTCCTGATGATCTGTCTAATGCTGTCAGTGGAGTGTTGAAGTCCCCCACTATTATTGTATTGCTGTTATCTCGTTTCTTAGGTCTAGCAATAATTGTTTTATTAATCTGGGAGCTCCAATGTTAGGTGTATATAAATTTAGGATAGTAATGTCTTCTTGTGGGATTGATCTTTTAAGCATTATATAATTACCTTCTTTGTCTTTTTTTTAACTTTTGTTCCTTTAAAGTCTGTTTTATCTGATATAAGACTAGCTACTCATGCTCACTTTTGGTTTCCATTTGCATGAAATATCTTTTCCCACCCATTTACCTTAAGTTCATATGAATTCTTACAAGTTAGGTGAGTCTCTTGAAGGCATCAGATATTAGGTTTGTGATTTTTTTAATCCATGCAGCCAATCAGTATTTTTTAAGTGGCGTATTTAGGCCATTTACAATCAATGTTAATATTGAGATGTGAGATCCTGTTCCAGTCATCAACAGAGATCCTGTTAACATCACCATGTTAGGTGCTACCTACTTTGTTTTATTCATTATGTTATTGTTTTATAGCTCCTGTGAGTTTTATGCTTTCAAGAGATTTTATTCTGGTGCATACTGACCTTTTGTTTCAATATTTGAAACTTCTTTTAGCATTTCTTGTAGGGCTTCTCTGATAGTGACAAATTTACTCAGTATTTGTTTGTCTGCAAATGACTTTATTTCTCCTTCATTTATGAAACTTAGTTTTGCTGGATACAAAATTCTTGACTGACATTTGCTCTGTTTAAGAAAGCTAAAGATAGATTAAAATCCCTTCTGGCCTGTAAGTTTTTACTGAGAAGTAGGAACTTAGGTTTTGCTTCATTGGTTATCTGATGCTTTAGTCTCACTGCTCTTAGAATTCTTTCCTTCATGTTGACTTTAGTTAGCTTAGTAACTATATGATGATGTCCTTTTCACAGTGAATCTCCCAGGAGTTCTTTGAGCTGCTTATATTTTCATATCTAAATCTCTAGCAAAGCCAGTGAGGTTTCCTCATTTATTTCCTCAAATAAGTTTTCCAAACCATTTGCTTTTTCTTCATTCTCAGAAATATCAATTTTTCTTAGGTTTGGTCATTTTACGTAATCCCATATTTTTTGGAGAATTTGTTTATTTCTTTTCTTTTTTTTTCTTGTTTTTTGTCTGACTGGGTTAATTCTAAAGCCTTGCCTTCAAGTTCTGAAATTCTTTCTTCTGCTTGTTCTAGTCTAATGTTAAAATGTTCCACTACATTTTGTAATTCCCCTAATGTGATTTTCATTTCAAGAAGTTCTGATTGACTTTTCTTTAAAATATCTCTTTAGAAAATTTTTTATTCATGTCCTGAATTGTTTTTTTTAATTTTTTTTATGTTGGTTTTCAGCTTTCTCTGGTATCTCTTTGAGTAGCTTAATAATCAACTTTTTGAATTCTTTGTCTAGTATTTCAAAGTTTTCATCTTGGTTTGAATCCATTGCTGGAGACCTAGTATGGTCTTTTGGGGATGTTATAGAACCCTGCTTTGTCATATTACCAAAATTACTTTTCTGATTCCTTCTCATTTGGGTATACTAATTCTTCTAAGTAGTCTTGAATTTATTTTTGGTTTGACTGTGTTTTTTAAAATTAAATTTTCCCTCTTAAGGATGTGACTTTAATGCATGTAGTTTATTGTAGCCTAATTCAGCTCTTGGTGCTTTCAAAGGTGAAGATGCTATTTGAGTTCCTTGGCTATAAAGAATCTTTGTATGATGGTTTTGTCAGATGCTGATTATAGTAGCAATGTCCTTGGTATGTGAGAAACTTCACAGTCCCCTATGGGACTGGAATGGCAGCGGTCTCTTGAAGCTTATCTCATTCTTCCATGATGTGCACTTATTTATTTATCTTTCCCCAGTATTTTATTTACTGGGTTGAATAGTTCATACTTCAAGCCAGTAGGGGAGGTGTTCCTTGGTAGAAACCAGTTGTGGCTAAAGCAGGTGAATAAATGCAATACACAATGGTGGGCAGAGATCCCAGCCTCAACAGAGGGGGTCAGAGAAGCTCTCAGTTAAATGCACAAGATCTTATAAATGGGGAGGGTGGAAGTCACCTCAGCTTCCCTGCCAGACCAGCAGGAAAGCAATCTACCTCCCAGACACACTCTTGACCTAGAGTTCTGGCTATTCGGACAAGACAGGCACCTAATTTCATCTGCAGAAATGTTGATGTTCCAAGTAGAGAGGGATTGTGACCCTGTCTCCCATGCAAGCCTGAACCTGAAGTGTGCTCCTCCTGTGTGAATGCAGTCACCTTAAAGTGTTCCAGAAAGGCTCTCTATACATGCACCCATCCTAAGCACCCATAGGAGAACCCCCAGCTATGTCTGCAGTGGCAGATGAGGAGGAAAATAAGTCGCCTTCTCCAAGATCCTTCACAAGTACCAGGACTGCCTGACTGTTGAAGTGGAGCTGCAGATTTTCCCCACTGAGCCCAGCACTACAGCTGCACCTCTGCTAAAAGAAACTTCCCACCAATGGAAATATTTAGGACTTAATGCCTGCCGTCTGCATTCTTTTGTCCCAGAGGGTGTTCCCTTGATGTGGTGCACCCCTTCTACCCCTAGGTATAGGAGTCCCTGAGAACCAGGTTACTGTGAATGCTGCTGCTCCTCTGGGTCTAGCTATTTGGTGGAGCTACCACACTCCAGGCTGGTGCCAGGGAATGTCTGCAAGGGATTCAGTAATGTGATCTGTCCTCAAGTTTCCCAGCAGTGGGTACCAGCACCAGCTCTGATGGGGGTGGCAGGGGAGTGATGTAGATTCTGTGAGGTTCCTTGGTTATAAATAGCCTTATTTTGTTGGTTTTCTTAAATGCTTGTTGCAGTAGTAATGTACTGGTCACATGGACAGACTCAGGACCTCCTGGTTAGCCAGAGTGGTGCAAACAATGGTGATAGCTGAGGTTAATTGTTAGCTGACCTCCAGCCAGGAGGTGGCCCTTGTAAAATAGTACCAGCTGTGGTAGCAGCAGTGGGATTTGTGCTTGCCTTATGTTACCTAGAGGAGGTACTCTGGTTTTTCAGGTGATAGGCAGGGCTATAAATCCACCAAACATTTCTGTCCTTTGTGTTAAGCTACCAGGGCGAGTGCAGAGGCAAAGCCAGATGGGGACTGGGTCAGGCAGGTCTCCACTCTGGCTGTTCACATTCAGGACAAGCAGTGGCCCCTCTAGGGGCCACGGGTTGGTTCTCTGGCCACTGGGGTAATGTTCTATGGAGAAGCTTGGCTGCCTCAGCTGCACAGAAGAGTTCTCTCAGGAAATGGGGAATAGCAGGTGCCAGTAAGCCCCATCCTGCTCCCACGCACTTGGCAAGGCAGTTCTCACACCTGCAGTGTTCTGCTAGCAGCAACTAGCTAAGTTTCAGGCAGTCTACACTCAGAACTCAAAACTGCCCCAGGCCATATGCCTTCACAGGGGAGACAGCAACCTTGGCTTTCAGGCCATACTCCTCCCAGTTTGTTCACAAAGCCAGGGTGTCAGCTCCTGCAAACATGGCTGCAGCACACTTCCAGCTCTCCCCTACAGTTCTGGCCACTCTCCCCCACAATTCTGGCAAGTGGAATTCATCATCGCTGGAGATTATATTGCAAATTTCAGTAGGGAGTTTCTCTCAAACTACAGCCATTGCCTGAGTTAGCTAGCAGACTTCCACAAAATCTCCTGTGAGGTAGAATCAGAAATGGCTTCCCTCAGTCTGCACTGGAGACTGGGAATGCACACAATGCTCTTCCTGCTGCTGCTCCTTACATATTTTTCACCACTCCCTAAATCAGTCCAGCCCTCAGTAGGGTTAAGGCCCTCCCCCACAACTTGGATTGTCAGATTCCCTGGTAGGGATGTGTATCTTGGAGGCAGTCTTTGACCCTCTAACACTCTGGGGACTTACAGATTTTTGCCTAGCTCACAGTGTAGGTTGTAGTCTGTTACTTCTTTCAAGGAGTCTGTGGTTTCCTTCAGACAAACTTTAATTTAATTTTTGTTAAATTCCTGCATTGCTTCTTGGAAAAAAGTTCACAGTGTGAATCTCTACACACTATTTTGTCTTTCCAAGTCAGAGAGGCATGCTAACACTGCCTCCAATCCACCATCTTCCAATCTAGTTTTTTAAATCTTTATCCAAGTAGGTCACAAGATGCATGGAGGCAGAAATATCTAGAAAACTTCTTGTAGCACCAAGAAAGGATCTGGGTGGAGGTAAAGAATTTGGGGACAATCTAGTAGAAAATAGTTTGAAATTGATAAGTTGAAAAAGCTTGAGCTCAGGGTGAATTCTAGGCCCAAGTCTACCATTCTTAGGCAAACTCCTTACTTTATGCCTAACTATCTTCGTCTGTAAAATAAGAGGGTGATCTAGAATTCCTGTATTCTCAGTTATATCCTGTAGTGAATCTGTGTATAGTACAATGAGGTTCAAAACTATAGTATCATATACTACAAAGCTATAGCAACAAAAACAGCATGTTACTGGCATAAAAGCAGACACACAGACCAATGAAACAGTAAGAGAAGCCAGAAATACATCCATGTATTTACAGCCAACTGAGTTTTAACAAAAGTGCCAAAGATATACAATGAGAAAATGATAGTCTCTTCAATAAATGGTGTTGGGAAACCTGGATATCCACATGCAGAAAAATGAAATTAAACCCTTATCTTTTACCATATGCAAAAATTAACCCAAAATGTATTAAAGACTTAAATTTAAAATCCAAAACTATAAAACTGCTAGAAGGAAACATAGGAGAAAACCTTCATGGCATCTGTCTGAGCAATGATATTTTTGGATATGATCTCAAAACCATAGGCACAGAAGCAAAAATAGACAAATGGGATTACATCGAACTAAAAAGCTTATGCATGACGAAGGAAGTAATCTACAGAGTAAAGAGACAACCTATAGAATGGGAGAAAATATTTGAAAACTATACATATAACAAGGGCTTAAGATCTAAAATATATAAGGAACTCAAACAACTCAATAGCAAGAAAACAAAAACCCAGTCTTAAAAATGGTTAAGGGACCTTAATATACTCAAAATAAGACATTAATCAAAAGAAGACATACAAATGGCCAACAGGTATATGAAAAAAATGCTCAATATAACTAATTATCAGAAAACTGCAAAGCAAAACAACAATGAAATATCACCTCACACCTGTTAGAATGACTTATCAAAAAGACAAAATGTAAGCGTTGGTGAAGACATGGAGAAAAGGGAACTCTAACACACTGTTGGTGGGGGATGTAAATTAGTATAACCATTACAGAAAACAGTATGGAGTTTCCCCAAAAACCTAAAAATAAAACTACTATATGATTTAGCTATCCCACTACAGGGAATAGATCCAAAAGAAATGAAATTCATATGTCAAAATGATATCTTTTATATATATATACTTTAAGTTATTGGGTACATGTGCACAACATGCGGGTTTGTTATGTAGGTATACATGTGCCATGTTGGTTTGCTGCACCCATCAACTCATCATTTACATTAGATATTTTTCCTAATGTTATCCCTCCCCCATCCCCCATCCCCTATCCCCCATCCCCCGACATGCCCTGGTGTGTGATGTTCCCTGTCCTGTGTCCATGTGTTCTAGTTTTTCAATTCCCACCTATGAGTAAGAACATGTGGTGTTTGGTTTTCTGTCCTTCAGAGAGTTCACTTAGAATGAGGGTTTTCAGCTTCATCCATGTCCCTGCAAAGGACATGAAATCATCTTTTCTATGGCTGCATAGTATTCCACAGTATATATGTGCCACATTTTCTTTATCCAGTCTATCATTGATGGACATTTGGGTTGGTTTCAAGTCTTTGCTATTGTGAATAGTGCCACAATAAACATATATGTGCATGGGTCTTTATAGTAGTATGCTTTATAATCTTTGGGTATAAACCCAGTAATGGAATTGCTGGGTCAAATGCTTTTTCTAGTTCTAGATCCTTGAGAAATTGCCACACTGTCTTCCACAATGGCTGAACTAATTTATGCTATCAACAGCAGTGTTAAAAGTGTTTCTATTTCTCCACATCCTCTCTAGCATCTGTTGTTTCCTGACTTTCTAATGATCACCATTCTAACTGGCATGAGATGGTATCTTATTGTGGTTTTGATTTGCATTTCTCTGATGACCAATGATGATAAGCATTTTTTCTTATGTCTGTTGGCTGTATAAATGTCTTCTTTTGAGAAGTGTCTGTTCATATGCTTTGCCCACTTTTTGATAGAGTCATTTTTTTCTTGTAAATCTCTTTAAGTTCTGTAAATCTGTAGATTCTGGATATTAGCCCTTTGTCAGATGGGTAGATTGCAAAAATTTTCTCCCATTCTGTAGGTTGCCTGTTCACTCTGATGTAGTTTCTTTTGCTGTGCAGAAGCTCTTTAGTTTAATTAGATCCCATTTGCCTATTTTGGCTTTTGTTACCATTGCTTTTGGTGTTTCAGTCATGAAGACTTTGCCCATGCCTATGTCGTGAATGGTATTGCCTAGGTTTTCTTCTTGGGTTCTTAGGGTGTTAGGTCTTACATTTACATCTTTAATCCATCTTGAGTTAATTTTTGTATACGGTGTGAGGAAGGGTTCCAGCTTCAGCTTCCTACATATGGCCAGCCAGTTTTACCAGCACCGTTTATTAAATAGGGAATCCTCTCCCCATTTCTTGTTTTTGTCAGGTTTGTCAAAGATCAGGTGGTTGTAGATGTGTGGTGCTATTTCTGAGGCCTCTGTTCTGTTCCACGAGTCTATATATCTGTTTTGGTACCAGTACCATGCTGTTTTGGTTACTGTAGCCATGTAGTATAGTTTGAAGTAGGTAGTGTGATGCCTCCAACTTTGTTTTTTTTGCTTAGGATTGTCTTGGCAATGCAGGGTCTTTTTTGGTTCCATATGAACTTTAAGGTAGTTTTTTCCAATTCTGTGAAGAAAGTCATTGGTAGCTTGATGGGGATAGCATTGAATCTATAAATTACCTTGGGCAGTATGGCCTTTTTCATGATATTGATTCTTCCCATCCATGAGCATGGAATGTTCTTCCATTTGTTTGTGTACTCTTCTATTTCATGGAGCAGTGGTTTGTAGTTCTCCTTGAAGAGGTCCTTCACATTCCTTGTAAGTTGGATTCCTAGGTATTTTATTATCTTTGTAGTAATTGTGAATGCCAGTTCATTCATGATTTGGCTCTGTTTGTCTGTTATTGGTGTGTAGGAATGCTTGTGATTTTTTTCACATTGATTTTGTATCCTGAGATTTTGCTGAAGTTGCTTATCAGCTTAAGGAGATTTGGGGTTGAGAAGATGGGGTTTTCTAAATATACAATCATGTTCTTTCTCTTGTCTGATTGCCCTAGCCAGAACTTCCAACACTATGTTGAATAGGAGTGGTGAGAGACGGCATCCTTGTCTTGTGCTGGTTTTCAAAGGGAATGTTTCCAGTTTTGCCCATTCAGTATGATATTGGCTATGGGTTTGTCATTAATAGCTCTTATTATTTCGAGATATGTTCCATCAATACCTAGTTTATTGAGAGTTTTTAGCATGAAGGCTATTGAATTTTGTCAAAGGTCTTTTCTGCATCTATTGAGATAATCATGTGGTTCTTGTTGTTGGTCCTGTTTATGTAATGGATTACATTTATTGATTTGCATATGTTGAACCAGCCTTGCATTGCAGGGATGAAGCCAACTTGATCATGGTAGATAAGATTTTTGATGGGCTGCTGGATTCGGGTTGCCAGTATTTTACTGAGGATTTTCGCATCAAAGTTCATCAGGGATATTAGTCTAAAATTCTCTTTTTTTGTTGTGTCTCTACCAGGCTTTGGTATCAGGATGATGCTAGCCTCATAAAATGAGTTAGGGAGGATTCCCTCTTTTTCTATTGATTGGAGTAGTTTCAGAAGGAATGGTACCAGCTCCTCTTTGTACTTCTGGTAGAATTCAGCTGTGAATCCATCTGGTCCTGAACTTTTTTTGGTTGGTAGGCTATTATCTATTGCCTCAATTTCAGAACCTGTTATTGGGCTTTTCAGAGATTCAACTTCTTCCTGGTTTAGTCTTGGGAGGGTGTATGTGTCCAGGAATTTATCGATTTCTTCTAGATTTTCTAGTTTATTTGTGTAGAGGTGTTTATAGTGTCATCTGATGGTAGTTTGTATTTCTGTGGGATCAGTGGTGATAGCCCCTTTATCATTTTTTATTGTGTCTCTTTGATTCTTCTCTGTTTTCTTCTTTATTAGTCTTGCTAGTGGTCTATTTTGTTGATCTTTTCAAAAAACCAGCTCCTGGATTCATTGATTTTTGGAACGGTTTTTTGTGTCTCTATCTCCTTCAGTTCTGCTCTGATATTATTTCTTGACTTCTGCTAGCTTTTGAATTTGTTTGCTCTTGCTTCTCTAGTTCTTTTAATTGTGAGGTTAGGGTGTTGATTTTAGATCTTTCCTGCTTTCTCTTGTGGGCATTTAGTGCTATAAATTTCCCTCTACACACTGCTTTAAATGTGTCCCAGAGGTACTGGTACATTGTGTCTTTGTTCTCATTGGTTTCAAAGAATATCTTTATTTCTGCCTTCATTTCTTTATTCACCCAGTAGTCACTCAGGAGCAGGTTGTTCAGTATCCATGTAGTTGTGCAGTTTTGAGTGAGTTTCTTAATCCTGAGTTCTAATTTGATTGCACTATGGTCTGAGAGACAGTTTCTTATGATTTCTGTTCTTTTACATTTGCTGAGGAGTGTTTTACTACCAATTATGTGGTCAGTTTTAGAATAAGTGTGATGTGGTGCTGAGAAGAATGTATATTCTGTTGATTTGGGATGTAGAGTTCTGTAGATGCCTATTAGGTCCACTTGGTCGAGAGCTGAGTTCCTGTCCTGAATATCCTTGTTAATTTTCTGTCTCGTTGATCTGTCTAATATTGATAGTGGGGAGTTAAAGTCTCCCATTATAATTGTGTAGGAGTCTAAGTCTCTTTGTAGGTCTCTAAGGACTTGCTTTATGAATCTGGGTGCTCCTGTATTGGGCACATATATATTTAGGATAGTTAGCTCTTCTTGGTGAATTGATCCTTTTACCATTATGTAGTGGCCTTCTTTGTCTCTTTTGATCTTTGTTGGTTTAAAGTCTGTTTTATCAGAGACTAGGATTACAACCCCTGTTTTTTTTGTTTGTTTGTTTTTTGTTTTTGTTTTTCCCCACTTTCCATTTGCTTGATAGATCTTCCTGCATCCCTTTATTTTGAGCCTATGGGCATCTTTGCATGTGAGATGGGTCTCCTGAATACAGCACACCAATGGGTATTTTTTTTTTTTTTTTTTTTTTTTTTTTTTTTTTTTTTTTGAGACGGAGTCTCGCTCTGTCGCCCAGGCTGGAGTGCAGTGGCTGGATCTCAGCTCACTGCAAGCTCCGCCTCCCGGGTTCACGCCATTCTCCTGCCTCAGCCTCCCGAGTAGCTGGGACTACAGGCGCCCGCCACCTCGCCCGGCTAGTTTTTTGTATTTTTTAGTAGAGACGGGGTTTCACTGTGTTAGCCAGGATGGTCTCGATCTCCTGACCTCGTGATCCACCCGTCTCGGCCTCCCAAAGTGCTGGGATTACAGGCTTGAGCCACCGCGCCCGGCCACCAATGGGTCTTGACTATCCAATTTGCCAGTCTGTGTCTTTTAATTGGGGCACTTGCCCATTTACATTTAAGGTTAATATTGTTATGTTTGAACTTGAACCTGTCATTATGATGCTAGCTGGTTATTTTGTCCGATAACTGATGCAGTTTCTTCATAGCATCGATGGTCTTTACCATTTGGCATGTTTTTGCAGTGGCTGGTACTGGTTGTTCTTTTCCATGTTTAGTGCTTCATTCAGGAGCTCTTGTAAAGCAGGCCTGGTGGTGACAAAATCTCTAAGCATTTGCTTGTCTGTAAAGGATTTTATTTATCCTTCACTTATGAAGCTTAGTTTGGCTGGATATGAAATTCTGGGTTGAAAATTCTTTTCTTTAAGAATGTTGAATATTGGCCCCCACTCTCTTCTGGCCTGTAGAGTTTCTGCCGAGAGATATGCTATTAGTCTGATGGGCTTCCCTTTGTGGGTAACCCGACCTCTCTCTCTGGCTGCCCTTAACATTTTTTCCTTCATTTCAACATTGGTGAGTCTGAAAATTATGTGTCTTGGAGTTGCTCTTCTCAAGAGTATCGTTGTGGTGTTCTCTGTATTTCCTAAAATTGAATGTTGGCCTGCCTTGCTAGGTTGGGGAAGTTCTCCTGGATAATATCCTGAAGAGTGTTTTTTAACTTGGTTCCATTCTCCCTGTCACTTTCCAGTACACCAATCAAGTGTATATTTGGTCTTTTCACATAGTCCCATATTTCTTGGAGTCTTTGTTTATTTCTTTTTACTCTTTTTTCTCTAATCTTGTATTCTCGCTTTATTTCATTAATGTTATCTTCAATCACTGATATCCTTTCTTCCACTTGATCAAATCAACTATTGAAGCTTGTGCATGCATCACAAAGTTCTTGTGCTGTGGTTTTCAGCTCCATCAGGTTATTTAAGGTCTTCTCTACACGGTTTATTCTAGTTAGCCATTCATCCAACCTTTTTTCAATGTTTTTAGCTTCCTTGCAATGGGTTAGAACATGCTCCTTCAGCTCGGAGAAGTTTGTTATTACCTACTTTCTGAAGCCTACTCTGTCAACTCTTCAAACTCATTCTTCGTCCAGTTTTGTTCCTTTGCTGACAAGGAGCGTGATCCTTTGGAAGAGAAGAGGCATTCTGTTTTTTGGAATTTTCAGCTTTTCTGCTCAGTTTCTCCCCTTCTTTGTGGTTTTATCTACCTTTGGTCTTTGATGTTGGTGACCTACAGATGGGGTTTTGATGTGGATGTCCTTTTTGTTGATGTTGATGCTATTCCTTTCTGTTTGTTAGTTTTCCTTCTGTCAGACCCCTCAGCTGCAGTCTGTTGGAGTTTGCTGGAGGTCCACTCCAGACCCTGTTTGCTTGGGTATCACCAGTGAAGGCTGCAGAACAGCAAATATTGCTGCCTGATCCTTCCTCTGGAAGCTTCATCCCAGAGAGGCACCTGACTGTTTGAGGTGTCTGTTGGCCCCTACTGGGAGGTGTTTCCCAGTCAGGCTACATGGGGATCAGGGACCCACTTGAGGAAGCAGTCTGTTTGTTCCTGGAGCTCGAATGCTATGCTGAGAGAACCACTGCTCTCTTCAGAGCTGTCAGACAGGGACATTTAAGTCTGCAGAAGCTGTCTGCTGCCTTTTGTTCTACTATGCCCTGCCCCCAGAGGTGGACTCTAGAGAGGCAGTAGGCCTTGCTAAGCTGTGGTGGGCTCCACTCAGTTCATGCTTCCCAGCCTTTTTGTTTACACGTAAGCTACTTAAGCCTCAGCAATTGTGGATGCCCCACCCCCATCATCAAGCTGCAGAGTCACAGGTAGATCTGAGACTGCTGCACTAGCAGTGAGCAAGGCTCTGTGGGTGTGGGAACTGCCAAGTCAGGCATTGGAGGGTATCTCCTGGTCTGCCGGTTGCTAAGACTGTGGGAAAAGTGCAGTATTTGGTCAGGAGTGTACCATTTCACCAGGTACAGTCTCTCACGGCTTCTCTTGGCTGGGAAAGGGAAATTCCCTGACCCCTTGCACTTCCCAGGTGAGGCAATACCCCTTCCTGCTTCATCTTGCCCTCTGTGGGTTGCACCCACTATCCAACCAGTCCCAATGAGATGAATCAGGTACCTCAGTTGGAAATGCAGAAATCATCCATCTTCTGTGTCAATCTCACTAGGAGCTGCAGACCAGAGCTGTTCCTATTTGGCCATCTTGGAAGAGACCTGTCAAAATGATATCTAAACTCCCATGTTTATTGCAGCATTATTCACAATAGCCAAGATATGAAATCAACCTAAGTATTAATCAGCAGATGAATGGATAAAGAAAATGTGATATATACACACAAAAGAATGCTATTTAGCCAGAAAAGAAGGAAATTCTGGCATTTATGACAACATGAATGAATATGGAGGACATTATGTTAAGTGAAATAAACCAGCACAGAGAGACAAATACTGCATTGTCTCACTCATATGTGGAATCTAAAAAAAGTTGATTTCACAGAAGTAGAGAATAGAATTGTGGGCTGGGGTTGTTGGAGGGGAGGGTGGGTTGGAGAGATGTTAGTCAAAGGATACATAATTACAGTTAGATAAGAGGAGTAAGTTCAATAGACCTATTATACAGTATGGTGACTATAGTTAATAACAATATATTGTATTCTTAAAAACACAAAAAAGGTGAGTGTTTTCACCACAAAAATGATAGCTATGTGAAGTAGTACATTTATTAATTAGATAAATTTAACCATTCCACAATGTATATATACTTCAAAGCATCAAGTTGTACATAATGAATACATACAATTTTATCTGTCAGTTAAAAAAATAAAAACTTACAAAAAAATTTTAATTAGAAAAATAGAGTATCAACTATTTAAATACCAAAGTCTCTGTTTCCCTCAAATCTAGGGTTTCGGGGAAAGACAGAGAGTGGTTTAGTTCTATGAATGGAGCTTTATACTTTCTCCTTAGCCCCAAGTTTCTATCAAGTATCTCAGTCAGTTTCTGTAGTCAGAGACACAGGTAACTGAGGATAAATGACTCTCGGACCTGGACATAATAGACAACTGATCTCAGTTGAACCTCCCTAATGGGGTGGGGGCAGGGGACGGAGTGGGTCCAAGTGGTGAAAGGTCATCTAAAATGCTTCACTGCTTAAGTGACTTTGTCCAGGACAGTTTGACCTCCAGTGAGAGAGACCTCAAAGCCTCAAGGCAGGATGAAGCTGAGGAAGAAGTCCTTAGGTACACAGTGACACCCAGTAATCTGCACCCTGGACAATTGCTTTGCTGGCTGCTTTCCAACTTTGTGGTTAAGGGCTTCAGATCATAGCCAGTGATGGAACAATCCTATCACTTTAACCAGGAAGCCAATTCCCTCTCCACAAATCTGAAAGACAAACCAACACACTCAGACAGCAAGACACTTTAGTCATCAGACATCTTTAGTTTCAAAATGGATTTTTTTTATTTGTGAAAGCTTCAAACATATAGAAGAGTGGAGAAAATTGCATCACGAACCCTCATATACCCATCATTTTAAATTTAAAATTGCTAATATTTTGCCACATTAACTCCTTTCAGTTTTCTTCTGCTAAAGCATTTTAGAGTAAATAACAGATCTTACATGTTATCTTACAATATCATACCCCTATGCATTGTATTATGCATCGTGAAAAGGAAGTTTCGTGCTATTTATTTATTGCTAATAAAATGTATTCATTGCTAATAAAATTCATAATCTCCTAAAATCACTTAATATCTAATCTATACTCAAATTTTCCCAAAATGAGCTCTGTAATGTGTTTATTCAAACTAGCGTCCAATGAAGTACCATACATTACATTTGATTAACGTACCTCTTAAGTCTCTTTTAATTAAGAACAGACAATCCTTCCTTTTATTATCTTGCTGCAGAAACAATTAAATTGCCTTGTAGAACAGACACATTTTGGATTCGTCAATTTCTTTATGGCCTTATTTCATTTTCTCCCTATATCCTCTGCATTTTCTGTGAGCTGAAGTTAGATCTAAAGGTGTAATTAGATTCTGGGTAAACATCCTAGGCATGAGTACCTCATAGGTGATGCTGTATAAGTCACCATACATCACATCTAGAGATGGCACATGCCATCTGTGTTTGCCACCATTAAGGATGCTGATTTGATGATTGAGGTAAGATGCTGATTATCAGATTCCTCCACTATAAAGTTACATTTTTCCCCTTGGGATCAGCTCTAGGTCTGAGTGGGACTATTTTGTGACAATCCAGTTCTCTGCCTCTTTCTGTTTTTTAGCAGTCTTCAGTAAGGAAGAGATTTCCCTTAAAAACTGGGACTATGGTTGTCCTGATAGACAGTCCCTACTGGAAAGACAGACTCTATGTTTGATTCTTTTTCTTTAGCTACCAATATCTAGAGTAAGAAGTTGCTCTAGCAGTGACCCCCAATGTTAGTAAGCAAGGTTTTGCTTTGTTTTGCATTTTTCTCAGTAAAGTTAGAGACAGGTCGATTTTTACATGTTTAATATGTTTCCATCATTTATAGTCATTTTTCTTTTTGATCCTCAATTGTCCCAACTTTGGCTACTGGAAGCCTTTCCAGACTGGCTCCTGTGTCCTTTTAACATGACCTCATTAGTCTTTGAGTGCTTACTTGCTTTCTGCAAAACATGTCATTCCAGGCTTACCTTATTCATTCTCTGCCCTAGATTTTCAATCAGCCATCTCCTCAAAGTGTCCTGCAGCTGAGGTTGCCAGTCATTTCAGATACATAATTCATCTTGTCAAAAGATGACACAAATTTATCATACTGATAAATACAGTACAATGCAGTAAACATATTTTCTATTTTTTATGATTTTCATAATAACATTTTCTTTTCTCTAGCTTACTTTATTGTAAGGATACACTATGTAATACATATAACAGGAAAAATATTTGTTAATTGACTTTTGATGTTATTGCTAAGGCTTCTGGTCAACACTAGATACTAGGAGTTAAGTTTTGGGATACTGAAAAGTTATACACAGATTTTCAACTATGTAGGGGTTGGTGCCCCTAACTCCCATGTTGTTCAAGACCTAACTGTAATAGCAAATCAAAGCCAGTGGTGTGTGTGTGTGTGTGTTATGTGTGTGCATGTACTAGCAGTCCTTGCTTTGCACAGTAGCATGGACCCTAAAAGTGACTGTGCATGCTGAAATCCTGTAATTTTAATTATCAATGGAGAAATCACAATTGTTCTGTGACCTTTAAAATTTTTTTGTGAAGGCATTAAAAACTCTCTTACTGTTGGTTATGAATGTATAGGCAAATGGTGAGGGAAAATAGTAAAACTAATATTTATTTAGTACACTGTCATTTAAAACTGTAGTAATACTGAGAATTGTTTTATTTCCTTAAAAAAAAAACATCAAGCATAGTTGGAATAGTGCTTGTCTTCTTCATGTCATATAAACTTAGGATATAGAGTGTGATTCTGTTTAATGCATTGTTGAAGGTAATGAAGTGGCCTCATTGACTAAGGTGATATCTGAGGTTCACTGTTTCATGCCAAGAAAATCAAGGATGTGAACACAAAAGGAACGAGGTTAGAATCAGAAGTTTAATAGGCAAAAGAGAAAAGCTCTATGAAGCAGAGAGGGGTCCAAAAAATGGGTTGCTGGATCTGTGGCAAAATGCAGGGGGTTTTATAGATGCCTGGTGAGGAGGTGGTGTCTGATTTACACTGGGCACAAAAGATTGGTTGGACTAGATGTGCCATTTGCATGAGGTGTAAAAAACTGGTTAAGGCTAGGTGTGATATTTGCATAGGGCACAAAAAGCTGGCTGCCCCTACCCTAATCTTTTATTATGCAGTTGAATCCTCTGCCTGCTGGTGTCATGTTGCCTGTTTCTTAATTGTATATGTGGTAACAAACAAAGGGAAGATGCAGCATCCATGTTAGATGTCTGGCCCCCAGGTAGCCCTTTCCTATTGACACAGCTTCCAGCATTGCTTATCTATGTTTGCAGCTCAATTTTTCAGACTGCTCTTTGTTAAAAAAGAAATGATTTGGGAGGAAGCTTTTTGTTTAAAAGGAAGCCCTGCTGAGGACTCTTTTACCTTCACTATCTGCCTGAATAATTCCTTTATATCTCCTCTATCATATTTCCCCTCTCAGGAGTGGTAACTCTAACTGCTGTTAGGGGGTGTTGGATGACGACTCTTTCTGGCTACTTCCTGCTGAAAAGAGGTGTTGTGTGGGGAAAAACAGCTAGGGCTCCTGCTGGGGTCAATCTGAGCATCCTCAGAAGACAGGTGTGCCCATTCATGGTTCCATCTGCAGCACCATTTGGAGTTTAATAACTTCTAGGCTAGAAGAGATAAATTTTACAAGAATATTTAGAAAATAGGGCTCGAATATGAGTATTAAGATTACCATTATTAGTGGGGGTAGTACATAGGCCATAACCATGACAGTAGGGTTTGACAGCTGTTAGCCGTTCTGATTGGTTGTAATACTAGATTGCCTCCACCAGATGTCGCTGTACTTTACCAGAAGCGTTAATATAAAAGCAATGTTTTTCTTAGGATAAGTGACATTAGATTGGGTGACTAGAGTAACTTTAGTGTTAAATTTGGCTAAATCTTTCCTGTAATTATTATATAATAATTTATTATAAACATGATAATTAGGCAGAATAGTACAGCAATTAAAATTTTGCAATCAGAATTCCGCATCACAGGTGCCACAGTGTATAGTGTATAGTCCTACTGCAAATAGTAGAGTATAGCAATTCCCACAAGAGTGGGATAATACATAATTTCTATCTAAAATTTTACTAAGTATAGAATTTCCCCTGGGGGGTTTATGAAGTTACACATGTAATCCCATGGATAATCAAAATCTTCCTGCAATTATGCACCAAAAAGAAGTTCTAATATCTGACAGTGAATTTTGAGAGGAAAAGTAGAAATGACTGAAAGTATCTGATAAGTTAGGGGTGAGACTTAGTAGGATGAGTAACCCTTACTCATTTACTTATCTTTTCTGATTTTTCAACTTAAGATCTCCTATTTTTTTGCATTGATTTCTGGGACATTCCTCTAGGCTGTCAGCAGTTGCTCCCTCAGCCTTCCAGACTTTGACTTGAATGTGATGTATCCAGGAGTCAATTTCTGTAACTTTTACCACCAAGGGGGTTGAAAGATGAAAAGCACAGGGCTGTTCCCAGCTTGGACTTAGGTAAAGAGAGAGAGAAGGGAGAGCTTTCGCCAATACCAAATCTCCTGGGTTAAATAAAGGTGGCCTTATTTCTTGGGGTTGGGCTTCTGCTGGTTTTATTAATTCCTGTTGAACGTGAGCCAGAGAGGTTACATGCTTAACCAATTCAGAGGTTTCCTGGTCTAGTAAAAAATCACTGGTAAGGAAAGTCCATCCATATAGCATCTCGAAAGGGCTTAGACCTAACTTTGAAGGGGTATTTCCTACCCACAATAAAGCCATGGGAAGATGAGTGACCCAAGGAAGGTAAGTTTATTGGGACAGTTTTCTGAGGTGTCTTTTGATAATATCATTGGTCTTCTCTACCTTTCCTGAGGACTGAGGTCTCCAAGCACAATGGAGATGATACTGTATGCCTAGTGCCTTTGAGACCCCCTGTGTGATGGCTGCCCTAAATGAGGGGTCATTGCCACTTTGGAGGTATTTAGGTAGACCAAGGTGGGGAGTTATTTCATTAACTAACACTTTTATTACCTTGGACGCCTTTTCTGTATAGCACAGAAATGCTTCTACCCAGTTAGTGAAAGTATCTATCCATACCAGGAGGTATTGAATGTCCTTCATCTTTGGCATGTGGGTGAAGTCTATCTTCCAGTCTTCTCCTGGATATCTTCCCATCCTTTGGGTTTAAGGAGGAAGGAGCTGCCTGTTGAGGTGATTATTTTTAAGACAGACTTCACAAGCATTAACAACATGCTTGACTATTCTTAATAAGTTCTACCCTATAAACAATCTCTGGGCACACTGATAAGTTTTATCCTTTCCCAAGTGAAAAGCTTCGTAAAGGGTCTTAAGGACTTTCCATTGACTGGAGGCTTGCAAGTGGAGTTTGCCATCCTCTGACTGTAGTTACCCTGAGGGCTGGAAAGTGTATCCTCAAGAAATGGCCCATTCTGTTTCTGGAGGGGAGTACTGGGGCTTAATTTCTCTTATGGAGCCTTCCCAGATTAGAGAGGCTTTGAGTGTGTTAAGACCCTGAGGCTTTCTTGCTGCTGACTTGGCTACCTGATCAGCTAACTTTTTTCCTTCAGCTATTTCATCTGTCCTCCCTGATGTCCCTTACAATGCATCACTGCTGCCTCTTGTGGAAGGAAAACTGAGGATAATAACCTGTTAATTTCCTGAAGGTATTTTATAGAGGGCCCATTAGCTGTAAGGAAGTGCCTTTCCTTCCAGACGGCAGCATGTGCATGAAGGATTAAGAAAGCATACTTGGAGTCAGTGCAAATGTTAGTTACCTTTCCCTTGCTTAATTTGAGTGCTCTTGTAAGAGCTATCAGTTCAGCTAGTTGAATGCTCGTGCCTGGAGAGAGGGGTACACTTTCAATAACATCATTCAGAGTGACTACTGCATATCCTGCCTAACAGACTCCTTGCTCCACACAGGAACTTCCATCTGTAAAGAGGGTCCAGTCTGGATTTTCTAGGGGAGTTTTAATTTGGTGGCTTCTGGTACGAGTAAGGCCACCATGGCAACTGCTCAGAGGCATGCTGGCCATTCTTTAGCCACCAAATCAAGTTTCTTACTCAGGTAGCCCACTGGCTGTTGAGCTGGTCCTTGGGCTTGAGTTAAAACTTCCAGAGTCATTCCCTTCCTTTCTGATACATAAAGATTGAAGGCCCTCCCTACAGAAAGGCTGAGGGCTGATGCCTTAAGAAAGGCTTGTTTTAGCTGATAAAAGGCCTTTTGAGATTCAGGTTCCCAAGTTAGGAAATGAGTTTTAGCCACTTGAGTCTCTTTTATGAAGTGATATAAGGGGTAAGCTAGCTCACTGTACACAGGTATCCACAGTCTGCAAAATCCTATATACCCAAACATCCTTTTAGTTGCCTGAAGGTCTTAGGGAGGGTGAAGAAGGAAATGGGATTAATCCTCTCTTCCCCTAATGCTCTGGTCCCTTCAGACAACACTAGACCCAGGTACTTCACTGAGGTTTGGCAAAGCTGGGTCTTGGATTTTGAAACCTTATGTCTTCTGCCAGCTAAGAAATTAAGAAGAGCTTCTGTACCTTCCTGAGAAGCTTCCTAAGTTGGGACACAGAACAGAAGGTCATCTACATATTGCAAGATTCTGACCTGAGGATGGGAAAACTCAGAGAGGTCCTTTGATGGTGCCTGTTCAAACAAGTGAGGACTGTGTTGAAATCCCAGAGGCAGCACCATCCATGTTAACTGGGTGATTTGGCCAGAGAGATCCTCAAAGTAAAACAGGTATTGAGAGTCAGGATGTAATAGTACACAGAACAAGGTAACTTTTACACCTAGGACTGTGAACTATTTAGTTCCCTCAGGTAGTTGAGTCAGCAAGATATAGGGATTAGGGGCCACTGGATGAATTGGGACTATGGTCTCATTAACGAGGCAAAGGTACTGAACTAGTCTCTATTCCCCATTGGGTTTTTGTACTCCTAATACTGGGGTATTGCAGGGGCTGTTACAGGGTTTGAATAGGCCCTGTATTTTCAAGTTATTAATAATGACTTCTAGCCCTTTCCTAGCCTCTGGCTTTAGGGGATATTTTCTCTGGTTAGGAAAAGAAGTGGGATCCTTAGGAAGGATCTGGACTAGCCTAGCATAGCAGTTATAGTTCAACCTATTCTTCCTTGAGTTGCCCACACTTCTGGATTAATACTAGCTTCCACCAGGGAGAAACAAAGAGTTCGTCCCAGGGCTATAAGGATGCCAACCCCATGCGAGCTAAAATGTCTCTACCTAATAAAGGAATGAGAATTTCAGGCATAATTAAGAAGTCATGTGTAAATAGTAGGTCCCCCCAACTACAACTGAGGGGTTGAGGAAAATATTGGGTTGGAACCTTTCCTGAGATGCCCATCACAGTCATGCTATGGGAAGAGGGGAGGCCTGGATTAGAGAGGGAAAGAGAGAGGCTGACTTCAGTGTCCAGAAGGAGGTCCACTCTTCTTCCTTCAATCTCCAGAATCACCTGGGGCTTCTGTGCAATAATGGCAGTTTGAGCTGCTCGAGCTGGGGTTTTGAGCCCTGGAACCTATCAGTCCTTTTGGACCGTCTGTGAGACTGGCTCTGAACCCAGTGACTTCCATCTCCAAGGCAGTCTAATCTCCAGTGGTCCCTGCCACACGTTGGACAGGGTTGAAGTGGCTTCTTCTTGCTCCCTGGGCACTCCTTCTTAAAGTGCCCTGACTTGTCACACTGGTAGCAACTAGCAGATGCATCTCAGGGATCCTGGACCTTGCAAGCCTGCAAAGCAGCTACTCAAGTCTTTGTCCTTCTTTCATGTTTCCTCTCTTTCTCCTGGGCCTCCTCCTGGTCCCTATTATAAAAGACTGAGGTGGCCACCTTCAGGAGGTTTTCCAAAGTGCTATCTATTCCTAAAGCCTGCTTCTGCAGTTTCCTTCTAATATTGGGAGATGCCTGTGTAATAAACTTGTACTTTAGTATTATCTGTCCCTCAACTGAATCAGGGGATAAGGGTGTGTTTTTATTAGCACCTCTCTCAGCCTGTCCATAAAGGCCAAGTGAATCTCATCTGGCTTCTGGTCTATCATGGACAGTTTAGATTAATTAAGAGATTTGGCCCTAGTTCCTTGTAGGCCCTCCAATATGCACATCAAAAAGGGTTTTCTCTCCTATTCATCTGTGGAGTCACTGGGGTTCCAATCAGGGTTGTCAAGAGTTACTGCCTCTCTTCCTATTGGGAATGGTGATTCCCCATTTCTTCATTTTTCCCTATTTTCTCTTTTCCTTTTGGTCCCACTATAGGAGACATATTGCTCATCTCTGAATTTATCTGCTGCCTGCAGAGCTGCCTGGTTATTACCTGTGGTTAGGGTTTGGCTTAGGAGCAGCATAACATCCCACCATGAGAGTCAAACACCTGAGTTAAATTTTGGAAAGCTTCTATATACCTATTGGGGTCATCAGAAAATCTGCATAAGCCTCCCTTTATTTGCCTAAGGTCCTGCAATGAGAAGGGAACTTGAACCCTAGTGGCATCACCTCCTTTGGGCATTTCTTGTAGGGGTAAGAGTGAAGCCGGGGGAGTGGACAGTTTTGGAGATGGTGGAGCTCGAGGAGCTGATGGTGTGATTGGAAGGGGCTCCAAATAAGGAGGACAGGAAGGTCTGGGACATCCAATAGCTGCCTCAGATAATTCCCCCAGAAGTTGCTTCTCTAGTTTTGAGGAATCATTCCTTTTGGGCCTGCATGATATGACTGCTAAGAGCTGAGTCAATATGACTGCTAAGAGCTGAGTCAACTGTACAATGCCTTCAAAGGTCTATTAAGAAGGACACATCCTTGAGCAAAAGCAAAGTTTCAGGGTCAAAATAGTCTCACTGCTTCAGAATGTACTCCAGAAGGGTGCAGACTGAAGATGGCTAGAAAGATACAGGAGACAAGGCGTCCCTCATTCCCCTCCTTCCTTTAGAATGGTCCAGGGTGGAAGGGAAGACAGCAGGGATGTCCCCCCAACTTTTTTCCCTCCTTGGTTCTCTGAGCCCTGGCAACCGTTAAAAGTGCCACCCGTGGACGCAAGTGTGACCCTCAGCCACAGATCCGAAGGAACTAAGAGATGGAGTTAGTCGCGCTTACCCATGCACCTCTAGTCCCTCCGTTGGTGATTTCCCTTTGACTTCTTACACGTGTGTGATCTGCATGGCTCCCCAATAAATGGATCTCAGGAAAGACTACATAACAATTGGATTTGGGCAAGGCCCCTTAATGGAGGGAGTGTACTGGGTTGAGCTCTACATTCTGCTATCATGGCCTGGACTGGAGTATTTATTCTTATTCATCGGTTCTGGTTAACTTCCACACATAAAAATTCTCTTACTATTGAAGTACCATTTTAATTGGAGGCAGAAGAAGTGACTTAAAAGAACGTGGGGACTCCATGGTGGTTTTCCTGCTGATGAGACAGTATTGTGGCTCAAATTTGGTTTTGGAGGACATTTTTCTCCTCGTTGTTGAGTTTTCCCATTCACAGATGGGGCGTAAAGCCTGGTCTCTAACAGAGGGGTACAAAAAGGGAGGAGAATTGGGAAATTAGAGTGTTTTAGCAAAGGGATGACAATGTGCCTCATGGAGAGGACTGCTATTCCACTAGGTGGCGCTGTAGGCCTTGAAATATCATGTGCTTGCTGGAGAAAGGAGAGAGAGACGTTCATGGGTGGAGGGGAGGAAACCGTCTGCTCCTAGAAAATTACAAAAGGAGCAATCCTTTGAGCTACATGCCCAGTTACTACAGTTATTTCCTGATCTTGCCTAACAGGATTATTTCCCTAAACTGTAGAAATTCCCACAGCATTGCATACAGAGAGTGGATAGGAGACATGGCAGTTGTGACAAGAAGGAAGGAAAATTGTCATAGGAAAAGTGTAGAGATCCTGTTGCCAATGCCCATAGAGCTATCAGAGGCTGGGGTTAGTCTAGAAGCTTTTGGGTAACACAAGGGTGTGGTCCTGGTCAGAAACAATCAGTTGCTTCTGGACCTCTTCCAGCCCCATGCAACAGCTTGGCTCTCCATGAAATGAAACTGGTTCAAAACAGGGTCGACATTCCCAGCACCCTCAGGGCACTGAGTGATTCACAAGTTCTCCCCAGCAAGCCTGTCCCCTGAGTCTTGGAAAGCTGGCAGCCATCCTAACCATTTTTTAAATGGCTGATGGGGGCACAGTGTTTGGTTTGGTTTTTTGTTTTTTTTTTTTGAGACGGAGTCTCGCTCTGTCACCCAGGCTGGAGTGCAGTGGCCGGATCTCAGCTCACTGCAAGCTCCGCCTCCCGGGTTCATGCCATTCTCCTGCCTCAGCCTCCCGAGTAGCTGGGACTACAGGCGCCCGCCACCTCACCCGGCTAGTTTTTTGTATTTTTTAGTAGAGACGGGGTTTCACCGGTTTAGCCAGGATGGTCTCGATCTTCTGACCTTGTGATCCGCCCGTCTCGGCCTCCCAAAGTGCTGGGATTACAGGCTTGAGCCACCGCACCCAGCCTGGTTTGGTTTTTAAATGGAGGACAGAAGGCCTCAAAATGAATGTAAAGAGTTGGGGTCCACTTCTATACTCACTCTTCTGATGAATCTACCTTGGATCACAGATGGGTTCCCACAATTAAGCAGCCTCATTGTCTGGGGTGATACCCAAGGTTCACTGTCTCATGCCAAGGACATCAAGGATGCGGACACACAGGGAGTGAGGTTAAGAGCAGAAGTTTAATAGGCAAAAGAAAGAGAAAAGCTCTATGAAGCAGAGAGGAGTCCCAAAAAAAGGTCACCAGATCTGTGGCTAAATGCAGGAGGTTTTAAAGATGTGTGGTGAGGAGGCAGTGTCTTATTTACATAGGGCACGAAAAATGGGTTGGATTAGGTGTGCCATTTGCATAAGGTGTGAAAAACTGGTTAGGGCTAGGTGTGCCACTTGCATAGGGCACGAAAAGCTGGCTGCCCCCACTCTAATCTTTGATTATGTAGATGGGTCTTCTGCCTGGCCAGCACCATGTTGCCTGTTTTTTTACTGTACATGTGGTAACAAAAAAAGGGAAGATGGAACCTCCATGTTGAGTATGTCTGGCCTTCAGGTAGTCCTTTTCTATTGGCACATATTCCAGCATACACCCATGCAAACTTCCAGCTTGCTTATCTATGTTTGCAGCTCAATTTTTCAGGCTGATCCTTTTTTTTTTTTTTTTTTTTTTTTTTGAGACGGAGTCTTGCTCTGTCGCCCAGGCTGGAGTGCAGTGGCCAGATCTCGGCTCACTGCAAGCTCCGCCTCCCGGGTTCACGCCATTCTCCTGCCTCAGACTCCCGAGTAGCTGGGACTACAGGCACCCGCCACCTCGCCCGGCTAGTTTTTTGTAATATTTAGTAGAGACGGGGTTTCACCGTGTTAGCCAGGATGGTCTCGATCTCCTGACCTCGTGATCCACCCGTCTCCGCCTCCCAAAGTGCTGGGATTACAGGCTTGAGCCACCGCGCCCGGCCTCAGGCTGATCTTTGTTAGAAAAGAAATGATTTTGGGGGATGTTTTTTGTTAAAAAGAGAAGCCCTGCTGAAGACTCTTTTAACTTCACTATCTGCCTAAATAATTTATTCCTATCTCCTGTATCAGTAAGACTCATATCTAGAGTCTTGCAAACAATGGCAGTGTCAACATCTCCACAATCATTTCTTCTACAATTCCATTTACGTTCAATTTAAATTCAATTTCCAGTGTTATCACCTCTTCTTTCTTTTCTGGACTTTCATGTTTGTTGGCCAATTCCATCTTTCAATTTTCCATTTTTTTAAATACCACATGGATATATCACTGAGAGTCAAGGAGGCGATACAACTATAGAGAACTTTGCTGTCTGTGTCTGAACTATATAACAGGAGCTCAGGGAACAATTATAAGCTTACTTTGAAAAAAGTGATGTGATTGGTCACTGATCATGATGTGCATCTGTTATTTAGGTAGTTATTTGTGAACTGAATTGCTAGCAGCAAAGTTTATACTTTATGCAATTACAGGTAATATACCATGTAACAGACATTTAGCTAGTAGAAATTCATGCATATTGGAACCATGCAAAGTGAGGAGTGCCTGCATATTATAATTGTACTGCTTCTATATTCCTGATAAAAAGATGAGGAAGATAAAAACTCCAAAATGGACGCCATGCTGTACTGATATTCACCCTCTCTGGTGACGCTTGGTTGTTTCAGAGAACACTTTGAAGCAGTATTCTTGGGACCAAGTAACCAGGAGCTCAGGCCAAGGAGGAGGTTTTCAAATGCTGCATGGCCAGTACAAACTCAAGGCTCATGTGATTAATGTGTAAATCTTCCCTCAGACACTCGTAATTGTCATCAAAGGTCACCTTTGGAGACTCATCATGACTAAGGACTTACCTCTCTCCATCATAGCTCTCTTGCATATTATGAAAGGCAGATAACCTGAGAGACACAGGGAGAGAGGTTTACCTTTGTATATTTGATTACTAGTAAGCCCTGGAACCAGACTTGAGATGCCCCAATGCCTTCTTCCACAGTGCCAACATGTACAACCATGACAGTCAAATTTCTTTAGATTCTGCAGGTCAAATTAGTCCTCTCAACCACATTCTCCAGGTTGCCAACAAAGGCACCATTAAGCTACTGGAAGTCTGGTAACATAGTGACACAAGGGAACCCAGTTTTTAATATAACATGTTCCATTCATCATTGAATGGATCGGTTGTGACTTCTGGTTTTCATTGATGTCTTATTAAAACATCTTTTTCCCTTCACTTATCTGATATTTTAAGGGGTTGCTTTTGGAAAGTCTAATTTGTATTATTCTAGGGTTAAAATGTCCCACTGGTAAAATCATCTTTAGTTTAATTATGAAGATTAACAGGAAAGTATTCCTAATCCCTAATGTTTGCTTCTGAGCCAACTTTTCATAAACACATCTATATCTCATATCAATAAATTAATAAGGCAATCCCATCCATCCACTTATCATTACCATCACTAAATCTACCTTCACTCACCACCTACAGGGATAACTATGGATCCCTCTTTCATTATCCCAAAGCTAGTGGAAAGCCCACCGGAATAATATGACTGTCCTCTGAGCAGAGGGCTCCCTCACAGAGCACAGTGGGGTCTGAGACAAGTGCTAGGCTCTTCTAGATATTACTACGAAACAACCACTTTAAAGGTATTTTGTTGTGTGTGTGTGTGTGCGCGCGCGCGCGTTTTTGTTGTTGTTGTTGTTGTTGTTGTTGTTGTTGTTGTTGTTTCATCTAACTATGGGGAAATCTCTTGATCCTGCCCTTCAAACCTAGATTGACAATTTCACATGATTTAGAGCAATAGATTATATATAGGAAAGGGTGGTATGTAACATAACTAGACGGTCCCAGATTAAACACTCCAATGTGGATATCCCCCGAGAAGAAGCATGTATGAGACTGACTGAAATGGAACCCATCTCGTTTCAACACATGTCCAACCTGGCCTCATGCTTCACACCCACAGACAAGAATCTGAAAGCCCTGAGATAATTTGACCTGGTATTTGGGAGACTTTCTGTCTGTATAAGTAAGAGAGGCAATGTAAGAAAGACTGAACAGCAGAAAGATGGAGAAATAGAAAGCCTCAGCCTCCACTCCTCCCCACAGAAAGTTCAACTAGCAACTATCCAGACAAGACAGCTTTTTAAAAACTCCAACACTTGGAAACAAGACTGAGACAACCATGGTGTCTGCAGAACTGAATGAAAACCACATTTGAAGAGAAAGAAGAATAGTTGCACTTCAACTGTACTGCCCCTCGCCCTCACCCAAGTCAGCACAATGCCAGATAGAGAGGATTCCCTGGATCCACGGCTTATACAGGAGTAAAAAAGAACCAGAGGCAATCATTCAGTTTCTCTCTAGCATTCTGAGATACTTCCAGGAGTCCCACTCTGTCTCACTTCATGGAAAACACTGGGGGTAACAGCAAGACTACACTTCCTAGGGTCCGTAGAAATAAAGAAAGAGACATAGATCACAGTGACCAGTGTGTAGATCTTAATGACACTTCTATGTTTCTGCCAACTGTGGTGCTCAATTGAAGACACCAGCCAACTTCATAGCTCACCCACAAAGCTGAGCTGGTCATTTTCAGAAGCATGGTGGGAAGTTCAACCTAGCTTGAGTTTATAGATGACTAGTCTCAATGCTCAATTTCCAAACCCACCCCAACAACTCTGCCCAAACAGTGAGATGCTCATCTTCATCCATTTCAAAGAAATATAGGAGTTAGATCTGTTTGACTCAGTAAGTCAAGCAATAGCTCCATTCAGTCAAAAAGCTCACCCAACAAGCCTTTCAGGCAGGAAGACTCACCTCTATGCATTTTGGAGAAGAATAGAGAATAGACCTGCTTGACCTGAGAGGTCAAATAGCAAGTCAACTCAGCCAAAAATCCACCCCACAGCTCCAACCTAACAGGGAGGCAATCCACAATTGTGCACTTATAAGGAGCATAGACTCTGGTTCAACTTATCTCTAGCAGCAATAACACATAACCTCTCAGAGCCCTGCCTGCAGCACTGTCCAAATACAGATCCCAAATAGTGGAATCACCCAGCCAGGGAATACATCCTATAGCCGGCCTGACCAAAGGCCATCACAGTACCCAGCCAGCAGCTCCACTTGATTTCAGAACCCAGCCAGTGATCTTCCAGACAGCAAAGCCTAGGCAGGAGCCCCACCCAACATCAGAGCAAAAGCAGTGACCCAGCAAACTAAAGAACTCACAAACAGCTTTGACTTCCAGGGGTCATTACCAGCTAGTCCTCCCAGAATCACAGGCTAGACTAAACAGTGAAGGCCCATCCCTGCCAAAGAACACCTGTAAAGGCTAAAAAGGGGTCTGTCTCCTCAAATAAGCAGAGGACATAAGGATTAAAAATAATCAGGGAATCATGAGACTTTCATGATCAAACTAATAAGGCTCTAATAATAGACCCTAAAGAAATGGAGATCTATGAAATCACTGACAAAAAATTCAGAACAATTTTCTCAAAGAATTTAGTGAACTACAAGAATATACCGATAGAAAATTAAATGAAATTTGGAAAACAATACACAAAGTGAGATAAAGAAATAGAAACAATATAAAAGAACAAAATAGAAATTCTAGAAATGAAAATACAATGACTGAACTAAAAACTTCAATAGAAAAGAGTCAACAGCAGACTCAATCAAGCAGAAGAAAGAAGCAGTGAGCTCAAAGACAGAGACAGAACATTTGACATTATCCAGGCAGAGGAACAAGAAAGGTAAAAGAATGAAGAAAGTACAGGAATTATGAAACACCACTGAGAGATCCAGTAAGAGGAATTGCAGAAGACAAACAAAGAAAAAAGGGGCCAGAAAGCATATTAAGGAAATAATTGCTGAAATTTTCCCTAATCTGGGGATAGATGCCAACATCCAGGTACACCAAGTGCAGAGGTCTCCAATCAAATTCAAATCAAAGAGGAGTTCACCAAGACACACAATAATCAAATTATCAGAAACCAAAGGTAAAGAAAAAATTGTGAGAGCAGCAAGAGATAAGAAATATAATCACATCTAAAGAAGTGCTAATACAACTATCAGCAGTTTCCTCAGCAGAAATCCTACAGATCAAGAGAGAGTGGGATGATATATTCAAACTGCTGAGGGAAAAAGCTGCCAAACAAGAATAACTGACAGAGCAAAGCTTTTTTTTTATCCAAATGAGGAAGAAATAAAACCTTCCCAAGCAAAAGCTAAGAGAGTTTACCACCATTAGACCTGCCTTGCAGAAATTGCTAAGGGGAGTTCTTTAAGCTGAAACAAAAGACCTCTAACTGATAACATAAAACACACAAAAGCACAAAATTCAATGGTATAAGTAAAACAGAGCCATATTTAAAATACTCTAGGATTGTAATAATGGTGATAAAAACAATTTTATTCCTAGTATATGGGCTAAAAGACAAAACAATTAATAATAACTATAGCTAAAATAAATTGTCAAGGAAACACATTACAAAATGATGTTATGTTTGATATCAAAAACATAAATTGGGGGATAAAACTGTAGATTTGTTGTATACAATTACAGTTAAGCTATGATCAGCTTGAAACAGATTATAAGATGTTCTATGTAAGCTTCATAGTAACAAACAAACATTTAGAAGCACAAAACAAACATACAAAAGATGGAAAGCATACAACTACAGAAAATCTTCAAACCACAAAGGAAGACAGCAAAAGAGGAAGAATAAAATAAAGTATCTACAAAACAACCAAAAAACAATTAACAAAATTGCAGTAGTAAGTCCTTACCTATCAATAATTACCTTGGATGTAAATGAATTAAATTCTCCCACAAAAAGATATTGAGTGACTGAATGAATATAAAGAAAAAAGCACCAGACCTAATTATATGCTGCCTATAAGAAACGTATCTCACTTTTAAAGATACATATAGACTGAAAGTGAAGGAATGAAAAAAGATAGTCCATGCAAATGAAAACCAAAAGACAGCAGGGGTAGCTCTACTTATATCTGACAAATAGGTTTTAAGTCAAAAGCTGTAAAAAGACACTAAGAAGGCCATTATATAATGACAAAAGGGTCAGTACATCAAGAGGATATGACAATTGTAAATACATATGTACCTATCATCAGAGCTCTTAAATATATAACACAAATATTAAAGGATCTGAAGGGAGAGATAGATTGCAAAACAATAATATTTGGGGACTTCAATACCCTACTTTCAACAACGACTAGATTATTCAGACAAAAAATTAATAAGGAGGCTAGGCACGGTGGCTCACACCTGTAATCCCAACACTTTGGGAGGCCAAGGCTTGTGGATCATCTGAGGTCAGGAGTGGTCAGAAGTTCGAGATCAGCCTGACCAACATGGTGAAAATTCACCTCTGCTAAAAATACAAAATTATCCAGGCATGGTGGTGCATGCCTGTAATCCCAGCTACTTGACAAGTTGAGGTAGAAGAATTGCTTGAACCCACGAGGCAGAGGTTGCAGTGAGCTGGGATCATGCCATTGCACTCCAGCCTGGGCAACAAGAGTGAAACTCCCTCCCAAAAAAAAAAATTAGTAAGGAAACATCAGACTTGAACTGCACTTTAGACCACATGGGCCTAACAGATATATACAGAACATTACATTCAACAGTCACAGAACACACATTATTCTCAAGTGCACATTCTCTAAGATATAGCACATTCTCTAAGATATGTTACAGCACAAAACATGCCTTAGAAAATTTAAGAAGATTGAAACAATATCAAGTATATTTTCCAAACACAATAAGTGAAACTAGAAATCAACAACAGGAGGAATTTTAGAAAATTAACAAATACATGGAAATTAAACAACATACTCCTGAATAGCCCATGGATCAATGAAGAAATTAAAATGAAAATCTAAAAATATCTGAGACAAATGAAAATAAAAACACAACATACCAAAACTTATGGAATGCAACAAAAGCTGGTCTAATAGAAGAGTTTATAGCAATAAATACCTACATCTAAAAGAAGAAAAATATCAAAAAAAAAACTTTACTCCTCAAGGAACTAGAAGAATAAAGACAAACTAAGCACAAAGTTAGCAGAAGAAAGGAAATGATGCAGATTTGAGCAGAAATACATAAGATAAGAACACAGGAAAAAATCAACAAACTGAGAGTTGGATTTTGAAACGATAAACAAAATCAACAAATCTATAACTAGACTATGAAAAACAGAGAAAAGACTCAAATATATAAAATCAGAAATGAAAAAGGAGACATTACAACTGATATCACAGAAATGCAAAGAATCATAAAGACTATATAAATAATTTTATGCCAACAAATTGGACAATCTACAGAAATGGATAAATTCCTAGACACATACAAACTACCAAGACTGAATCATGAAGAAACAGAAAATGCAACAAGCCCAGTGAATACAAATATTGAATCACTAATTTTGAAAGAAAACCCAAGGACTTGATGGCTTGGGTTTTAATGAAAGAAAACCCAAGGACTTGATGGCTTCACTGCTGAATTCTGCTAGACATTTCAAGACTTACTACCAATTCTTCTGAAACTCTTACAAAAACATCAAAAAAGAAGAAATACCTCAAATCTCTTTTTATGAAGCCAGCATTACCTTGATACCAAAGCCAGACAAGGATACAAGAATAGAAAATTATAGGCCAATATCCCTGATGAACACAGATGCAAAAATTCCCAATAAAATACTAGCAAAAAGAATTCAATGACACACTAAAAGGATCATCTACCATGATTAAGTGGAATTTACCTCTGGGATGCAAGGATGGTTCAACATATGCAAATCAATAAATGTGATAAATCACATTAACAGAATGAAGAACAAAAACCATATGATCATATCATTCGATACAGAAAAAGCATTTGACAAATTTTGACATCCTTTCATGATAAACTGTCATCCACAGCAGGTGTAGAAGGAACAGACTTCAACACATTAAAGGCCATATATGGCAAACCCACAGCAAACATTATACTCAATAGTGAAAATTTGAACGTCTTTCCTCTAAGGTCTAGAGCAAGGATGCTGATATGGTTTGGATCTCTGTCCTCACCCAAATCTCATGTTGAATTGTAATCCCCAATATTGGAGGTGGGACCTGATAGGAGATGATTGGATCATGGAGGCAAATTTCTCATGAATGGTTTAGCTCTATCGCCTTGGTTCTCTTCTCATGATAGAGAGTAAGTTTTTGTTATATCTGATTGCTTAAAAGTGTGTAGCACCTCTCTCATCTCTCTTGCTCCTGCTCCAGCCACGTGATGTGCCAGCACCCCCTTTGCCTTCTGCCATGATTGTAAGTATCCTAAGGCCTCCCCAGAAGCTGACCAGATGCTAGCACCTTGTTTCTTGTATAACCTACAAAACTGTGAGCCAATTAAACCTCTTTTCTATATTATGTACCCAGTCTCAAGTATTTCTTTATAGCAATGCAAGAACAGGCTGATATGAGATGCCCATTCTCACCACTTCTATTCAATATAGTATTGAAAGTCCTTGCCAGAGCGATCAGGCAAAAGAAAGAAGGAAAAAGCATCCATGTAGGAAAGGAGGATGTGAAATTGTCACTGTCTGCTAAGTAAGAGTGGCAGGTCTTTTCTCCCTTAGTTCTTCCTTTATTGTGTCCCTTCCAGCAATCAGCTGTTTGGTCCACACACTTCTTTTTTATATATATATATATATACTTTATGTTCTAGGGTACATGTGCAAAACATGCAGGTTCATTACATATGTATACATGTGCCATGTTGGTGTGCTGCACCCATTAACTCATCATTTACATTAGGTATATCTCCTAATGCTATCCCTCCCCTCTTCCCCCACCCCCACAACAGGACCCAGTAGTGGGATGGCTGGGTCAAATGGTATTTCTAGTTCTAGACTCTTGAGGAATCACCACACTGTTTTCCAAAATGGTTGAACTAGTTTACAGTCCCACCAACAGTGTAAAAGTGTTCCAATTTCTCCACATCCTCTCCAGCACCTGTTGTTTCCTGACTTTTTAATGACTGCCATTCTAACTGGTGTGAGATGGTATCTCATTGTGGTTTTGATTTGCATTTCTCTGAAGGTGAGTGATGATGAGCATTTTTTCATGTGTCTGTTGGCTGTATGAATGTCTCCTTTTGAGAAGTGTCTGTTCATATCCTTTGCCCACTTTTTGATGGGGTTGTTTTTTTCTTGTAAATTTGTTTGAGTTCTTTGTAGGTTCTGGATATTAGCCCTTTGTCAGATGAGTAGATTGCAAAAATTTTCTCCCATTCTGTAGGTTGCCTGTTCACTCTGATGATAGTTTCTTGTGCTGTGCAGAAGCTCTTTAGTTTAATTAGATCCCATTTCTCAATTTTGGCTTTTGTTGCCATTGCTTTTGGTGTTTTAGACATGAAGTCCTTGCCCATGCCTATGTCCTGAATGGTATTCCCTAGGTTTTCTTCTAGGGTTTTTATGGTTTTAGGTCTAACATTTAAGTCTCTAATCCATCTTGAATTAATTTTTGTATTAGGAGTAAGGAAGGGATCCAGTTTCAGCTTTCTACTTATGGCTAGCTAGTTTTACCAGCACCATTTATGAAATAGGAAATCCTTTCCCCATTTCTTGTTTTTGTCAGGTTTGTCAAAGATCAGATGGTTGTAGATGTGTGATATTATTTCTGAGGGCTCTGTTCTGCTCCATTGGTCTATATCTCTGTTTTGGTACCAGTACCATGTTGTTTTGGTTACTGTAGCCTTGTAGTATAGTTTGAAGTCAGGTAGCAGGATGCCTCCGGCTTTGTTCTTTTGGCTTAGGATTGTCTTGGCAATGTGGACTCTTTTGGTTCAATATGAACTTTAAAGTAGTTTTTTCCAATTCTGTGAAGAAAGTCATTGGTAGCTTAATGGGGATGGCATTGAATCTATAAATTACCTTGGCCAGTATGGCCATTTTCATGACATTGATTCTTCCTATCCATGAACATGGAATGTTCTTCCATTTGTTTTTGTCCTCTTTTATTTCATTGAGCAGTGGTTTGTGGTTCTCCTTGAAGAGGTCCTTCACATCCCTTGTAAGTTGGATTCCTAGGTATTTTATTCTCTTTGAAGCAATTGTGAATGGGAGTTCATTCATGATTTGGCTCTCTGTCTGTTACTGGTGTATAAGAATGCCTGTGATTTTTGCACATTGATTTTGTATCCTGAGACTTTGCTGAAGTTGCTTATCAGCTTGAGGAGATTTTTGGCTGAGACAATGGGGTTTTCTAAATATACAATCATGTCATCTGCAAACAGGCACAATTTGACTTCTTCTTTTCCTAAATGAATACCCTTGATTTCTTTCTCTTGCCTGATTGCCCTGGCCAGAACTTCTAACACTATGTTGAATAGGAGTGGTGAGAGAGGGCATCCCTGTCTTGTGCCAGTTTTTAAGGGGAATGCTTCCAGTTTTTTCCCATTCAGTATGATATTGGCTGTGGGTTTGTCATAAATAGCTCTTATTATTTTGAGATATGTTCCATCAGTACCGAATTTATTGAGAGTTTTTAGCATGAAGGGCTGTTGAATTTTGTCAAAGGCCTTTTCTCCGTCTATTGAGATAATCATGTGGTTTTTGTCTTTGGTTCTGTTTATATGCTGAATTATGTTTATTGATTTTTGTATGTAGAACCAGCCTTGCGTCCCAGGGATGAAGCCCACTTGATCATGGTGGATAAGCTTTTTGATGTGCTGCTGGATTCAGTTTGCTAGTATTTTATTGAGGATTTTTGCATCGATGTTCATCAGGGATATTGGCCTAAAATTCTCTTTTTTTGTTGTGTCTCTGCCAGGCTTTGGTATCAGGATGATGTTGGCCTCATAAAATGAATGAGGGATGATTCCCTCTTTTTCTATTGATTGGAATAGTTTCAGAAGGAATGGTACCAGCTCCTCCTTGTACCTTTGGTAGAATTCAGCTGTGAATCTGTCTGGTCCTGGACTTTTTTTGGTTGGTAGGCTATTAATTATTGCCTCAATTTCAGAGCCTGCTATGCAGGGATTCAACTTCTTCCTGGTTTAGTCTTGGGAGAGTGTATGTGTCCAGGAATTTATCCATTTCTTCTAGGTTTGTTAGTTTATTTGCGTAGAGGTGTTTATAGTATTCTCTGATGGTAGTTTGTATTTCTGATGGGTCAGTGGTGATATCCCCTTTATCATTTTTTATTGTGTCTCTTTGATTTTTCTCTTTTCTTCTTTATTAGTCTTGCTAGCGGTCTATCAATTTTGTTGATCTTTTCAAAAAACCAGCTCCTGGATTCATTGATTTTTTGAAGGGTTTTTTGTGTCTCTATCTCCTTCAGTTCTGCTCTGATATTAGTTATTTCTTGCCTTCTGCTAGCTTTTGAATTTGTTTGCTCTTGCTTCTCTAGTTCTTTTAATTGTGAGGTTAGGGTGTCAATTTTAGATCTTTCCTGCTTTCTCTTGTGGGCATTTAGTGCTATAAATTTCCCTCTACACACTGCTTTAAATGTGTCCCAGAGATTCTGGTATGTTGTATCTTTGTTCTCATTGGTTTCAAAGAACATCTTTATTTCTGCCTTCATTTCGTTATGTACCCAGTAGTCATTCAGGAGCAGGTTGTTTAGTTTCCATGTAGTGGAGCGGTTTTGATTGAGTTTCTTAGTCCTAAGTTCTAGTTTGATTGCACTGTGGTCTGAGAGACAGTTTGTTATAATTTCTGTTCTTTTACATTTGCTGAGGAGTGCTTTACTTCCACCTATATGATCAATTTTGGAATAAGTGCGATGTGGTGCCAAGCAGAATGTTGATTTGGGCTGGAGAGTTCTGTAGATGTCTATTAGGTCTGCTTGGTGCAGAGTTGAGTTCAATTCCTGGATATCCTTGTTAACTTTCTGTCTCATTGATCTGTCTAATGTTGACAGTGCAGTGTTAAAGTCTCCCATTATTATTGTGTGGGAGTCTAAGTCTCTTTGTAAGTCTCTAAGGACTTGCTTTATGAATCTGGGTGCTCCTGTATTGGGTGCATATATATTTATGATAGTTAGCTCTTCTTGTTTAATTGATCCCTTTACCATTATGTAATGGCCTTCTTTGTCTCTTTTGATCTTTGTTGGTTTAAAGTCTGTTTTATCGGAGACTAGGATTGCAACCCCTGCCTTTTTTTGTTTTCCATTTGCTTGGTAGATCTTCCTCCATCCCTTTATTTTGATCCTATGTGTGTCTCTGCACATGAGCTGGGTCTCCTGAATACAGCAAACTAACGCAGCTCCTCACCAGCAATGGAACAAAGCTGGACAGAGAATGACTTTGACGAGTTGAGAGAAGAAGGCTTCAGTTGATCAAACTTCTCAGAGCTAAAGGAGGAACTACGAACCCAGCGCAAAGAAACTAAAAACCTTGAAAAAAGATTTGACGAATGGATAACTAGAATAACCAATGCAGAGAAGTCCATAAACGACCTGATAAAGATGAAAACCATGACGCAAGAACTGGTTGTGACATGTGCACAAGCTTCAGTAACCGACTCGATCAACTGGAAGAAAGAGTATCAGAGATTGAAGATCAAATGAATGAAATGAAGCAAGAAGAGAAGTTCAGAGAAAAAAGAGTAAAAAGAAATGAACAAAGCCTCCAAGAAATATGGGATTATGTGAAAAGACCAAATCTACGTCTGATTGGTGTGCCTGAAAGTGACAGGGAGAATGGAACCAAGTTGGAAAACACTCTGCAGGATATTATCCAGGAGAACTTCCCCAACCTAGCAAGGCAGGCCAACATTCAAATTCAGGAAATATAGAGAATGCCATAAAGATACTCCTCGAGAAGAGCAACTCCAAGACACACAATTGTCAGATTCACCAAAGTTGAAATGAAGGAAAAAATGTTAAGGGCAGCCAGAGAGAAAGGTCACGTTACCCGCAAAGGGAAGCCCATCAGACTAACAGCAGGTCTCTCGGCAGAAACTCTACAAGCCAGAAGAGAGTGGGGGCTAATAGTCAACATTCTTAAAGAAAAGATTTTCAACCCAGAATTTCATATCCAGCCAAACTAAGTTTCGTAAATGAAGGAGAAATAAAATCCTTTACAGACAAGCAAATGCTTAGAGATTTTGTCACCACCAGGCCTGTTTTACAAGAGCTCCTGAAGGAAGCACTAAACATGGAAAGGAACAACTGGTACCAGCCATTGCAAAAACATGCCAAAATGTAAAGACCATCTATGCTAGGAAGAAACTGCATCAACTAATGAGCAGAATAACCAGCTAACATCATAATGACAGGATCAAGTTCACACATAACAATATTAACCTTAAATGTAAATGGGCTAAATGGTCCAATTAAAAGACACAGACTGTCAAATTAGATAAAGAGTCAGTCCACACGCTTCTTTGTACCTTGGTTACAAAATTACTGCACGTAAAACTACTTTACATGAGTTCAGTGTTCAGGGCCCAGCCTCATATGGTATTTTCCCTTCCCACGTCACTCTCTAGTCCAAAGCCAAAAGCACTTTCATTAGTTCTCTCAGTCACTTGGAAGGTCAAGCTTTGTCTATTTGGGTCCTAGTGAGTCTCTTTGAAAGTCACTAGAATCTAAACTAAATTTCACTGCTTTTCACTCTAAGAATTAGCAATTCTCCAACTACTCAGCCTCTAGCTTTGGTTGCCGCAAACTTCTACTTCTCTGAAAAAACACTTCTAGTGCCATTTCTTCTCATCCTACCCACTCCCAAACTTCTCCTAAAGTTTTTCACAGCCTATAGCAACATTCTCTCTGAGGACTCCATTCAGGTTTCTGATGTCTTCATGGGAGGCAGAGCTGAGGAAGATCCCCCCTGTTCCCTCCACCATGGGGCTTCATGCTATTGTCTTTAAGTCCTCCTCAACCACCCCGTTTCACAACCAGTGTGGGTCCTGAAGGCTGCTTCAGGTACAGAAATGCAGTTATCCTTCAGCCCCAATGTAAACCAAGTCCCAGCCCCTGAAGTCAACAGAGGATAAGAGTTGCTCTTCCAGACTTACAGATAGATCTTGACCAAGAAAGAAACAGGATTTCTTTATTCCCAAGCACCAAGATATGTGATCTAAAATGACCAGGAGGTAAAAAGGTTCTCCCACAAGCACAGCCCGAGAAAGGAGAGAAGTTGAGAGCCCAAGTAACCATAAGATTCTTCAGTAAGAAGACTCAGAAATTAGGTAGTTGAAGATCATGGAAGTGTTTTATTATGCTGGGCCCCATGTTAGGAGATTCATTGTGTGTTCCTTAACGGCTGAAGTACTGTGCTAGGCACTGAGAGAAGACAAGATGAGAAAAACAAAATTCCCTTCCCTTAAGGAAAGTCTTATCCTGCAGCTAAGACCAAAATGGAAGTCAATACAAAACAAGGAAGCATTTAAGGAGTATAAGGGATGCCAAGCACTGTATCTGACTGGGAGAGCAGCTATCACCATGTGAGGGTAAAAAAAATGCTCACAAAGTAGGCAGAAATTGAACTATGGCTTTAGAGAAGGAATGAGAATTAATTACAGAGAAAATCAGGGAGAGTATCCCTGGCAGAAGAGAGTTCACAAGAGAAAGTATAGAAAGAAGAAAGGTCAGCATGTATTCCCAGAACACTGCAGTTGTGGGGTAGGGGTGATGAGGGAGAGGTATGTGCAGGTTCATGCTCTCTCTGATGTCCTAGGCTGCTGGGCGTCAGGTCAAAGAACACGGCCTGCTCAATAGTGAGCTACCTGCTGCCAGTTGAGTTGTTTGTCACATGTGGTTCACCTTACCACATTCCCTACCCCCGTCTGGCAATCTTCCCATTTTGCTTTATGAATGAGTAAAGGTATGTTTTCACAGGCAACTATTAAAACTATTTCAATAGAAACTTTTTTTAAAAAACTCATCTAAGAGATTTGACTCTTATAAACATTTGCTTTAATGTAGTTTTCTTATTCTCATGTATTGGGAAATGGTAAACACAAGGTGGATAGCATAAAAGCCTAAGTTCTTGGCAGAGAGACATGAGCTTGAGTTTGGTCTGTGAAGCTATCCAACAAGTGCATAACAGGTCCAAAGTACAAGCCTCTGCAGGTGCCCTTCCACCAGGATGAGCTCTTGGCTTGGAAGAAAGAGCACCAGAACAAGACCTAGGGGTCCTAGGATCCCATCCCGGACCCACCAGAACTCTCTGTGTAGCTTTCTACAAGTCACTTTGTGCCTCTGTGCCTCCATTTCCTTCTCCCCAAAATGAAGTCTCAATGATATCAAAAGCAATATATTTAGGTAGAAAGGTGAAGAGCTTTAATGTCAAACAAAAAGCATTCAAATAAATCTTTAGCTCTGACCCTTGTGAAGGCATGATTTGGGACAAGTTACTTAGCGTATGATATCCTCACTTTCCTCACGTGTAAAAGAAAAAAAAGTTACCTGCCTGAGGTTGCTACAAGAAATAAATGAGATATTGCATGTAAAAATGCCCAACAGAGTATCTAGAAAGCAGTTAGTGCCTGCTGCCTCCTTCCCTAGCCTTTGAAATAGTCCTTTGAGTTATAACATTCTATGTTTGCATCAAAGTAATATTTCCACATTAGCACAGAGTCTGAGATCATAGCAGGGGTAGAAACCATGAGACACAAATCCAAGCAAACATTTTCATCAGAGGGCCAACAGACGATTCAGTTAAGCAGTCAAATCTTCTGATTTAGGATTCACTTTCTTCTGTACCAGTGTTTCCTAAACACGCTTGTTAAAAACATTCTAGGGCCATCATCTGGATATTCCAAAGCAGCAAGTCTTGAGAGAGACCTGGGAATCTGAATATTTAGCTGGCACTAGGGAGAATGTTTCAAAGGGGCAAACCTGAGAAACAGCATTTGATATGGTTCCTCTTGAACTCTCAGCCTCCTACTTCCCTGCTGTCTGGTCTACCGTGGCTGTTGGCTTCACTGCCTGCCACTGGCACCCATGTGCTTCCTAGAATTTGTCCCATTTCTACATCGGCTCTGCCACTTGCTAGCCATCTCAGTGCATTTGGGAATTGACATTGCAGCATCTGCATTACGAAAAGCTTCGCTACTCCTCCTTCCCTCTGTAGAGATTTTTTAACTGTTTATGCCTTTGTTAAGCCTGAGCCCAGGAAGAGGTTTAGCATGTCAGTTTTCCCCTTTGTAGCAATTTGGGTTGAAGATAGATTTGGAAAGGAAATTGGAATTAAAGGCTAAAGAGAGCAGTCCGCTCTCAAATGTCCACATTTTCCATTAGTGGCATTAGCAGGAACTTCCAGCATCTGTCAGGGTCTTTCAAAGCTTCTTCAGCTCATGGTGCTGCTAAAGAGCTGACCTATCCAATTGCTGCACTTTGGGAAATGTTCATATATGCCTGTCACGCCCATGAAAATGCAGAGCTCAGGCTAGCGATTGTCACAAAGTAAGATGTACCCCAAATTTAGCCTGCCCAGTGTTCTTCCTAAGTGCCCTCCAGGAAGACAGCACACAGCATTGCTGCAGCCTTTTGCATGGCTCACAGAACAGACAGGTACCTAAGGAGATTCCCACCCTTCTCCACTCATGAAGGAACCTCTCTTTTCCTGAGCCCCCCCACCATCCCCTTTCCACCTGACCTCACTCTCAAATTCTTTCTACCCGAGACTCTGATTCTAACCTTGTTCCCAATCAGTAGGACTTCAAGAAGTCCTGCCCTAGCGCATAAGGACACATGATGCACCACTGAGCCAATGTGGCCAGCATCCTGTCCAGTTTTTCCCAGTTATGGTCCAGTTCCTCTGAGATCAGGTGTTGGCTCTGTTCCTGTCTTCAAGGATTAGTCTTGGGTTTGGCCTTATACCTGAGGATAAGAGTGCAGTTTGTTAGACCCCTCACCTCAGCCATCTCCCAGGTCGCTGTATTCCTCTGCCTGTCTACCCATATATTCTACCTTCCTCTCATCAGGTCTTCCTGCCCTAGACATGGAGCTCCACCTTCCTGGGCTTCTTCCCACACCTGCAGCTGGCTCCAATTCCAGCACTGGCTTCTAGTCTCCAGATCTCTGATCAGAGGCTGACAGACAGTTTTGAGTCCCAGATACATAAGGAGGTATAATAGAATCCCCAGGAGAGGATATCTCCACTTGTACTCATGAGGATGTGTGTGCCCCTCTGTGAAGTATGTCAGAAACCCACATTTCAGAAGGAATATTTTGATCCAGCTTGTGTTGCTTCTACAGGCCTGTGTGCTAAAAAGGAAAGGCTGCATTAGTTCATCAATTCAGGCTCACCGAGAAGGAGACATCAAGCTGAGATTCAAGGCCAGGCAAGGTGGCTCACGCCTGTAATCCCAGCACTTTGGGAGGCTGAGGTGGGTGGATCACCTGAGGTCAGGAGTCTAAAACCAGCCTGGTCAACACGGTGAAACCCTGTCTCAACTAAAAATACAAAAATTAGCCAGGCATGGTGGCACGTGCCTGTGATCACAGCTACTCAGGAAGCTGGAGCAGGAGAATCACTGGAATCTGGGAGGTGGAGCTTGCAGTGAGCAGAGATTGCATCACTGCACTCTAGTTGGATGACAGAGTGAGACTCCAACTCAAAAAAAAATGGGATTAGAAATGAAATGAAAGACAGTTGTTAGGAGAAGATGCAGAAAAAGGTGAAGAGAGCCTCAGACAATGATGCAGTACTGACACCATGGAAGGAGAGAGGACAGGAAGGACGGTTGGCTAGGAAGAGTTTCAGACTGCAGACCAGTTCCAAGAAAGGCTCAGCCAAGTCAGTGGGGAACCCTTGAACCAGAGATGAGAGGAGAGAGCATCTCACCAGAATGGTCCTGCCTTAGTAAAATAAAAATGAAACAAAAGGGAACTGGGCAAGTATCTTAGAAAAAGGTTTGGAGACTCATTCATTTCATAGCCAGTATTTAGAGAAGGGAACATCAAGGACTAGAGAAGGTGGTGGTTGTCCAAGAGAAGAAGAAAGCAGCCTGGACTCAGACCTGAATCTCAGGAAGAAGGACCAGGAGCATCTAGGAATTCAGCTGCTATCCACAAAGCAGAGCAGGGCCTAAAATGGCATTGAAGTTTCCCAGGATGCAGTGAGCACACCACCAAGCTAGAGACCTGGCAAAAGTCACATAAGTGTCATTAGCCTTTGACCCGGCCTGTAGGCTGGATCAAGAGGGCCTAGGCCCCTGACCCAAGCTTATTAGGCCTTATCTATGGCAACCAAGGGCAAAGCACAAAGGCCAACACAAAGGCCACACAACTTGACTCTGAAGCAAAAGCTTTCTCTCACTTGTTTTCCTGATCTCCCTGAACCCACCCCACTCAAGAGGACGAATTTCTTAATTAAGATTTTCAGATTGATAGTCTTCAAATTCATTAAAGACTTGCCTCCCTCTCTGTTATTGACTGAGTCAAGCTTTGAGAAGGAGGGTGACCTGGAGGCCCAAGCTCGAAAGTCTCATTCTGCCAGGAAGCGGCAGAAGGCATTGATGGACTCGTTGGACTTTAGCAGCTGGGTGAGAAGCACATCCTTGTCCACGCCCTCCTCAGACACCAGCTGGGCCATGACCTGTGTGGCAATCCAATCCTGAGTTTGCAGTCCCTGCTAAGCACTAGTCTAGGCAATGGGCTATCCCCAGGCCATTGTGAACCCAGTGGGAGAAAGAACTGCTTATGCTCTTAGGCGAGCTGCTACTGTGGCTTCTTGCCCGGGGGCACAGCTTCTTGCTGTCCACTGCTACCCCTAGCAGGCGGCTTGTCTTCACCCTTGAAACCAATCTGCATTCTCCAGGGAGTCTGTGCTGCACAGGAGAAATCAGCTGAGGGGCAGTTGTGAGGGGAGGAAGGACACAGTGGAGGCTGGGACAGGGCTGGGGCACACTGGGGTATGGGGCTGAGGGGGCTGGGTGGAGTGCACCGAGATACAGGACTGGGAAGGAGTGAATCCACTATGTATGGGGTTGGGGATAAAGGTGGAGGGGTGATCTGTTCCTGACACTTTTAATGATGTATTTTGTAACATTTGATACATATGGAAGTATAGATGTGATTGCGTATGTGTGTGTTTATATAATGTGTATGCATATAAAACAAATACTCATGAGCTTACCATCCAAACTAAGAATTGCAACATAAGCCTCTAACACATTTTCCCCTCTATCATAAAACAGTTTTTAAAATTGTTTCTGTTAAATATTGAGTAAATACTAAAGAATAATTATAAAGGAAAATAACGCAAGTAACATCTGTGTGCCCTGTATTCCTCTCCCTAATTTTATTTGTGACTATTTGCTATCACCCGGGAATGTGATTCTCAGAACATGTCCTAGGTGAAAGTGTTCTAGATTTAGAATATTTAGAACATACTTCATACTTTGTACTTCATAGCATAACACCTACTTAAAGTTAAAAGTATTTACTTAATTTGGCCTTCTTTTTCTCAATTAAAAGAAGTTATTACTTTGAGCAAAGAAGAGGTGGAAGATAAAGCGATATTTAAAACAACTATTTTGTGGAAGTCAGAAACCATCTTCTATTTTTCCATATGTCTCTAGAGCAGCATGGTGCCTAATGAGCAATGGACTCTCCATGGGAATAAGCATGCTGAAGTTGATATATATATATAAAAATTGAATCTATAAATCAATTTGGGGAAAACAGACATGTTTGCAGTGTGTCCATGAACATGATATATCTCTTAATTTACTAAGCTCTCTTTTAAAATATGTTCACTAAATGTTATGAATTCAATAGTAGCCTTGTTCATAATAGCAAATAAATTGAAAATAACCCAAATACCCACTGATAGGACAATTAATAAATAAAGTTTGATATATTTATACAATGAAATTCTATACATTGGCAAAAATAAATGAACTAAAGCCACACACATCAACAGGGGTGATACTGAAAAACAATTTTCAGAAAAACACATGCCATATAAAAAGTTTTTATAAGCACAGAAAAGGAACCTGAATGATATATTGTTTAGAAATACAAAACCATCTAGCAAAACCTTAAGGAAAGCCAACTGGACTTTGAATGATGGACTAGGTTATTCAGACCAACCCTTCCACTGAAGACAGATAAAAAGAAGTGGTGAAATGTTTTTGAATTTCTTTAAGCATCGGAGAACCAACAAGACATTATAAAACTTACCAGGCCAAGATCTAGGAAGAAGACAGGAATCCAGGAAGGTGAGCCCCACAGTTGGCACTGCTTTTGTCCTGTGGACATTTATCAATCTGGAAGTGATAACTGAGAGACAGAGTTATGCTTTGGAGATAGCTTAAAGGACAAAGTGCAAAGATCATAATCGAAGGCAATAGAGAGTGAGGATCTTAGAAAACAACCTCCCATTTTGCACCCTGAATGTTTGCATCTTAGAAAAGAGAATAAACTCAAAAGAAATAAGTCTTTCCATGGACTGTATGCCACCTTCAAGCTATCTGGGTAACAGAGAAAATATCAAACCCTGAACTAGGATTAAGATGAGTTCAAATTGCTAGCTCTCCCCCATACTATCATAATCTACCTATTTTTTAAAAATACTCCTTAGAGAAAGACAAGCTCTTCCTGGGTCGCAAATTATTTCTAAAAATAATAGTTTGATAACAGGATAAGTCACATGATTAAAGATAATCAGGCACACAAGAAGAAAAGATGCCATGAGATGGAACCAGCAAAACTAATAGGTAATATAGGGGATGAGGCAGACAAATATGGCCAAATAGAACCCTCTGGAGATCCCCCTGCAGGAAAAACAAGTTAAACAACTATCCACATACAAAAAAAACCACCTTTATGAGAATCAAAAGTCAGGTGAGCAATTACAGTGTCTAGTTTTAAATTTATATCAAGGAAAGAGGCACTGAAGAGGGTAAGAAAGAGAATTTTGAATCACCTACATCACACGACCCTTATCAGCAGCCACATGGCACGGAGAGAGAATCCTGTGTGCTTGGGGGAGGGAGAGCAAAGTGACTGTGGGACTTTGCATTGGAACCCAGTGCTGCCCTGTCACAGCAGAAAGCAACATGGGACAGAATTCAGCCAGTGCACATGGAGTGAACATTTAGACCAGCCCTAGCCAGAGGCAAGTTGTTAATCGTAGCAGTCAAAGCCTGAGTTCTGGCAAGCCCCACCACCATGGGCTAAAGTGCTCTGGGGTCCTGAAATAAACTTAAAAGGCAATCTGGGCCACAAGAACTGCAATTCCTCGGAAAGTCCTGGTGTTGTGCTGGGCTTGGAGCCAGTGGGCTTAGGGTGCATGTGACTTGGTGAGACACCAGCTAGGGTAGCCAAGGGAGTGCTTGTGTCACCCTTCCCCCACTCCAGGCAGCACAGCTCACAGGTCCAGGAGAGACACTTTTCTTCTGTCTGAGGACAGGAGAGGAGACAGTGAAAAGGACTGTCTTCCAACTTGGATACCAGCTCAGTCATAGTAGAATAGGGCACCAGACAGAGTCCTGAGGCCCCTACTTCAGGCCGTAGCTCTGGGATGATATTTCTGGACACACCCTCGGCCAGAATGGAACTCACTACCTTGAAGGGAATGTCCTAGTTCTGGCAGGATTAATCACCTGCTGACTAAAGAGCCCTAGGGCCCTGAATAATCAGTAGTGGTAGCCAGGCAGGACTCACCACGGGCCTCAGGTGAGACTCAGAGCCATGCTGGCGGCTTCAGGTGTGACCCAGCATATTCCCAGCTGTGGTGGCTACAGGAAAAGACTTATTTTGCTTGAAGAAAAAAGAGGGAAGAGTAAAGGGGACTTCATCCTGGAGCTTGGATACCAGCTTAGCCTCACTGGGATAGAGTGACAAGTAGGTTCCTACTGTCCCTGATTCCAGGTATTGGCGCCTGGATGGCATTTCTGGACCTTCCCTGGGCCAGAGAGAAGCCCACTGCCCTAAAGGGAGAGACTCATGGCTGGCAGCATTCACCATAAACTCACTGAAGAGCTCTTAGGCCTTGATAGAACATTGGCAGTAGCCAGCCAGTACTCACCACAGGCCTGGGGTGGTGGGGGCCACAGGGAGAGCCTCCTCTCTTTAAGTAATGGAGAGGGAAGACTAAGGACTTTGTCTCATGGCTTGGGGGCCAGCTCAGCCATAGTAGAATAGAAAACCGGGTAGATTTGTAAGGTTCCTGACACCAGACCCTGGCTCCCAGGTGGCATCTCTGGACTCTCCCAAGACCAGGGAGAACTCATTGCCCTAAGCAGAAGGACATAAGCCTGGCAGTATTTACCACCTGATGCTTGTAGAGCTTTTGGGCCTTGAGTGAACCAGGCAGTGGTCACCATAGGCCTGAGGTGAGACCCAGTTCTCTGCTAGCTGTGGGTATGATCCAGTGCACTAGCAGTGGTGCTGGCCACAGGGGGTGCTTGTGTCAGCACACCCCCAGCTTCAGGCAGCTTAGCACAGAGAGACAGACTCTCTTTGTTTTTGGGTGAGTAAGGGAAAAGAATAAGAGTCACTGACTGATAATCCAGAGGATTCTCATGGATCTTACCCAAGACCACTAAGGTGATACCTATACAAGTCTGCAACAGCCACAGTGTTACTGGGATTGGGGTCCTCCCTAATGCAGATATGGCTGCAATGACTAAAGACTTACATCACAACACTCAAGTCTGTCTAAATACTTAGAAAGCCTTCCCAAGAAGGATGGGTACAAACAGGCCCTGACTGCCAGGACTACAATAAATACCTAATTCTTTAATTCCCAGACATCAGTGAACATCTACAAGCATCAAGACTATCCACAGAAAACATTACCCACCACAGGAACTAAAAAAGGCACCAGGGGCCAATCCCAGAGGGGCAGAAATACGTGACTTTCCAGACAGAGAATTCAAAATAGCTGTTTTGAGGAAGCCCAGTGAAATCCAAGATAACACAGAGAAGGAATTCAGAATTCTGTCAGATAAATTTAATGAAAAGATTGAAATGACTACAAAGAATCAAGCAAAAATTTTGGAGCTGAAAACTGTAATGGGCATACTGAAGAATGCACGAGAGTCCTTAACAACAGAATTAATCAAGTAGAAGAAAGAATTCATAAGCTTGAAACACGTTATATGAAAATACATATTCAGAGGAGACAAAAGAAAAAGCACTCTAAAAATTATCTACAAGATCTAGAAAACAGCTTCAAAGGAGAAAATCTAAAGTCATTGGCCTTAAAGAGGAGTTAGACACAGAGATTGGGGCAGAAAGTTTATTCAAAGGAATAATATCAGAGAACTTCCCAAACCTAGAGAAAGATATCAACATTCAAGTACAAGAAAGTTATACAACACCAACCAGATTTAACCCCAAAAAAGACTGACTCAAGACATTTAATAGTCAAACTCCCAAAGGTCAAGGATAAAGGAAGGATCCTAAAAGCAGCAGGAGAAAAGAAAAAATGAGTAACAGAAAAAGGAGCTCCAATATGTCTGGCAGCAGGCTTTTAAGTGGAAACCTTACAAGCCAGACACGAGTCACGTGATATATGTAAAGTACTGAAGAAAAAAAAACAACACTTTTACCCTAGAATAGTATATCTAGCAAAAATATCCTTCAGACATGAAGGGGAAATAAAGACTTTCCCAGACAAATGAAAACTGAAAGATTTTGTCAACACCAGAGCTGTCCTATAAGAAATGATAAAGGGAATTTTTCAATCTGAAAGAAAAGGATGTTAGTGAGCAATAAGAAATCATCTGAAGGTATAAAGCTACTGGTAACAGTAAGTATACAGATAAAGACAGACTATTATAACATAGTAATTGTGATGTGTAAACTATTTATATCTTAAGCAGGAAGATTAAAAATGAACTTATCAAAAATAATAATTACAAATTGTCAAGATATAGACAGTAAAATAAGATGTAAATAAACAAAAAGTTGAAAAGCAGGGGAGATGATGTTAAAGTATAAAGGTTTTGTTACTTTTGTCTTTGCTTGTTTGTTTTTGCAATCAGAGTTAAGTTGTCATCAGTTTAAAATAATAGGTTATAAGATGTTATTTGCAAACCTCATGATAACTTTAAATCAAAAAACCTAAAACAGATACAAAAAACACATACAAAGCAAGAAATTAAAGATACCACCAGAGAAAATCCCTTTCACAAAAAGGAAGAGGAAGGAAGGAAGGAAACAGAAAACAAATAACAAAAATGAGTGTAGTAAGTTTATGCTTATCAATAATAACATTGAATGTAAATGGACTAAACTCTCTAATCAAAAGCATAGAGTGGCTAAATAGATTTTAAAAACAAGACCCAATGACCTGTTGTCTACAAGAAACATGCTTCACCTACAAAGACACACATGGGCTAAAAATAAGGGATGGAAAAAGATATTCCATGCAAATGAAAACCAAAAAAAAAAAAAAAAAAAAAAAAAAAAGGCAGTAGTAGCTGTATCAGATAAAATAAATTTCAAGACAAAACTACAATAAAAGACAAAGAGGGCATTATGTAATGATAAAGGGGTCAATTCAACAAGAGGAAAAAACAGTTGTAAACATACATGCACCCAGCACTGGAGTGCTCAGATATATAAAAGCAAATATTATTAGAGCTAAAAAGAGAGAGCAACCCCAAAACAACATGGAGACTTCAATACCCTACTTTCAGTATTAGACTGATCATCCAGACAGAAAATCAACCAAGGAATATTGGACCTAATCTGCACTATAAACCACATAAACCTAATAAATATTTACAGAATATTTTAACCAATGGCTACAAAATACACATTCTTCTCCTTAGGACATGGATCAATCTCAAGGATAGACTATATGTTAGGCCACAAAACAAATCTTAAGATGTTCAGAAAACTGAAATTATATCAAGTATTTTCTCTGACTACAATGGAATGAAACCAGTTATCAATAACAAGAGATACTTTGAGAACTATACAAATACCTGGAGATTAAACAATATGCTCCTGAATGACCACTGAGTCAGTGAAGAAATTAAGAAGAAAATTTAAAAATTTCTTAAAACAAACAAAAATGGAAACACAACATACCAAAATCTATCAAATACAGCAAAAGCAGTACCAAGAACAACATTCACAGCAATACCTACTTTCATCAATAAAAGCAGAAAAACTTTTAATAAACAACTGAATGATGCATCTTTAAAAACTAGAAAAACAAAAGCAAACTAAACCTAAAATTAGTAGGAGAAAAGAAATAATAAAGATCGGAGCAGAAATAAACATAATTGAAACAAAGAAATACAAAAGATTAATAAAATGAAATGTTGGTTTTTTTGAAAAAAAATAAACAAAATTCAAAGTATCATTAGTGGTTACTATGAGCAACTATATGCCAATAAATTGGAAAATCTGGAAGAAATTGATAAATTCCTAGACACATAAAACCTACCAAGATTGAACCATGAAAAAATCCAAAACCTGAATAGACCAATAACAAGTAACAAGATCAAAACCATAATAAAAAGTCTCCCAGTAAAGAAAAGCCTGGGACCTGATGGCTTCACTACTAATATCTACCAAATATTTAAAGAATTACTACCAAACCTAATAAAACTATTCCAAAAAACAGAGAAGGGAATACTTCCAAACTAATTCCATGATGCCAGTATTACCCTGATACTAAACTAGACAAAGACACGTTTAAAAAAAAAAAAAACAACACTACAGGCCAATATCTCTGCTAAATATTTATGCAAAAATTCTCAACAGAAGACTAGCAAACCAAATTCATTAATACACTAAACCCAGCACTTTAGGAGGCTGAGACGGGCAGATCACAAAGTCAGGAGATCGAGACCATCCTGGCTAACACAGTGAAATCCAGTCTCTACTAAAAATACAAAAAAATTAGGCGGGCGTGGTGGTAGGTGTCCCAGCTACTCAGGAAGCTGAGGCAGGAGAATGGCGTGAACCCGGGAGGCAGAGCTTGCAGTGAGCCGAGATCATGCCACTGCACTCCAGCCTGGGCGACAGAGCGAGACTCCATCTCAAAATAAATAAATAAATAAAAATAAAAAACAACACATTAAAAGGACCATTCATCATGACCTAGAAGGATTCATCCCAGGGATACAATGATGGTTCAACACATATGCAAATCAATCAATGTGATATATCATATCAACAGAATAAAGGAAAAACTTTATGATTTCAATTGATGGTGAGAAAAGTATTCGATAAAATTCAACATTCCTTTATGATAAAAACCCTGAAAAAAACTGAGTATAGCAGAAATATACCTCAACACAATAAAAGCCGTAGACAATTGACCCACAGCTAGTATCACACTGAATAGGAAAAAACTGAAAATCTTTCCACGAAGATGTGAAACAAGACAAAGATGCCCTCTTTCACCAGCGTTATTCAACATAGTATGGGAAGTCAGAGCTAGAGAAATCAGACAAGAGAAAGAATCAAAAGGCATCCAAATTGGAAGGGAAGTCAAATTATTCTTGTTTGCAGATGACATAATCTTATATTTGGAAAAACCTAAAGACTCCACCAAGAAAAAACCTTGGAACTGGTAAGTTCAGTAAAGTTGCAAGACACAAAATCAGCATACAAAAATCAGTAGCATTTCTGGCCAGGCACAGTGCCTCATGCCAGTAATCTTGGCACTTTGAGAGGCCGAGGTGGGCAGATGGCTTGAGTCCAGGCATTAGAGACCAGCCTGTGCAATATGATGAAACCCTGTCTCTACAAAAAATACAAAAATTAGCAATTAGCCAGGCGTGGTGGCACACACCTGTAGTCCCAGCTACCTGGGAGGCTGATGTGGGAGGATCGCTTGACCCAAGGGGGTGAAGGTTACAGTGAGCTGTGATCACAGCACTGCACTCCAGCCTGGGTGACAGAGCAGGATCCTGTCTCAAAACACAACAAAACAAAACAAAAAGCATTTCTATAGGCCAATAGTGAACAATCTGAAAAAAATACATGGGAAGTGGTCAAGATGGCCAACTAGAAGCAGCTAGGGTGAGTGGCTCTCACAGAGAATGAAAGGGTGCATAAATACAATACCTTCAACTGAAACACCCAGGTAACTCACACTGAGACTAATCAAGGAAACAACTCGACCCACGGAGAACAGAAAAAAACAAGGCAGGATGATGGCACACCCAGGAGCCTGTGGAACCTCCCCGACCCAGGAAGCAGTGAGTGAATGTGCGACCCCAAAAAACCATGCTTTTCCCACAGAGCTTTACAACTCTTGGGTCAGGAGAACTCCTCATAAACCGACGCCACCAGGGCCTACAGTCTGACACAGAGAGATATGTGGAGTCTTGGCAGAGCAGTCACTCAGGCAAGCATGGAGACCCAGGAGCTTTAGATACTTCAGCAAAAATAACTGAAACTCTGGCAAAGCAGGATATTACATCCCATACATATCCCAAGGAAAAAGACTGAATCCATGGCACCAAGCGGCAACAGTCTGCAGGCCCCACTCCCATGGCACCTTACAGGATAAGATTCACTGGCTTGAAATTCCAGCCAGCTACTGGCAGCAGTGTTGCACCTACCTTGGATAGAGCTCCCAGTGGGAGGGACAGGTGACCATCTTTGCTGTTTGAGCTACTTGGTCCTTCCACCCCATGGACCCTTCTACCCTGTGGGCTTTGAAGAATCCAAACCAACCAGGAGTAAAAGGGGTCCCCCAGCACAGCACAGCTGCTCTACTAAAATGTGACCAGACTGCTTCTTTAAGCAAGTCCCCAATCCATTCCTCCTTACTGGTCAGGACCTCCCAACCCTCACTGGAGACCATCCCAGGGTCTACCAGGTCCCAACCAGGGTCTATAGCCACTTCATGCAGGTGTCTTTAGGCCAGCAATAGGTCTATACCATCCTGGGACAGAGCTCCCAAAGAAAGAGGCACGCTGCCATCTTTGCTGTTTCACAGCCTTCATTGGTGATACCTCCAGGTACTGGAAAATCCAAGGTGACTAGAAACTGGAGCATACCCCCAGAAACTGGAGCAGATCCCAGACAGCAGCCCTACAGAAAAGTGGCAGATTGTTAAAAGAAAAAAAAATCCAAAGTTCAGCAACCTCAAAGAGTTATGATAGATAAGCCCACAAAGATGAGGAAAAAAAATCAGTTCAAGAACACTAAAAACTGAAAAAAACAGTACCCTCTTTCCTCCAAATAACCCGCACCACCTCTCCAGCAGTGGTTTAGAACTAGGCTGAGGCTGAGATGACTGAAATGACAGGAGTAGAATTAGAATATGGATAGGAATGAGCTTCACTAAGCTAAAGGGCAATATTGTAACCCAATGCAAGAAAACTAAAAATTATGATAAAACATTTCAGGAGCTGATAGGCAAAATAGCCGGTACAGAGAAGGACATAACTGACCTGATAGAAATGAAAAACACACTACAAGAATTCCATAATGCAATAATAAGTATTAATAGCAGAATAGACTAGGCAGAGGAAAGAATTTCAGAACTTGAAGACTGGTTTTCTGAAATAATAAGGCAGACAAAATTAGAGAAAAAAGAATGAAAAGGAACAAGCAAAACCATCAAGAAATATGAAATTATGTAAAGAGACTGAATCTAAAATTGATGGTGTACCTGAAAGAGATGGAGAGAATGAAACCAATTTGGAAAACATATTTTATGATATCATCCATGAAAACTTCCCCAACCTACAAGACAGGCCAATATTCAAATTCAAGAAATCCAGAGACTGGTAAGATACTTCATGATAAGATCATTCCTAAGACACATAGCAAACAGATTCTCCAAGGTTGAAATGAAAGAAAAAATGTTAAAGACAGAGAGAAAGGTCAGGTCACCTAAAAAGAAAAGCCCATCAGAAAACTGTGAACCTCTCAGCTGAAACCCTACAGCCAAAAGAAATTGAGTGCCAATATTCAACATTCCTAAAGAAAATAAATGCAAACCAAGAATTTTATATCCAGTCAAACTAAGCTTTATCAGTGAAGAAGAAATAAGATTCTTTTCAGAGAAGCAAGTGCTGAGAGAATTTGTTACCACCAGACCTGCCTTACAAGAGCTCCTGAAGGAAGCACCATGGGAAGGAAAGACTGTTACCAGCCACTACAAAAACACACTGAAATACACAGACCAGTGACACTATAAAGCAACCACATAAACAAGCCAGCATAATAACCAGCTAGCATCATGATGACAGGATCAAATCCACACATATCAATACTCACCTTAAATGTAAATGAGCTAAATGCCCCAATTAAATAATACAGAATGGCAAGCTGGATAAAGAACCAAAACCCATTGGTATGCTATTTTCAAGAGACCCATCTCACATGCAATGACACATACAGGCTCAAAATAAAGGGATACAGAAAAACCTACCAAGCAAACAGAAAACAGAAAAAGGCAAGGGTTGCAATCCTAGTTTCTGACAAGAGAGACTTTAAACCAACAAAGATCAAAAAAGACAAAGAAGGGCATTAAATAAAGGTAAAGGGTTCAATTCAACAAGAAGATCTAATTATCCTAAATATATATACACTCAATGCAGGAGCACCCAGATTCATAAAGCAAGTTCTTAGAGACCTTCAAAGAGACCTGGACTTCCACATAATAATGGTGGGGGACTTTAACACCACACTGACAATATTAGACAGATCATTGAGACAGAAAATTAACGAAGATATTTAGGACCTGAACTCAGCACTGAATTAAATAGATAGATATCTACGGAATTCTCCACCTCAAAACAACAGGATATACATTCTTCTCATCATCACATGGCACTTACTCTAAAATGGATCACATAATCAGAAGTAAAACACTCCTCAGCAAATGCAAAAGGACTGAAATTATAACAGTCCCTTGGACAGTGAAACAAAAATAAAAATCAAGACTAAGAAATTCACTCAAAACCATACAATTACATGGAAATTGAATAACCTGCTCTTGAATGACTCTTGAGTAAATAATGAAACTAAGGCAGAAATACAGAAGTTCTTTGAAACGAATGAACAAAGATACAACATACCAGAATCTCTGCGACACAGCTTAGGCAGTGTTAAGAAGGAAATTTATAATAAAACACTAAATGCCCATATCAGAAAGTGAGAAAGATCTCAAGTTAACAACCTAACTTCACAACTAAAAGAACTAGAGAACCAAGAGCAAACAAACTCCAAAGCTAGAAGAAGACAAGAAATAACCAAGACCAGAACTGAACTGAAGGAGATAAAGACACAAAAAAATTCAAAAAATCAATGAATTCAGAAGGTAGATTTTTGAAAAAAATAATAAAATAGATAGAACACTAGCTCAACTAATAAAAAAGAAAAGAAAGAAGATTCAGATGAACACAATCGGAAACAATAAGGGGGATATTACCAGTTGAACTCACAGAAATGCAAACCACCATCAGAGAATATTATAAATACTTCCATGCACACAAACTAGAAAATTTAGAAGAAATGGATACATTACTGGATACATACACCCTCCCAGGACTGAATCAGAAAGAAATTGAATCCCTGAACAGACCAATAATGAGCTCTGAAATTGAGGTGGTAATAAACAGTTTACCAACAACAACAACAACAACAACAAAACCCAGGACCAGACCAATTCACAGCTAAATTCTACCAGATGTACAAAGAAGAGTTGGTACCATTCCTACTGAAACTATTTCAAAAGATTGAAGACAAGGGACTCCTCCTTAACTCATTCTATGAGGCCAGCATCATCCTGATACCAAAACCTAGCAGAGATACAAACAACAACAACAAAAAAACTTCAGGCCAATATCCTTGATGAACATTGATGCAAAAATCGTCAATAAAATCATGGCACACTGAATCAAGCAACACATCCAAAAACAAATCCACAGCAATCAAGTAGGCTTCATCCCTACGTTGCAAGGTTGGTTCAACATGCAAGTCAATAAATATGATTCATCACATAAACTGAGCTAAAAACAAAAACCACATGATTATCACAATAGAGACAGAGGAGTCTTTTGATAAAATTCAACATTGATTGATGTTAAAAACTCTCAATAAACTAGGTATTGAAGGAACATACCTCAAAATAATAAGAATCATCTATGACAAACCCACAGCCAACACTATACTGAATGGGCAATAGCTGGAAGCATTCTCCTTGAAAGGCAGCACAAGACAAGGATGCCCTCTCTCGCCACTCCTATTCAACACAGTATTGAAAGTCCTGGCCAGAGAAATAAGGCAAGAGAAAGAAATAAAGGGCATTCAAATAGGGAGAGAGGAAGTCAAATTATCTTTGTTTGCAGATGACATAATCCTATATCTAGGAAACCCCATTGTCTCAGTCCAAAAGTTTCTTAAGCTGATAAATAACCTAGGCAAAGTTTCAGGATACAAAATCAATGTGCAAAAATCACTAGCATTCCTATACACCAACACTCAAGCCAAGAGCCAAATCACAAATGAACTCTCATTCACAATTGTCACAAAAAGAATAAAATACCTAGGAATATAGCTAACTAGGGAGATGAAAGATCTCTACAAGGGAACTACAAACCACTGTTCAAAGAAATCATCAATGACACAAACAAATGGAAAAACATTCTATGCTCATGGATAGGAAGAATGAACATCATTAAAATGGCTACACTGCCCAAAGCAATGTATAGATTCAATGCTATTCCCATCAAGCTACCACTGGCTTTATATACAGAATTAGAAAAACCAGTTTAAATTTCATATGGAACCAAAAAAGAGCTCGTATAGCCAAGACAATCCTAAGCAAGAAGAACAAAGCTGGAGGCATCACGCTACCTGACTTCAAATTATACTACAAGACTACAGTGACCAAAACAACATGGTACTGGTACAAAAACAGATATCTAGACCAATAGAACAGAACAGAGGCCTCAGAAATAACACCACATATCTACAACCATCTGCTCTCCAACAAACCTGACAAAAACAAGCAATGGAGAAAAGATTCCCTATTTAATAAATGGTGCTTGGAAAATTCACTAGCCATAAGCAGAAAACAAAAACTTGACCCCTTCTTTACACCTTATACAAAAATTAACTCAAGATGGATTAAAGACTTAAATGTAAAACCTAAAATAATAAACACCCTCGAAGAAAACCTAGGCAATACCATTCAGGACATAGGCATAGGCAAAGACTTCCTGGCTAAAACACAAAAAGCAACTGCAACAAAAGCCAAAATTAACAAATGGGATCTAATTAAACCAAAGAGCTTCTCCACAGCAAAAGAAACTATCATCAGAGTAAACAGGCAACCTACAGAATGGGAGAAAAGTTTTGCAATCTATCCATCTAACAAAGGGCTAATATCCAGAATCTACAAGGAACTTAAACAAATTTACAAGAAAAAACCACCCCATCAAAAAGTAGGCAAATGATATGACCAGACACTTCTCAAAAGAAGACACTTATGCAGCCAACAAACACATGAAAAAAACTTATCATAAGTGGTCATTAGAGAAATGCTAATCAAAACCACAATGAGATACCATCTCACGCCAGTTACAAT